>NC_086161.1:22977204-23297359 GCF_035149785.1 Candoia aspera | reverse complement strand
TAAATAAGTTCTTCTAGGTTCCCGCCTTAGGAGGCTCCCTGAATGGTGAATGAAGAAGCCAAGTATCCATGTTTTGACACGTAACTCAGGTGTTCTACCTGAAGGCCGAAGACCTGCGGCTTCTGATTCACAAGGTGCCCTGTAGGAAAGCGGTCATCAACCACTAAGCTGGGGAGGATGTGAGGAGCCCTGTGAAGCATCTGCATCACGTGCAAATGACAGGGAGAACATCAGCATCCACCCATTCCCTCATCCCACACACAAAGCCTAGGACGCTGGAGCTGCCTTTCCAAGGGAAAATTGAGCAACAGTCATTTTCGTCCGCATGCAAGGGAATGAAGACTGAGCCTTCCGTTCCTCGCACCTAGTCGCTCGGAAGCAAAAGACAAACAACGAACCTTGGAACTTGGCTTTGACTGAAAAATAAAGCACCCAGAAACAAGCCTAAGGCAGATC
Source organism: Candoia aspera (assembly GCF_035149785.1). NCBI lineage: Eukaryota > Metazoa > Chordata > Lepidosauria > Squamata > Candoiidae > Candoia > Candoia aspera. The sequence continues at coordinate 23,296,903 of NC_086161.1, read as the reverse complement.
TCTAGAGGTGGAAAAAATAAAAACCACAAAAAGTTGATCACAAAGGTCAGAAAGAAAAGAGGAAAGAAAATGCGGGGGGGGGGACCTCCTTTCTGCAAAGGTTTTGCTTTGTTATTTTTCTCAAAACGATCTGCACATGTGTGATTATCATCACATTGCAGAGGGGAACTCACAAACAAGGCACTGTGCAAAATGTCTGAAGGACAACGAGCATCTCGCAACACTACATTAGTGTGTGGTTAATATGCCACCGTTCCCCTGCTCAAAGGCTACAGATTGCCAGTGTTTGCCCGGATGCTTTATTAAGCGTAACCATTTCATTTATCTTTTGGTTGAAAACAAAACCTAACAATATTGATTTGGAAGCTACTAAAGACTTCCACGAAAATGATCACACCCTGGAGAAATATGGTAGGAGGGCCGTGCTAAGTCTATGGCAGCCTTTCTCAACCTTTTGGCCCTGGAGGAACCCCTGAAATATTTCTCGGGCCTCGGGGAACCCCTGCACATTCAGGCTCCAATATAGGCCAGGAATTACAAAATTATTACATTTGTTTCATGGGTAGGCCTGTATAGATGCACAAACAGTATTCTCAAACTATAAATAAAGGATGAAACTGGCCTCTTTAAGGTGAAGTTGCCCGAATTTGAAATAATGTTTTAAATAAATTGTGATCTAGGGAATGGGAACCCCTAGTGACCTCTCGTGGAACCCAAGGGTGCCTTGGAACCCTGGTTGAGGAATCCTGGTCAATGGCATCCAAAATCTGAAGGAGCCTGGTAGCCCCTTTTCCGACGAACACATTTCCAAAAAAGGCAGAAACTTTTGTGAGCAGCAGCCATCACTGTGAGATGTTCTTTGCTTTCAAAATGTAGAAACACAAACCAGAAATTGTCCGCTGACCAGGCACCACAATGGGTACCATACCAAATAGGGGAGGATTGTTATTAATCTGCTTAAGATTTGTCTGTCTACTTCCATGCACAATATCCATCACAGTATGGAAAGACAAAGATATGGCTGCCATTATTCAGTGGTTTGCAGAATTGATTAACAGCTTTGGATGACTGTGGACACTTTTGAACTCTGGTGTTGGAGAAGACTCCTGAGAATACCTTGGTTGGCCAAGAAAACAAGCTGATGGATCATCAAACAAATCAATCCAGAGTTCTCCCTTGAGCACAAATGACCAGGTTCAAATTATCTTGATCTGAAGGTGAAAGGTCCCCTGGGCAAGCACCGAGTCATGTCTGACCCTTTGAGGGGATGCCACTTTTGTGACGTTCTCTTGGCAGACTATAGAGCGGGGTGGTTTGCCATTGCCTTCCCCAGTTGTCACCTTTCCCAGCAAGCTGGGTGCTCATTTTCCCGACCTCGGAAGGATGGAAGGCTGAGTCGACCTGAGCCGGCTGCCCAGAGAGAATCCAGCTTCTGCTGGGATTGAACTCGGGTCGTGGGGAGAGTTTCAGTTGCAGTGCTGCCGCCTGCCACTGAGTCACACGAGGCCTTATCTTACTTTGCATCATATATCCAAAGACCCAGCTCTCTGGAAAAGGCTCTAATGCTGGGAAAGGTGGAAGGAAAGAGGACGACGACCAGCAGCCAGGGGGATGGATTCAGTTGTGGTGGCAATGGGGGCTCCATTGGAAGAGTTAAAGGACCAGGTTAGGGACAGATCACTCTGAAGAAAATCTACGTGGTCACTAAGAGTCAACATTGACTTGATGGCACATCATCCATCCATCAATCAATGAATGATTGTAACAAATCATGGCTTCCATTTATTGATGCATGTATGTCTGAATATATCCTCTGTATGTTTTTGTTTCTTTTTTTAGTTTTCCCCCCTTTCTTTTATAATTTGGTATATTCTTTATTTTTATTTTTATTTTTGTTGCATTTGGTTAATAAAAAATTGAAACAAAAAACAAAGCAAAACAAGGGAGGGGACAGTTTAAAATACAACTAGCTGTAGCTTGCTATGTTATCTGGTTCACTGGGTGTGACCTTAAACTCAGTAAACATTAAGCTTGGTTTGGCAGGTCATGTGAGCACCCTCAGAGCAGCCATCCCTATTTAATGTAATTTACAAGGCGCTCTTTGGAACAGCTTTTGTCCATAGGCATCTGGTAAAAACCACAATGATGTCATGGGCTTTATGAGTCAATTCACAGACTGATACGGATTCAACAGAGAGTTTTGCAAATAGATACCTGCAGGCTCATCCAGCAGCTCATCCAAAGCCAGGCTAATTAATCACTTATAATTAATTTCCTCTTACTCAGGAAAATGAGATGGGGGAAGGAGCAGCGTGCAAAAGGAAGCTGGTGCTTCCATTGCTCCCATTAGCTGTTTGTCCCCCGTGGGCAAGCAGGGGACGTATTTCAAAACCACCTCCTTGCTTGTTCACAGAAAAAACTGTGAGAATTAGATTACCAAACCCTCCATCCTGATGCCTTAGAAGAGAAATTGGTTCTAAGTGGGAAAGAGTTTAGTTGCTGAAATTCCTGTAACACACTCATGTTAATCAATCCTGCTAAAGAAGACTGTATGATTCAAATCTGGGAAAAGGATTTTCTTCAGGATTGGGTCAACTGCCCCAGAGCCTGATGTGTGTGTCATGATGTCATCATGCCAATGATGTGAATTATGTGATATGCATGTCAGTCAATATGCATAATAAGCATATTTGCACAATGATGTCATGAGCCATGCAATGTCACTTCCCATGCCTTGCTGCCTCCCATGGACACCTCTGCCTCCCTTTGTTCAATTTTATTTCTAACTCTACAATAATATCAGAGGTTCCAAGCAAGAAGCAGGCCCAAAAGATATACAGAAAGACTGCAGCCAAGAATGACGTACTATAAAATATTAAAATCAGACCTCTCCATAAAACACAATAATAAAGCATACCACTAAATATGCCTCTTCATATCATTAAATATATAGCCTGGCCATAAAGGTCTTGCCTGAAATGAGCATTTTGCTCTCCCAAGATGACATGTGCTTATCTAGACTACAAAAGAAAGAGAATTTGGAAGCTGCAAAGCAGCTCCTGGAATCTGTCCCTCTCAGAAAGAAATATCCAGCAGCCGTTCCTGCTGCGTTTGCACAGCTAAGGACCACCATGGTCATTCCAAGAAGATGTCTTGCATAGGTTGACATTTCCTTCTGCCAGTCTTGTGGCTCCAAGAGGCCACTTCCTCCTCAATGTTGCAGAAATGATGGGTTAGCAGAAGCCATCTGGTTGTTTGAAGCCAAGGACAAGAGTCCACTCCTTCAAACCAGCTGAATCTCCCCTTCATCTGAATCTCCCTGAATCTCCCCTGAATCTCAGGGGGAATGGGAAGAAGCTACTGCACACTCATAGCAGGTGCTGCCTCACCTGGGTAGTCCTGAAGAGAAACAAGATCAAGAACCAATTCCTACTTCAGCAGCTCAGGCCTTTTCAAGATTTTAAAGATGTTGCTTGCAACATATCCATGGCAGGATTTTTTTGCTGCTTGAAGGTACTTGAGAATTCTACTCATAAAATAGGATGAAAACCTATAAATGAACAAACCTTTGATACTCCTTAAGTCTGGTAGCACCCTCCAGACTAACAAATAGTTGGTTAGTTTTGAAAGTGCCACCAGAGTTCGAGGCTGTTTTGTTGCCACAAACTAAGATGGCTCTAAACTCTTATTTATTGTAGACATGAAAAGGAGGGGAAGGTGATTATTTCCGTGTTATCAGGAAATAAAGATCAATTTTCCCTTGGCTTTGCAGCATCCACAGTGATACTAAAATTGGCAGAGGCATGGAGAACAGTATACAAAATTCTGGGAGTGCGCGATGCCACGTGATCCTCCACTCAAAATGTTCCTGCAATGAAGTATGAAGATGCAACAGGGGAAATGGCCCTTAAATAGATCATTTAATTCATTTAGATACCAGGTCTTTTATTTAATATATCTGGCTAGTTAAATTTAATCTGTCACACTTCTACCCCATCCTGTCCCATCCGACCCTTCCTTGAGAAAAGTCAGAGAAACTTCCAGGCAAATCTGTAGCCACACGTTTTGTGGTGAAGGAAATCATTGCAAAAGAGTCCAAACTGAAAGATATAAGGTGGGAGGTGTGTATTCTTAGACGCAACACAGTATTGTATTATTCTTAGATGCTGTCCGCCAATGTGTTTTCCTAGGCATCTCCACATATAGAAGAGCTAGATTTAGTTTAAAGCAAGCAAGCAAGCACGCAAGCAAAAAATACTGAATGTTTAAGAGGGGGATCTGGATGACTCCTGTGCGCGTCTGCTGCCACAGTAAGAGATCACTTTGATTCAACAATGGAAGACCATCTTCTCCGGTGTCGACCCCCTCCACATGCATGGCCATATCTGGTGGAAATTCTGGGAGTTGAGATTCACAAATCTGGAAGCATGACTAGGTTAGGGAAGACCTTAGTTTGCACAGCGTATATTCCTTTCGTATGAAACGTTTTCCTGCCCATTTAGATCACAAAATAAATAAAAAGAGCATACTTTTTAGACCTTATCTTTTACAATGGAGCTGAACCTGGTAAGAAGTAATTCGTATGTTCCTGAATTACTGCTCTCGGCATTCGCCAGACGGGCAGAGTAACACTGTTGGAAGTTTTAATTTAACAACGCTAGTTGCATCAGAGGATCACCACCTCTGATTTAAAAATACAAAAGTGAGGGCCTTCTTGGTCGCATCACGCAAAGGTCCAAGGGGCTGAGAACCAGGAGGCTGAGAGTTCTGATCAATTTCTGTCACAGGGACCTCGAGACACACTTGGGGCCACTATCCCAAGGCTACATACCCATATATCTGCTTTTGTGGTAATCAGTTTGCCGCTGTAGAGGTTGACCATCTCTGGAGCTCGGTATGATAGCGTGGTATACCTACAACAAAACCCAGACTCATGTTTTTGGAGTAAAAGGGTAAGATGCAACAGCTTTAGCAACCACATGGTGCTTCTCCCACACAAGGCCAATCAGTGTTTTCTGTTCCTTGAACAACTTAGTACAGTAGTTGAAATGGCTCAGCAGGTTCAAAAGTAAATGATTTCAAGGAGGCATTTTGTTCCCGCCCAAAAAGACGACTACTGTACTTTGGATAGTCAAAACAGCCCATAATAGCTGGATTGTGTAACTATTCCCTCATAGTCTTGAGATAAAATGGCAGATTTAGGTAATTGCTTCATCTGTGCCAGAATGAAAAACTGACTGGGATTATCTCCACCTGACCTATATAATAATGGCCTCTAATGTAAGCAAAATTATTAAAATTCTAGGAGTCTATCTACACCTTTATTCCAATTTTGTACCAATTTTCTATGTGCTAGAAATTCCACCAGTGATAAAGAACAACCACACAAAGGATCGTTCTGAGGACTTCTTATTCAGTGGGAATAATCATTTCTGCCATGTGGCCACTAAGTAAACTTTCAAATGTCCCATCAGAGAATTCTGAACTTACCAGAGCAGTCAAATGTTGGCTTCTTGTTCCTCTAAGAAGCCACAAGCCAACCACAAAACCTGGCTTGCTAGAGATGAGTCAAGCTAGGATCCAAGTTCAAATGTAACATTACATTTTCTGTTTAGCCACTTTGACTTCCAGGAGGAGCAAACAATAGCCATTGGGCTACCAATACATCAAAGTTCTGAAAAATTCTGACTTAGGAAATTGTGTGAATAAAGACACCGAGCCACTAAATGCTATCACTGCATGTGTAAGAGCTCCGAGCACTTCCTGGACTGGCCATGCACAGCAGACTCAAATTTATTGTGTAAGAGACTCAAAATTATATACTTCAGAACCAAAGTGGCAAAGTCGATACGGACCCTAATGATCCAGTTTCAAAACCAGGGGGTAGCCCTGGGCAGAGCATAGCCTCAAAAGCACATCTACTTTGAGAATATTTATTGTACTTTTTTCAAGGTTCCTCAAAAGGCACAAATATTTGCTTTGTCTGGAATGTCTGGTGAAAGCTGACACCATCTGCTTTTAATTTCTGGATCTCACTGCTTCATGCTCATCTCCTACTCTTTTTTTTTTCTGATGAAAAACATCAAACATTTATTTGGGTCATTATAATTGATACTCATAAAGTTATTCAAAGCTATACAGCTGAGGATTTGGGGTCTGTGCGCGCGTATGCATGTGATGGATCAAGGCAGCTATGAAACGCCCAAGAGTAACTGCGGCATTATTTTGCATCTTATTGATGTAAAACGTTTAGGTGCGAAAAGCCTTTTTTAAAAAGAAAACCCTTGAAAACACACAGACTCACTTCTTGATTTCTTCCTCCACTACGTTCACTCCTTCCAACTGAGGGTTCTGTGATTTATTGGTGGCGCTCCCAAAGTCACACAAGACGTAATGGCCCCGATCATGTAACAGGACATTCTCCACCTGGAAAGAAAACAGGCACGTACCTGTGATAAGCTCAGGGCAAACAAGAGGACAGTGTTTCTTGTCTAATGGATAACTTCTGGAACACATGCTGCACAGAACCAGGTAGTTCAGTGGGGACAGGCACTTCAAGCCAAACCAGTTCCTGCGATACTCCAGGGGTTCCCTGCCAGGCTCAAACAGATGCATGCTGTCGGCCCATCGCTATGCTTGTAATTGTTGGTTGTGTTTTTATTCTTTTTTTGATCCACTTTTAATGGTCAGTCACCCAGAGTCATGCATATGAGATGGGCAACCACATATATTTAATAAATAAATAAGAGACATCTGCTCTCTCTAGTTTTACTGACATATTTCAGAGTGCAGGAAAAGCAGGGAGTCAGCAATTTAACAGAGAAGCCCGCCTCTTCCCTCGTTCGAATTCCTTCCACTGATGACTGTTTCAGGGACTGCCATGAGGAATTTTGCCTCCTGTTCTGAACAGGTGACACTATTTTTCCACCTCCTGTTCCAAAATAACCGGCTTTGGGTGAGGGAATGAGCTTAAAGATACAACAGCAGAAAAAAAGGGTGGACTCCCGCCCTTCCATTTTAAAGAGTAGGATATATTGCATAATGGGTGAGCTCCCTCCATGGACAAAATGCTTGTACATCAGGCAATCTATCAATTGAGGGAGTCAATCTAGACTTTTTCCTGATAGGCTTTTGGAGTGAAGAGAGGGTTTTTTCCCCCTCCCCATTGCAAGACCCATGAAAGGCCCTTCCTATAACCTTAAATGATATATTGCGGTTTTCAGGATAAAGAGGACACAACATGTCACTTGAGGAAGCGCTTTCTGATGTATGGAGGGAGCTGAATAAGCTGGACAATGAAAGGGCCCCAAAGCTTCTTCACAAAGCATTCCCTGACCCCCACCCTGCCCCCTTTCCATCGTGGCATGCTAGCAGAATGCAGCTTGTGGCAAAATGTTTCCTGTGCTTTGTCACAAAGCCAGGAAAACCTTGCATCTGGATTCTGAGCCCCTGCAGCTGTAGAATAGCCCTTAAAACTAAGCAACAAATGGTTTACTCTCCTCTCCTCGAGTTACACACTGCTACAGCAAGCACATAACCCATGCACATGAGTCCCAAAGACAAGGAAGATGTTGGCGTTATCTGGGACAGCCTGTATCACTGGCAGAGCAAGTAGGCATCAGGGGACTGTGCAAAGCAATAAATCTGCAGTGTTAACACTTCCCCCGGCATCCCATCGCTGAGTTGGCTGAGGAACTAGCACTTAGCTGATTGCCTTCAGTGGGAATTTCTGGCACCTTCACCAGAATCTGCCTGATCTGGCTTTCATTTAATTGTAATCAAAGCACCACAGGGACCACCAATGGTGCTGCCACTCTGAAGAGAGTACTATCAGCGCCCACGTTCCTACGAGGAGGGCGAAGCAGGAACCAAAGGTTTCAGCTTTCTGTTTTGCACCACACCTGGAATTTTTTAATGTGCTTTGAACAGTAGCTGTTATTGTTTATGTTTTGGCTTTGGGGGCCTTACTCTGAGCGTCTCTTTTTTGAAGAAGGCAATTCAGCCTTGTGACTTTCTCTTGTGGGAAATGAGCTGCCCAGCCGCCAGGGGACGACTCCAGAGCCCTTCACACAACCAAGGCAGCACCTTTGTTCGTTTCTCTTAACAAAGATCAGACTTGTCACAAAAATGTCATGCCTGGACTCTTCTCTTTTAGCAGGCCTTGCACAGGAGGATCAAATATAGATCTGCTTTCACTTCAGTCTGAAATTAAGCCTTATGGAACTTATCTACCCAAGCAGCCAGGTTTGGTTGAAAAAAAAAACTGCTCCATAATTTCCAACTGAAGAAAAAAATATTTCTTTCAGAACATACGACTGTGTTCTAGTCTTGATTTGTGCACGCTTACGTTTCCCTGTTTCTTCCACTCTGATCGCTGAGGTGGCCATTGTGAAAACACAGGACAACTTCACAGGGTTGATGTTGTGGGGAAATAGGAGGGGGGATGTACTTATGAGGCTCTGAGCTTCTGAAAAAAGAAGGCAGGATGTAAATCTAAAAACAAAACAAGCTTATCTTTTATATGAGAACCAATGTGGTATAGTGGAGGTGTTGATTGGCACTGGGGAATCAGCTAAGGGAGGATGAAACACTGTATGCTACCTGAATAAAAGGCAGAATCTAAATCTAATGCAGGGAGTCCTCGTTTAGCGACTGCCTTGTTTAGCGACTGTTCACAGCTATGATGGTGATTAAAAAGTAACTTTATGACCAATCCTCGCACTGACAACCTTTGCAGGTCTATAAAGCAAAGGACAGCTGAAGGAAGATCATAAGCACAACTGCGGTTTCAGTTTATGACCACTTCACTTTGCCTAATGATTTGCTTAATGACCGAGTCACCAGTCGCAATTGTGGCTGCTAAACGAGGACTACCTGTAAATCTAAATGCTTTAAAAAGTGGCTTACTCCTGCCATTCTTCTTATAACATCTTGCCAGCTGGCTGAAAACTACCAGAGATCCTTATAGCTTGCCCAGGTTTAATGAGTTCAAAGGCAGTGACAGATATTGCCATTTCTCTTATGACACACCCTACTACCCAAAGGCATCTGTACAAGACCCTCAGCTGCTACCTTCAGATCCCTGTGGATGATTGGTGATTTGAACTGGTGCAGCCTGGCCACAGCTTCACAAGTGTCGCAGAAGATTTGCAGAACTTCGTTTTCCGTGAATCCCGTCTGTAAGCGCTGGTTCATTAGGTTCACTACTTGGCCCCCTGCAGGGAAGGAAGAGAGAGGGGGGATGCTGAAGCCCCTGGGTAGATCCATACCACGTATTTTAATCCTAACCCAGATTAGCAAAACGATTCCCGTGTTCACATACATGCTTGACCTGGAAGCAAGCCACCTCATCACACTGTAATGTGGGGGTCTGGCTGGCAGAAGATGCTAATGGAATGGCTGGGTTCACACAACACCCTCAGCTGTCCAGCCTCATTTTAGCCTGGTCTGGCACGTTGTGGAAAGCCAGCCCTGACTCTTCTAAGGCAACAGGGCCCCCCCCCTGAAATTAACTGGCGGTCGGAGCTCTGTCTTTGCACAGGCTGCCTGCATGGTCTTCCTGAGCCAGATTGAGCGAAGACAGAGACCGAACCCCACGTCTCCAGCATGCAAAGTAAGTTTTCCCCCACTGCAGGAAGGCCCTTGGATCCATGGCAAGAAGAGTGAAAGCTCCTTTTTCTGGCAGAGAGAGAGATGAAACCTTTAAGAGGGATGATTGATTCTCTGTTCCCCTTCCATCAATTCAGACATCTAAAGAAGGAAAGCTGGTATTGATGGAAGCTGATGCTGAGATAAATAAAACTGCTGTCAAGAGACCAGGTGACTCTTCGCTAAACAAGGCTGGATCTTTCCCCATTTCTGTTCTGAGCTTACCAGCTGCTGGTTCCCATAGGTAAGATGGGAACGTTTCCCAAGCTTTGCCTCAAGTTAACCCGGAAGCCGCAACTCTCCCTACAGAATTCTAAATAAACACAAAGGTCTGGATGGTTTTTCCACACTGATCTCTAAGGAGCTGGGAAAACTCTCTCTGCAAGGATCCCCCCATGCAAGATAAGGAAGCAACAGCCCCTTCATTGGCTGGCAGGAAGCCAAAAATGTCTGTAGGCATCTCAGATCCGAGGAGGGGGGTTTAGAAATCCACAGCTCTCTTCAGAAACCAGGTTCTATCCACTGTTGGCAGGGCAGCTGCAAGATCTTGGCTCCAGAGGCATGAAGGCTTAGGGTCCACTCTTGCCCCTGGGGGGACGCCAGAGACCTCGCTTCAAAAAGCAGATGGGACTGGAACAAGAACTCAACGCACTCCAATTAAAGGCACTTTGAATGTGTTTACTAAATAATTTCTTCCGTCACATTAAAAATTACAATTTGGAGGAGATCTGTAGCTGTACTCCAGGCACGGGGGGCTGGGGCGGGGAAAAGTTCTGGAGTCACAGCTCTGGGTCACCTTGGGCCAGCGACTGTTCTCCATATCTGTTTTCGAAAGAAGCATGGAGATTATTTCAGGGCCCAGAGTCGTGAGACTGTGGCAGTCAATCAATACATAATTAATAAAAATAGCCCTATTTCTCCTTCGAGACGGACTTTCATGACACCCTCCCCAAAAAATTATTTCTGAATGGGATTTGTACATGGCTGGTTGGCTGTTCAATGATTTTTTTTTCTTTCGTACCCAGATCAAACCTTAAGCTGCCAATATGATGCCACCTTCTTGGCTTTGTCATTGGCCCAAAACAAGTCATTTTCAGTGCATGCTAATGGTAATAATCGGCAGGTCAGCAGGTGGGACGAATTCTGTATCTCTCCACATTCACACAGTGTGTTATTATCCATCAGTAATCCTCATTTGAGCATATTAGTCTATTAGCCTAAGTGTCAGGCACTCCGACCCTCAACCTACTCAGAGTCCTCCAAATAACATAAGAGAGGGCAAATCCCTTGGCCATATTCTCCGCTGGGACTATTCCTTGGCCAGTGATTTCTCTCCTCCATCTTCCAAATCAGTTTTGCTCTTGTGTGCCCTCAAGGGTATTTGTTCTTGCCATGAAACTCTTCCTAGATTTTAATCGACGAATTTGAGGCTCATACCCATACAATTCAATGATGTATGGGTACGAGCTTGCAAGGCCCGCTCCCTCTTCGCGCTGAGGATGTTGCCTAGTCTGGCAATGAATCGTCTGCAAGAAAACAACAAGGCTCAGGGAGCACCAAGGATGCCACAGCTCAACCCTGAGCTACAGATATTCGCTTCAATTCAATGATGTTGCATAAATATGATTACTGTAAAATTTTAAGGTTTGTATTTTGCTATTTTGTTTTCTGGCTTGTCCTGGAACCAAAAGCCCTTCCTGGTTAAAGGAAATACGGCATTTAAGGCACAATTTTCTGGTTGGGAGAGAAGCAACTGTTTGAAGGTGGTTTCATCAGTTGGTTATATCAGAAGGCACTTCCGCTATATTCCCATTTTCTGCAAAATAGGAAATGTTGATTAACGGAAGGCTTACTGATTAATTTGACCAGAACAGTGAAAACTGGGCACTAAGCAGATTTCACCTTAAGCCGAGACATGATAGTCCAGAGCCAGTCCTGCAGTTCAGTCAAAAGTGGGATTATCTCCTTGGATGACAGGCAGAACTTCGGAGAATTCAAGGCATAGTAGACAGCTTGTCAATACAGTTCCCCCAAATGTTTACATACCTCGGCAAAAATCCATCAAGATCAGGACTTCCCACACATCTCCGCTGCTCATCGAGTTTATAGTGGAGTCAATGTACCCAACAATGTTCTTGTGCCCCACAAGATCCCTCTGAAGAAGCGAAGAACAAAAGGTACACCTTTATTGTAAGCCATAGCCACAAACAAGCCTACATGCAAGACCACCAACTTCCTAACTGAACATAGCAAATTCCTGTGTTTTTTCCTCTGATCTGCCTGTTTGCTGCCTGTTCTTTGACCTTATCTTTACATCTGAACTCCATGCCTCCATTCCAAGTCGCTGAGTTTAAACAATCACTCCTTCAAGGTTTAAAGGATCAAGTAGCTTTGCACGACTTCTCTCAACAACAGCATTCTTCCCAGCCGTATCTGCCAAAGATATGTATCACCCTGTGTAAACGCGCTGGGACGGATCACGAGGGCTGCACACGCTTACCATGATCTGAATTTCCCGTTTGCAGACCTGTAAATCATATTCGTTGTTCACGTACATTCGTTTGAGGGCACATTTCATCCCGTTGCTGGTCCTTACCAGAAATACGATAGCAAACCCACCTGCAAATGCAAGATAAAGTAAAGCTCAGCCAGTAATCTGAAAGATGAACATGCCGCGAGTGAGGAACAAAGGTGAATTGGTTGGGAAAAGCAGAGCAAACGCTAGATACCTACAAGACCTAAAGTTCTTGAATTAAAAATGGAAGAAGGCAACTCTTACACTAACAGGGGCCTGCGAAAATGTCTATTCTTCCTTCCATTCCTTTCCCAGTCCCCCCACAGTGTCTCCATCCCCAAGACAGAGTGAGTCCTGCTGTAGAAATGCAAAAGGCATCCTTTCTGGACTTGGTGCCCATACAGGTATTCAGTACCTTGCTGTACAGTACCAGCTTGTAAATGGTTTGGGGATTACTTATGCAAACCAGAATCAGACATCCTCTGGAATAAAACCAACTTATTTCCTCTAGTAAATTCGTAAACGGTAAAACAGTATTTCTGGAGCAAGTTACATTCTTTGTCTTTAGATCAGTGTTTTTCAACCTGGACAGGTTTAAGATGTGTGGACATCAACTCCCAGAATTCCCCATCCAGCATGCGGTCTCGGGAATTCTGGGAGTTGATGTCCACACATCTTAAAGCCACCCAGGGTGAAAAACACTTGCTTTAGACAATTAACATTTTAGAAGAGGCATTCTCCCCAAGAACAGAGAATGCCTCTTGATGGTGCTTACTACCTGCAGTTTTTACAAGATTAAAATTAATTAGATTACTGTAATTGCACTATTTTGTTTAAATAAAAAAGGCTATGACCCAAATAACCAAAGCACCTTTTATATTTTGTGATCCGCAGGGAATGTGTGTTTGGAAGCAGAGCCAGTCTGTCAACCCTGCCAGAAGACCAACTTTCTCAGGCTCTTCCGTTCTTGGAACCGTATCCAGCTGATCGTTACGTGGGGATTTGTTTTGACTTTAAAGAACGGGTGCCTGGATTATCCTTTTTTCCCCACTTTCTTCTCCATTCCCATCTCTGTGTCATGTTTTCAGACTACAAACTTCTCACTGATTGTATGCAACTGCCCCACCTGCCTTTTTGAACAGCAATATTAAAATAGTTCAGAAATACGTAAATGTGCACATGTATTCTAAGTCAAAGGAATGTTGTGGCCTGAAAACACAGGTGTGTTTAAGCAGTTTAAACCAATGTTTAAACCGCCCCAATGTTTCTAAAACAGTAAGAGAAAAAAAAATGAAATTGGCGCATGCTTTCCTCACACACAGAGTTAATTCCCTCCTTCTCTGAAGTAGCCACCATTATTGTCTGACAACTACTACAGCCTTAAGTCTGCTTACGACGTTTTTCAGGAGATGCAAACAAGCAAGGAAGCGACGTCTAAAGGGGCAAGTTTCAATCAGAAAAATCAAAGGCAAGAACATATTAATAGGAACGGGCTATTATGCAAGCTCAGAGCTGTACCACATGGCATTTTCTTGCTCCATTAATTTGCATTAGGCAGGGATGCTTGGAATTAAGAGGGAGAGAAGCAAAGCCACAAAAAGGCAATGCTTTTCATACAGAGTCAGTTCTAATTACTGTGACTCATGAGTTGCAATTATAAATCCTACCCTTTCTCCAGGGAGGTCAAAGCATCAACGTAGACGCAAATGCAGCCAAAGAACCTCCCGCCTCCTGCAAGGACTTCCCAAAAATAATCCCCCGGGCTCAGCTGGATGCTACCACCTTGGAACACTAATTGATTCCACTGCAGAAGCCACAGTCTTGAGAGCCAAACCACAATCAATGTTCTCACCATGAGCCACTTCACAACATTTTGCCATGCAAAGGGTGGGCTGGAGAGGTCACCATCCTGCCTTCCAGCTAAGTCCCAGGAACAGTATCAGGGCTTCTGCTAGTTTCGGTAGACTCAAGCGCTCCCTGTGGTCTGCAAAATCCCTGAGGGTAGCACTTGGCGATCTCTGTCAGGATTCTTTTACCGCACAGTGAACATATTGAGCGTTTTTCTCCTTTCAGCTGATGACAGTGCACTTTTTCAAAAGTTATCATCAGGCCTTCTCCAGCACCGGGTCAGTGGTGTGGCCTCACGCAGCAAAGACGTTCAAATCAGAAAACGGCCGACTCTGTTGTAAGAGTTTCACCCAACCAAAACGTATGGAAACCTGCCAAGGTAAGAAGGGGTCTGCCACCACTCACACAGATCCCCAAAGCAATCCTGAGGGTGACACAACTCTCCCACCCTGAATGGGGCGGAGGGTTTATGGCACCCTCCGTCCCACGGCAAACTAACCTACCGACCTGAGGAGTTCACGCAGCAAGGACAGTGAAGAGGGATTCAGCTCAGGCTTTGTGGTAGCCAACCTCAAGAGATCCAGCGTTCAAAAAACCGTCATTGCCAAGGTGGCTGGGTGTCCACCCTTTGAGGGAGGCAAGGTCAAGAAACAGGCGCAGCGGGGGTTCCAGGAATGCTCTTCCATGTTGTGTGTGGAGTAAGAGAGCCTTGAGAGCCCACCAGAGCCTCTCTCCACCGCATCTTATGCCCAACAAAATCAAGGTGGCTGGGTTTTTTAGTTTCTTCCTCATGCTTTCCTCTTTCCTGGAGCTGAATCATCTCTTCTCCCCCCTTAACGGTTCACTGCTTCTTTCCCCCTCCCCAGGGCCAGGTCTGTGTAGCACTCCAGACAAGGGCTCCCTGATGGATGGTCTCTCGGTGCCTTCCTCTCCATTCTGTATTTCCCCTATATAAGCATGGAACAGAGTGGCTGCATCAGTGTCTCTCAAGCTGAAGATGTGTGAACTGCAGCTCCCAGAATTCCCCTCTGCTGGCTGGGGAATCCTGGGAGCTGAAGCCCACACACCTTAAAATGGCTAAGGATGAGAAACACCGGACTGTACTCTGCTCTGTGGGGTGGAAGGAATTCCGGGTGCTGACTTTAGCTACATGCAGTGCCAAGGTGGCAAGAGCCATCTCCCACTGTTAAGAAACTCAGAATCCCAAACACGCACATGTCCAGAAAACAGGAATTGTTACACAAATCCACATCACGCCCCAGATGTCAAGGAGAGATTGTGGCATCAAATGTATCTTCCACAGTGCTGTGAACTGGCATAGTTGGCTTCCCTTGTAAGCGGCTACACAGCTTTAGAAAACTGAAAGGAGAGAGAAGGGAGCAGATGTTCAGGAAACCCCAACCATGTGTGCAACGCAACGGTGCACAATGTTTCAGGGAAAGGAGGACACGCTCCCAACTTTGGGAGAAACTGCAGCGGACATTCGGTTACACCAGCATGTCGCTGGGAGACATAAGGCCGCTTTCTCCGAGCAAGGCTGGAGAGAAGCAAGGAGCAGTCTTAAAACCACCCACAAAACCACAGAAAGGACTGAAGTCACAACACTGAAATTCTTCTTTGCCACCACATTTCAGGGGCACGCTCTCAGGGTGCTGAGGCCCACGTGCAACCCACCTTGAACACCTTCCATTCAGTGCTGTTTGCAACAGAGCTGAGGTGGAAAAAAATGGCTGTGGTATGACAGAGGGAGGGGAAAGCTGTGGTAGCAGCCATGAAGAAGAGAGAAGGCCCGCAATAGATTATCACCGCAAACAACAAATGGTAAAATATTCAGGGTTCTCCGTTTGGGTAAGGAGTACAATTCCCAGACGGCAGAGATGGAGGAGAGGGGACCACAGGGGCCTGCTAAGGTAGGTTTCAAGCTGTTTTGGGCAACAGAGTCTGTTGGTTTAAAAAAAAAATTCCGAAACCTCCAGCAACAGAAACTGACCCTTGAAATTTTTGTATGTTTTAATTTTCACAATTGGGTTATCTGTGGCTGGTGCATTTCTTCATGGTATTTTGGTTAAAAATTTGAGGGTCTGCTTACCTGTGGGTGGGCTTATACACGAGTATATACAGGATATACCATACTTTTAAAAAGCTGAGGGGAAAACCTACCATACACGTAGTCCTCAACTTACAACCAGTCGTTTAGCAACCGTTCAAAGCTAAGGTGGTGCTGAAAAAGTGACTTGCGACTGGTCCTCGCACTTGTGACCGTTGCAGCGTCCCTGTGGTCACGTGATCAAAATTCAGGTGCTTGGCAATCAGCTTATACTTACAATGGTTGCAGCATTCTGGGGTCATGTGATTGCCATTTGCAACCTTCCCAGCTGACTTTCCACAAGCAAAGTCAATGGGGGAAGCTGGATTTACTTAACAACCATGGTGATTCACTTAACGACCGCAGCAAAAAGGTCCTAAAATCAGGCACGACTCACTTAACAACTGCCTCACTTAGCAACAGAAGTTCCAGTCCCAATTGTGGTCATAAGTTGAGGATTACCTGTATATACTTGCAGAGAAGCCGAACCCAATTCTTTGGGTGTATTCTGGCACTTAAAATTCTTGGCTTATCCACGAGTATACAAGGCAGATGAATTTTGGTGCAGGTAGAATTCCATCTGGAATTCCATGCAGAGGGTTGGTCAATGGATGATCTCGATCCTCCTCCTGAAAGCCGTTCCTCTTTATTTATTTATGTATTCATTTAAAAGATGTGCATGGCCACCAATCTTAAAGCACAGTTCTGGGTGGCTTGCAACAACAATAAAACCACAAAACCATAAAAACCATAAAAACCATAAAACAGAAACTTGAGATTCCTCTGCCTTGCAGCAACTACAACCTAGTAGTTTGGCGAAGGAACTTCTGTTGACTAACCGCATTCAGCCAGCATGCACTATTGAGGGACATAAGCCCCCACCCCGCCATGTGGCGGAGAGCTTCACCTAAACTGGGGGGAAAAAACAGCTTCAAAAGAAGACACCTTCAGTTAGCTGCAACAACCAAGAGGATCCTATTAGGCCCTAATCATTTTCTACCTCTCTCACTGCCAAAGGGCACCCAGCACATCACCACAAAAGCAACTGTCACCTGCTGCGCTGGCACGACACCTGAGCCAAACAGTTCACCCACCACCTCACCTCATAACGCAGGACTCTTTAGCCAAAGACTGATGGAATTGCCCCAGCCCCAAACAACCATTATTGTGTATTTATTTGGCACAGTTGCCAACTACTTGCCACGGTCAACAAATTCCAGTTTCTCTGAAGTCAAAATGGCAGCTTTTCTGAGTTTGGGTGGCGCAGTAAGGCAAAGATTTGGGGTGAAGAGCTGCGCGCAGTGGCCTGGCGAGAAGACGACCCTCCATGCTTGTTCAGCAGATGTTTGGATTAGCCCCTTGGGCCAGCGCAGCCGCGTCCTCCCCGCTCCAAAACACTAAAAGAGCTATTATTCTAGTAGGAGACCAGCCAGCCTTGTTCCCTGACTACCTTCACAGGGATAGGACCAAGATGTATTCACTCCAGAAGAAGGAATGGCAGCTTCAAAATCATAATAGTTTACTACCGATCCAAACCAGAACAAATTAGGAGCATACATTCAATAAGGCACTTCAGGCAGTAATTTTAGGTTTTCAAAGAACGGCAGGACGGAGCAAAGATAAGATCCTGTGTTCCATGGGCACTTTCAGATGGAAAGGTGGAGTAGAAATGTATTTAAATACCCCCCTTCCTGAGAGGAAAGAAAATTCTAAGCGTTAAAACCCTTCCCCGAATGAAGATTGTACAGGAAAAGCATTAACACACACACAAATGTATAGGTATAAGACAAGGACATGAACTTTTCACAAGAGAATATTTATCTTTTTCTTTGTGCTTTATTACAATTACTGTATGGTCTGTTTTCTCTCTGTTGTCCTATGTATCGTTCTCTCCATTTTAGCTGTCTTTAATATTGTTAAGTTCTTGCAGCTCACGCTAATCATCTTCAGCTTTATTCATGAAGTTTCCTTAAATGCCATTCCACAAATTGGTGCGCGGGCAGAAGCTGCTGCGGCAGGAACCGACTGTTCTCAGGCCAGACACAACCGTTAGGTAAATGCCAGGCAGATGCTCCAGCGCTCCAGGCCAGGCCAAGGAACGGCCCAATGTCCACCAGCTTGAAAAGGCCTAGCAGTTCAACCCTGGAGCAAACCTACGCTTAAGGCTTGATTTCTGTGTTTTGCAATCAGCAGATCTTCTGCTGTGACGGAACGTGAGGGGGACCCTGGAGAACAGAGGGAAGAGATGCCGCCTGGGGAACAATCAGATAAAGGAGAAAGGAGCCCGCGACAGAGCAACGGCCAGAGGAAGAAATGTAGGAAGGGCCCACCCTAACTACTCAGGCAGTAAATAGGGAGGGTGGGAGGTTTGTCCTTTCAGACTTGCGAGACTCTGTTAACGCAGCCTTACAATAAAGTAGAATTAGCTCATCCTGCTGTGCTTCCCGTCTGGTCTACCTGGTAGGGCTGATATCTGCACATACAGTATATAGCATCAGTCTGGTCTGCAGTAAACAACTTATCTGGCTGTGTCATATCTGTGAGCTTCTGCGATAAGTGAGTTCCTGGATGTGTGTGAAGGGTCTGGAGTCTGACAATCACACGTGCCCTCATCTGCCTTTTGGGGAGAATCAAGGGCCCCTGCCTGAAAGATGCCCCTCTGGGTCCTTTCTCTTCTTTCCTTATTCTTGGCAAAGCAGGGCTGGTGGCGGTAGCAGCAGCCAGTTTCTCCCCTCTCCAGCTTCTCGCTTCCATCGTTCTCAGCAAACAGTGGGCCTGTTCTTCGTTTTCAGCAGCGTCTCCTCCCCAACCCATATGCCCCCATTACTGTACACGTCCCAAATGAAAGGCACCCCACCCCGCCCTGCTGTTCTTTTAAAGGTGAAATGTTTCTGAAACATCCACCTTCTTTCACATTCCCTCTCTCTTGTCCCGGATCAATGCTACATGGCATATCGGGGAGTTTTTTTTCACATTAATACATTAAAAAAAAAAGAACTGCAAAGGAGGAGGAGGAGGAGGTGGAGGAGAAAGAAGTGACAACTGGGACGCTGGCCAAAGTAGCTGCTTTCTAGAGAGCTGAGAAATTCTGTTTGCTGGGTCATCTGGCATCGGATCATGGGATAGCAGCTTATTCCTCATTTATTCCAGAGGTGGGTAAGGCAGCCTAAGCGACTCAAGCAACTTAAGAGATGGTGGGACGACACTAAGAACCTGTGAAGTGGGCCATCCAAATGTCAACCAGCCCATCTCAGGTAGCAGGAGGAGGACATGGTTTAGAACAGTATTTCTCAACCATGGCAGCTTGAAGAGGTGTGGACTTCAACCCCCAGAATTCTGGGAGTTGAGGTCCACAGAGCTTGAAGTTGCCAAGGTTGAAAAACACTGGTCTAGAACTTAAGCAAACTAGGCAAGATTTTGCCTGCCCAGCCACTCCATCCAACCCCTCAAGAGTCGCCTGACCATCAGAAAGGAAAACAGAGCCAGCTGAAGATGCTGAAGGCTTCGCTCCCTCCTTGTTTCCCTGCTGCAAAAGGCGAGGCTGAGCCATCTGCAGCTGCCGCTTAAAAGACCCTCAAAGAAGGGTCTTGCTTTTATTGTTTTTGTTTTTAATTTAGAGGAAACTATTCAAAAGCAGGCTTTTTTTTTTTTTGAAGTGCTATTAATTCTGCAAAATTACTTCCTCAAGAGACAAAGATCAGAGGAGATGTGGCTTTCTTTGAACCCTGGGCCCAGAATAATTCTGCAGAAAGGGAAGGACACGAGGAATATTGCTGCCTTCAACTCCAGCTTCAGCGGGAGGCATTGCCGCTCCAGGAAATGGGTTTTCCCAAATCTTAATTGCCTCCAACTGCAACTTCCCTTTTTAGGCCTACACTAAAATTAACTTTTTGTGAGCTGCTCATAGTTTTCATGGAGTTGGGAGATCCTACAAAACTAATAAATAAATAAAAATAAACAAACTTACAGGTAGTCCTTGACTTACGATCACAACTGGGACCGGAATTTCCAATGTTAAGTCATTGCGGTCATAAATCGAGTCACCACACGACTGGACCCAATTTTATGACTATTTTTTACGGTGGTCATTAAGCAAATCAGCACTGTCGTTAAGCGAATCCAGCTTCCCCAATGGCCATTTTTTGCCAGAAAATGGCAAAAAAGTCACAAAACGTGATCATGTGACCGTGGGACGCTGCAACTGGTCATAAATGTGAGCCAGTCATCAAGGGCCTGAAATGCAATTGTGTGACCGCAGGGGTGGTGGTGTGACATTTTGCGACGCTTGGAGGTGCTTTACAGGCTGTAAAGCGCCCATTCCGAGGCTGTCGTAACTCCAAACTGTCTCTTAAACGAACAGTCGTAACTCAAGGACTGCCTGTACTGGCAAAACGAGATCCTGCTAGATAGAATGGGAGATTTATCCAGGCTTCACTAATGTGCTGGGTTAAATGCTAAGACTGAGCAATTTTACCCGCACTGGTGGCGCTAGGAACCATATCCAAGGCAAGCAGCTTCTGTGTGCAATTAACAAACCCACGTGCCAGGTTCAATTATATCCTGGGGGCCTCCCAAGTACCATTGGTTGATACTCTGCCCTTAAGAAGGTTACCCTGGACGCGTTATTCATGGCAGCTGAACGGAGCTTCTGTGCTCACAAGCAGCATGCCCATGTATCAGGAAGGAAAAGGAAGGGAGCCCCCTCTTCTTTAAATGCCCTGAGGAGCTTTGGGGAGACCCTTCCTCAACAGTTTTGGGAGTGGCTGTGGCAAGAGGAGTGGCCATGACGTGCAGCTTCTCTCCGAACACCCCCAAAGCCCTTCTTATGAACGCAACCCCCAGTTTTCACAGGGAAAATACACTAACCTTTTTTTAAAAAGTGATTCAGCAATTACGCATTTGGGGGAAATCACAGTGAACTTCTTGCTTTTTCGCTATTTACCAATTACATTTTCAAACTTTATTTATTTATTTGCTGCCGCCCAACTCCCAACAACTCTGAGCAATAACCCTGGAGTATAAAAAAACAATATAATAAGAAACAAGAAATTTATGTAAGAAATGCTTCCGGATATGTAAAAACTAGTTGGGGGAGAAGCCACACCGCTGGCCTGTGTTTCATCAGTTATTTACATAATTGAGACGAAGAGACTAAGCCAGAAAAGATGCAGAATGGTGGGCCTGGCAGGGCCGCAGCTGGTGTCTGTGTCACCCAGGACAAACATGGATTCCATGCCCATTTTGGCGCCCCCCCCCCAGCACAGCGCCAGGGGCACATGCCCTGCTTGCCCCCCCCCCCCCAGTTGTGGTCCTGGGGTCTGGAGTGGAGAAAAGTTGTTGAGCACTACATCCCACCACAGAGACAGGCTCTCTCTGCAATGTGGAAACTGGCCATATTTTGTATAAGTAAAATAGTTTTTAAAGGTTTTTTAAGAAAAAGATTGGGGAGGAAAAACCTTAGAATTATTCAGAAATCTAAGAGAGAAATACGAAGATGACTATTCCACAGATTCTCCAAATACCAAACATTATCCCAAGATTTACCAGATGGGAGAAAGTAGGTTCAGAATGGGAGATGATTGCCTTTTTTAGGGAACTTCTTTAAGTCGTAAGAGCATGCAATCCATGAGCAGGACAAAAATATCTCTAGCCCAGCACTACACGTCATGGGACACCCACCCAGATGTGTCCTGGAAGTTCAGAAGCATGGACATGAGAGTGATAGCCTTCTTTATTTTACTTATTAAATTTATATCACCGCCCATCTCCCCCAACGGGGAGGTGTTTTTTTTCCACATTAATACATTCTTCCATTGTTCTTATCCAGAAGGCGACCCATCAGCTTCCAGACACTGACAGCCCAAAGCTCATGAATTTCTCCACTCCTGTTCTGATGCTATCCAAACTGTTGGCCACCAACCCCATGTCTAAACTGTTAACAACAGAATTTGTTGCGATCCTGAATCCCCATCATTTTCTTTCCCATCATTTTCTTTCATTGGATGACCCCAAGTTCTAATATTGTGACAAAGGAAAAAAAGCTTTTCTCCATCCACATTTTACATAAAAGTCTCCTTCTAAAGTGCCTCAAACGTGGACTTTTTTATTCATCAGAAGCTGTTCTCGCCCCAATTCATTTTTCACAGATGTTTATCCCTTTTTTGAGTTATGTGGACTAGTTATGTGGATTAGAAAATACAGTAAAATGAGTCCTACATAGCAAGATTATTTTTTAAACTGGTAGACTGTTCTTCCTAGAAAAAACTAGGAAGGACAGTGTATAAATTGGGCACATTTAGACACTGCACTAAGCCAGAATTATTCTGAATTTCTTTGAGACCATTCAGGCCAAACTTAGCATGGCGTGTAAAGACCCCAAAGAACAAAGCCATGTTTTGTTTTTGGTTTATTAGCAACTTTGTTCTCTGGCTTCTTCAGGGAAGATGAAGGCAGCTTGTCAGCATAGTAAAGACCTCTACATAAATCTATGGTATGATCACATTTGGATACAGTATTGTTAATATTTCTGGAGCGAGGTTCATGGTAATATCTGGCACTAAGCCATCCTTATTCTTCATATTCCCAACCTCTTAACAATAAATGCAAAATTACTTTTCCCACCCAAATCAGTGGCTCTTGGCCCTGATGGCAGTGGGAGTCCTTTGCAGGGCATTTGCTGGGAGCTTGTGGGCTTCCTTGGGCAGTGGGTTGGCCGCTGGGAGAAGGGCCAGGGGTCTGATCCAGCAGGGCACTGCTGATGTCTTTATGTTCTAAATAATAGGAGCTGAATTTACCAGGAGTAGAACCCACGTAACCTCAAACCCAACCTGCTACTTAAACCCTTACACACAGAAGTCTCAAAAATGCACACTCTGAAGGCCATTTGCACTTAGCACTGATCAGTGAATCCTGGGTGCCAGAAAATAGATAGATAGATAGATAGATAGATAGATAGATAGATAGATAGATAGATAGATAGATAGATAGAGATGGATGGATGGATGGATGGATGGATGGATAGATAGATAGATAGATAGATAGGGATGGATGGATGGATGGATGGATGGATGGATGGATAGATAGATAGATAGATAGATAGATAGATAGATAGAGATGGATGGATGGATGGATGGATGGATGGATGGATGGATGGATGGATAGATAGATAGATAGATAGATAGATAGATAGATAGATAGATAGATAGATAGAGATGGATGGATGGATGGATGGATGGATGGATGGATGGATGGATGGATGGATGGATGGATGGATGGATGGATAGATAGATAGATAGATAGATAGATAGATAGATAGATAGATAGATAGATAGGAAAACTGACAAGCCCTGAGCCTGCCTAGCCCTGCTGCAGAATCTGATGCAGTGGTCAAGGGAAGGTATCATTTTGACCTGCAGGGGAGTAACCCTCTGCAAACATACCACCCCCTGGGTGCCCCCTTTCAGACCCAACAGCAGCTTTCTTGGAAGTAGCACAGCAAGTCATTCCTGAAGGCTGGGGATGGGAGAAACCTTCTCTGAAACAGTTGCTTTCATGAATCTCCAGAGTCACACTGGTTAGAAATTAGAATTTTTTCCCCCGTTTCAAGTCTACCCATTTCTCCCTCCCTCTTTCCTAACAGCCCAGGGTTTCTGTAGCTGAAAACGTTTACTTAGGAGCATTATCAGCAGTTCTCTTTTATTCATTCAGTTTTCCATTTGCTGAAGATTGCTAAATACTTATTACAGCCTAAACATTTTCCTAAAGGGATGAGCTTCCAAACCCAATGTCCAACTTTGGCTTTCCTGCCATGTTCCATTTAAACACCCCCAGTCGACTCACTCTACAATTGGTCCTTCCTGCTTCGGCTAGATGCACAATGGGCAAAGTGGGGTGGGAGGGGTGTTGCTGCAGGAAACACAGCTTTCAAGCCCTGAACTGCTCTGGAGCACTCAGGTAATCACAAGTCGACTGAAACAACAACAACAACAACAACAACAAAAATACTCAGCCACAGCAGCTTCAAATAAAACTTGGAAGGGTTTGTCCGCTGATTCCCACCTGGGCAAGAGACTCTGCTCAACACTTCTACTTCCTCATGCAGGAACAAAGATTTCTAGAGGAATCTCATGCCTTAATATTGGGGGGAGAGGGGAGGAGTGCCTCCTAACTTCTAGACTGACTTTTTCTACATTGTTTTATTTAAATTAAAAGTGCATCAACAGGACAATGGAAAGGCCTACCTAATTTCGCTAGAAAAGCCAAGCCAAGTTGGACCTGCTAAGTTCTTATATGGAGAACCGCTAAGAAATTTCAGGGTGGTAGATTAGATGAGATCTTTCACCAAATAAGGCAATGGCCTCCACTTCTGCAGCAAGCCACAAGCACTGCAGGAGCCAAGCCTGACTCAAGCAGACTTTTCTAGCTCTGCTGGGTGACAGCACATGGCTACCCTCGGTGGATCTCAAAAAGCAACGGCCAACCACTTTTGCATTTTCCTCTTGCTGAGAAAGTAGAACAGGCATGCCCGTGTAGACATGGTGAGTCACGCTCACACCTTACCTTTAATCTATTAGAGACCTGAAATTAGTTTAGTAATATAACTAAGTATTGTAGAGCAAATTTATTTATTTATTCGATTTCTATAGCCGCCCAGAGTCACTTGATGAGATGGGCGGCTATAGAAATCAATCAATCAATCAAATAAATAAATAAATTTGCTATGAGTAAATGTGAGTAAAACAATCCTTAAGGAAAGGGCCCTTCAAGAAAACTCTTTGTGGTCATGTTAATTTTTCATTCTGAATGAGGCTCTACAATGCCATGTGTCTACAACTGGCACACACCCTGGGAGGTAGTAGGTGAGGCCTGGTTTTCCTTCGTTCTGTAGCTTACCAAGCAGGCAGAAAGTGCGCAGGCATAAATTCCCTTCCAGTAAAGAGTAACTGATGCAGTAAGAATTCAAGTCTTTATTGTGTATATCAAGGTTAAACAGGAATTTAAAGAACAGAAGAACATACCAGTGACTTTTGAAGGAGTTATTTCAGCTGCTGTCCTCTCGGCCAGGAACACAGACAAAGAACAAAAGCAGAACAAAACAAAACAAAGGTACTACAGCTGAAATAATTTTAATAGCAAAATATCAAAACTCTACTTCATATCTAGCTTCCACCAGTCCCTAGACCAGTCTTTCTCAACCTTGGCCCCTTGAAGATGGGTGGACTTCAACTCCCAGAATTCCCCACCAGCCATCATAGGTGGGGAATTCTGGGAGTTGAAGTCCACCCAACTTCAGGCGGCCAAGGTTGAGAAACTCTACCTTACACTGCTGTATTTTTCCTGCCTCTCCAACCCAGCCTCTGAATCAGGCTTTCTTGACATGGCTTTGAGCCATATGCTCCCACTCCTCTTGTAAAAGAAAAAGGTAAAAGCGAGATGAAGTAACCCCCACCCACTTTCAAAAGTTCACTCCTGGCTGAATGCTCAGAGTTGGATTTTCCCAGGCCACTACCTAGATTGACAGATCAGATATAGGGTTTCGTTTCACTCTTTCATATCTGAAGCTCTTCCCCACTCACTATAGACTAGTTTGCATGTCATGTGGCTCATTCAAACCACAAGTCTGGTAGTGAATGTGCTGGCTGACTTCATCTATAAGTGCAATGAACAAACCACCTATGGGGTGGTTACCCATGATCGACATGACACAAGAATGCAAGCCAACAGCCTCACCTGCCCAAAGAGATAAAAAATGTCTTCACACCCAGCTTTCTTCAGGAAAGAGTCTCACGTTCGCCTGTCACGCTTAGCTTGGCTAGACCAAGATGGCTTCTTAGCCATACCTACTCATGGATGCGGCCAGGGTTTTCTCTTCTAAGACAGCTTAATGGCTCAGGAAGAAGGACCAAGTCAGTCACTTGTAGATCCAGATTTAGTCACAATTCCAATGTAATATCTATGCCTTCTTTATAGCATGTGAAACAGTCCCTGCATATTCTAGGAAGAAGCAAGCTTTTGCAGCTAACGGCTGCATATTTTTGTGGAGCTGAGGGCTGCAAAGTGACACATGTTTTTTTGGGGGGGGGCTCAGACTGAGGGAAATGTAAGAGGTTTCTTCCCAAGGAAGAAGATGCTTATCTGTGAAATGTCCATTTTAGAGCTTATGCCACAGAGTTTTCATGGGATTTCCACATTCAAAATAAGTTTTTCATGATCATGAGTAGTGAGGACTTCAAGGGCCCAGGAAAGAGGACCAGGGGCTGCAGATGCCCATTCATGGGGCAGAAAGTAGAAAGTTGACCTCTACTTCCCAAAAAGACATTTTCTGTAGAGAGTAAGGAAGATGACCTTGATGGAGTTATGCATGCTTCCTTGCCTAAGCAAAAGGGGCTGAAACATTTTTGA
The DNA here is from genome assembly GCF_035149785.1 of Candoia aspera. Classification (NCBI taxonomy): domain Eukaryota; kingdom Metazoa; phylum Chordata; class Lepidosauria; order Squamata; family Candoiidae; genus Candoia; species Candoia aspera. The sequence goes on along the minus strand of NC_086161.1, from coordinate 23,270,405 downwards.
ATCTCTGGGTAACAAGATAATATTCAGAAGCAGCTCAGGCAGACACCTCCCTGACTCACTGGAGTATAAGAAGGGGAAGGAGGCCCAGCACAATCAGACTTTCAAGATTCTGTTATTAAAGCCATCTTGGCCTTCCCACAGAGTTGATTTCCTGGTCTGGTCTGCCTGGCAGGGCTGATACTTTTCCATCAGCACAGCGTTATGTAGGCCAAGACCTGGTGGTATGGATCCCCCTTGAAGAACTTGGCACAGAAGTAACAAAGTTCTCTTCAGCGAGTCAAAGAAGTGTTCCCAGCACTGTATGCAGCAGAACGAGTCACCTTGAAGCCTTCTGCAAGCACCAGAGCGGGTTGCAAAGAGACCCTCTGAGGCTACTCTTAGCCATGCAGGGGCTGTACTGCTTCACGAAGCAGCTTGGAGGGGACATTTTCCCTGAACTTTCCAAAATGGTGCATCCCCTTCAAAATGCCACCCATGCTACTTGGTGCCCTCCCACAAATGACAAGCAATCTTATACTGTATATCTTCCATGCATGGCAGAACTACCTTCTGAAACCTACAGACATGCCAACAAGACAGGATTTGATGCTATACAAAAGCACACCGCTTCTCTGCAGCACTACTCCGGCATGGTTCCCGCCATCTGTTTCCACAACATGAAGGTTCTGGAAAGATTTCTTGAAAATGCAGCATAAAAATTCAAAGCGGGTTTGGATTCTGCAGGGCCCCCAAAACAGAGAGCATCCCATGGGGGAGTTTTTCAGTGGCAGTGAAAGCCCACTGTTTGGAGAAACAGTCCTGGGCCTTAAGAATCACTCTGCAGGAACAGCAGAGGGGCATTCTCATGTTTCAGTGTGTACTGAGGTTGGGGAGCCTCAGAAGATGTCTTGCAGCCCCTTTTAGAAAAGCACATGTATACTTTCACCCCTCAAGGGTGCTCTCACAAAATGGCCACCACAGGTAAACTGCCTGTTTTCAAAAGATCTGCAGTCATGAAACAATCACCTGCCAGATGGGAAGATGGTTAGGCTGCTCCCCACCGCTTGCTCAAGTCCGCCTAGATGTTGACCCTCACCCCACCTTAGTTTGTCTTTTTGCCTTGGTTGGGCGGGATGGACACCCTTCCAGACAAAGTGCTGGGGCTGCAGCTACCTAGTACAGGTAGTCCTCAATTAACAGCAGCAATTGAGACCAGAATTTCCATCACTAAGTGATTGTGGTCATAAAGCATAACATCATGGGATGGCGCTGATTTGCGACAAAAATTCCGGCAGTTCTGGTTGATGTCATTAAGCGAATCCCACGCTGTCATTAAGCAAGGATGTCACGTGACTGCGAGGACGCTGCGACTGACATAAGTATGAGGACCACTTGTAAGAACCACTTGCACCATCTAAAGTTTGAATGGTCACTGAACGAGTGGTTGCTAAGCAAGGACCACCTGTATTTTAAAAGATGGGCCATATGGGCATAAAGATATTCTTGGAAATGAAAATTATACTGGCTCTTTCCTCTACAGTATATTAGCTCTACCTTTAATTTTTAAAAGGGGAGGGGTGAGGTAGGGAATAAGGAAAGGCACTGGCAGCTCCCCAGGGCTCAATGCAGTGCCTTCCCTACCCCTGGGCTGACATGATGCTGAACCTCAAGTGCCCACCTTTACGGATGAGACGAACTGCCTACCATTACAGTTGCTCGGGGCCTGCCTTTCTGCTCTCACCTGGTCAGCATTTTCAAAACCAGGTCCTTACAAGTGAGACGCAGCACAGGAGACCGGTTTTAAAAGCACAGGTCCCGTTCTGGATTCAGGTATGACCATCCCGCCCAGAGAGGAAGGTGAGTCAGCCCTCCAGGCACCAGACAGGGATGGCAGCAAATGGTGCAACCTATCATAACCAAATGCTGGTGCACAGAACCATCAGAGCAGAACCCTTGAGTTGTAAATGCTACCTGAAGTCCAATACCTGGACATGGTCCTGGTAAATGTAAGTAATTCCAGTTGATATTTTAGCCAAAGGGGCATCAGCAATGTCCAGATGCTAAGACTGCACATTCTATTTTTTTTCATTTTGGCTTATTGCAATACGTGAACTCGGCCACTGCTCTTGGTAAGCCATAGCCTATGGTTTGGTATTTGTGAACTCAGCTAATATGCCTTAGTTGAACTACAATTTTAAAACTGTAGCTTAGCATAATGAGCCAACCCAGTAACTGAAAATAAAGGGATTATGAGTTTAAGCTGGTCTCCATACCAGGCAAACATTTAGGATTGATAGCAACTGTATTCCTTCCCTAAGCAGGGCGGAAGCCCATTTTATGCTGACTTCCATGGCATTTGGAAATCTTCTTAAGTGCCATGGGGGAGGGAAGTACAATAAAGTTGAATGAACGCAATCAGGAAAGAGGTTTCAATTTTTCCTGAGCCACAAGCCACATCTGGCCTTTGAACAGCATGCCAGGGGCCACTTTCCAAACACTAGAGGCAGGACAAGGATGCTCTCCAAGATCTCTTCCAACCCTTATATTCTCTGAAAAACTAAATTCAATGTTGTTTAAATTTAGACAATGTAAATTTGACTCGGGGGCTCTGGGGCCTGCCCTCAAGACTTTGAACTAAACCACTAGGCTGAATTGTGTGATACATTCACCAAACTGCAAATGAAAGAGGTCTTTCATTAGCAACTTCTTTCAATAATTCCAACCCCATCAATAGACCTCCAAAAACTCAATGAAGCTTGTAGAACAATAACTTCATTCAGAACCAGGGCTAAATCCTGGGCTTGGAAAAAGGCCTGTTGCAACTTGAAGAACGGCAGAGCAGAAGCTGACCTTGGCTGATTTCCCAAGGCTAAGCAGGGTTAGGTCTGATTCAGACTTGGATGGGCAATCGTCAAGAAATCACAGAGCTGCAGACTAGAGTAGATCAAAACACCCAGGAAGGTGGCAATGGCAAACAACTCCTGTACTGTGGCCTAGAAAACTCCATGGGTGTGTCCATGTAGTCATCTGGAGTCAGGCACACATTTTTTTACCCAGCAAGATTATTTTTTATCTGTTCAGTTGTGTCAGATTCTCAGAGACTGCTTGGATTAGTCCCTGCAGTTCTCTTGGCAAGGTTTTTCAGAAGTGGTTTGCCAGTGTCTCCTTCCCGGGGCTGAGAGAGCGCGACTGGCCCAAGGTTACCCAGCTGGCTTTGTGCCTAAAACATGACTAGAACTCAGTCTCCCGGTTTCTAGCCTAGTGCCTTAACCACGACACCACACTGGCTCTCAAGATGCACATAAGAGGAGGAAAAAGGCTTCAAGGCAGGAATGCAGCTGGGACCTCCCTCCTCCAGAGAAATGGATGACCACTGGGCATGGATGTCTACTTAACCCAGACAGCTACTCTGCCTTTAGTCCTTAAGGGATACTCTAGTCCAAGGCAACTATGCTGTGGAGCTCTGGGCCTCCTTCTCAGCTTCAAGATGGAGCAGAGAGACTTGTTCTCACCGTGACCGGATTTCTAGTCACCAAGGAGAAGGCTGTCTCTCCGGGGCTGTGGCAAGCAGCTCTCCAGAGCTCTGCCTACAGGAGCAAGCTGGCCGCTTCACAGATAATGACGGTGGGACGGAGAACAAAGCCTCCACACTGCAGAGCTGCAATATCTCAGCAGGTACCAGGAGCCAGCCTGACATTCCACCTTCACGCCTGTACTTTTCCATTGCTGTAACAATGGAACATCACAACATCGCACACAGGAGATTTCACAGGATGGTTTAATCCATCGTTGTGACTCCAAAAGACGGCAGCTGCTGCTGCTGACGCTGCTACAAACAATACTTCTTATTTAGTCTTCCACAGCAGGGTTTCTCCACCAGGGTTCGGTGGCACCCTCAGGTTCCGCAAGAGGTCCCTAGGGGTTCCCTGGGAAATCACGGTTTACGTAAAAAGTTGTTTCAAATTCCGGCAACTTCACCTTAAAGAGGTAAGTTTCCTTCTTTATTTTCAGTTTAAGAACACCATTAATGCATCTATACAGGCCCACCCTTGAAACTAAAGTAATAGTTTCGTAACTTCTCGCCTACATTTGAGCCTGAATGTGCAGGGGTTCCCCAAGGCCCGAAAAATATTTCAAGGGTTCCTCCATGGCCAAAAGGTTGAGAAAGGCTGTTCTACAGAATCATTGGTCTACAACGCCCTGAATAGCAGGGAGGGGGGAAGGAACCCTACTGGGATTTACGAGGAAGGAATTCATTCTATGTCCCTTAGTGGAGAAAGGGCTGGTGGGAAAACATCCATTGAAATCCCAGCTCTGCCATGAAATTGTAAACATTAAGCTCCATGAATAAATGAAACAATAATGCATGTAGGATGCCTAGCTGTTTGGATGTGGCTCTGAAGTACGAAAAGTTCTTTTGATCTCGCACACTGGATCCTAAGTGCCTTTCCGATCCTGGATCAAAATAGCTGCACTTCTCTAAACATGGTGTGTGTGTGTGTGTGTGTGTAACAGTATGTGGGAATGACCTTGGGAGATGGAGGGAAGAGATGCTTCCCAGGGAATGATTGGACAAGCGGGAGAAGCCTGCAGCTCCATAACAGGCAGAGAAAGAGGCTCAGAAGGGACACTCCCTAACTTCCCAGGCTGTAAAAGCAGACAGCGGGAGATTTGTCCTTTCGGACTTGCAAGATTCTGTAATGTAGGCTTACAATTGCCAATATCCGCTGGATAATGGAAAAAGCCAGGGAGTTTCAGAAAAACATCTATTTCTGTTTTATTGACTATTCTAAAGGCTCTGACTGTGTGGACCATAACAAATTGTGGCAAGTTCTTAGTGGTATGGGGATACCAAGTCATCTTGTCTGCCTCCTGAAGAATCTGTATAATGACCAAGTAGCAACAGTAAGCACAGACCACGGAACAACGGACTGGTTTAAGATTGGGAAAGGAGTACGGCAGGGCTGTATCCTCTCACCCTACCTATTCAACTTGTACGCAGAACACATCATGCGACAAGCTGGGCTTGAGGAATCCAAGGCTGGAGTTAAAATTGCTGGAAGAAACATTAACAGTCTCAGATATGCAGATGATACCACTTGGATGGCTGAAAGCAAGGAGGAACTGAGGAGCCTCATGATGAAGGTGAAAGAAGAAAGTGCAAAAGCTGGCTTGCAGCTAAACCTCAAAAAAACCAAGATTATGGCAACCAGCTTGATTGATAACTGGCAAATAGAGGGAGAAAACATAGAGGCAGTGACAGACTTTGTATTTCTAGGCGCAAAGATTACTGCAGATGCTGACTGAAGCCAGGAAATCAGAAGATGTTTAATTCTTGGGAAGAGAGTAATGACAAATCTTGATAGTTAAGAGCAGAGACCTCACACTGACAACAAAGGCCCGCATAGTTAAAGCAATGGTGTCCCCCGTAGTAACATATGGCTGCGAGAGCTGGACCATAAGGAAGGCTGAGAGAAGGAAGATCGATGCTTTTGAACTGTGGTGTTGGAGGAAAATCCTGAGAGTGCCTTGGACTGCAAGAAGATCAAACCAGTCCATCCTCCAGGAAATAAAGCCAGACTGCTCACTTGAGGGAACGATATTAAAGGCAAAACTGAAATACTTTGGCCACATAATGAGAAGACAGGACACCCTGGAGAAGATGCTGATGCTAGGGAGAGTGGAGGGCAAAAGGAAGAGGGGCCGACCAAGGGCAAGGTGGATGGATGCTATTCTGGAGGTGACGGACTCGTCCCTGGGGGAGCTGGGGGTGGTGACGACTGACAGGAAGCTCTGGCGTGGGCTGGTCCATGAAGTCACGAAGAGTCGGAAGCGACTGAACGAATAAACAACAACAGCCTTACAATGAAGTAGAATTAGCTCATCTGGTCGTGTTTCTGGTCTGGTCTGCTTGGGAAGACTGACAGGGAGGCAACTTCAGCTCTCAGATGCCTCTGCTGATCCCCACCAGGACCTGCATTTTTTAAAATATGATTTTAAAAACTTAATAAATGCTGAAATGTTGCAAAGCCAAGCATGAACTACAGCAGCAGTTTTGCTTGTAGGAGTTCCTGCAAATCCGATTCCTGCTGGGAAGGTAGGGAACATCCTGGAGAGGTGGCAACCTTGATGGTAAAGGGAGCTTTGTGCCCAGCCCTATTCACCCTGGCAGCTCTTTTGTGAGGATGCCCAGCACATACTTTTGAGAGTCCAAATATGCCCCATCCCCAAAAGGTTACAAGCTCTTCAGATAAGGCATGAAAAGTCACAGTGATGCCTAGTTATCTAAAACATGCACAGCAACTGCAAGGCATTTCTCATCTAAGATAGGAGTAGATAACTTCCAAGATAAGAGTCATTCACCTGGCCTTCATGTAGGGTCAAGATGGGCTCAAAGGTACTCCTGAGAGGTGGAATGTTCATTCAAATCAAGAGCGTTTTCCGGAGCCAGAGGACTGTGCCAAGTACCAGAACATGCCACTGATGCACTGGTAACATGGTACTGGGGAAAACATCCTCCTTAGGAGTTACACCGCAACTCATTCTGCAGGAGGCTGCCCAGTGGCTGGATGACATCCCTGGAGGGGATGGGGCTGACCATTTCAGCCCCTTTTTTCTTTGTTTTGCAATTTTGAGGACACCTTAAGAGTGGGAATGGTGTGTCTCCTAGAAGTCTCTCGTTCCCATCTTTAGTCTTTTTTTAAAAAAGAAAAATTGTGTGGCTGAAAGTTTTGGCAACAAATGTTAAAGGTGGGGCCTCAGGGTGATGGATAGTGGGGGAGGTGGTAATCTACACATAACCACTCCCTGAATTATTTCAGCCTGGTTTCCAGCACAGATTCAGTCCTGAAATTGATTATTGTGGTAGATAGGGAATAGAATGGTCAATGTTCCTGGATTTCTTCAAAGGTCCAAATTCCATCAGAACTGTCTGCCTGGGTGTGGGGGTTGGAGAGATGTTCTCCTCCAAGACAATGGTGCCATGGAAGGGTGACCTCTGGTTCCACAGCACGCTCTTTGTGCTTGTGCTGTGTCTCTCTTGCAGCTGGACATTCAGAGCCTTCTGGACCAAGGGCTGATGTGCTGCTGAGGTTTGGAATCAAATCCCACCAGCGTTCGGAGTCAGGAGAGGCAGCAAAAGAAATGGGCAAGTGCCCTGATGGACTGCAAAGAGAAGCAGCGCAGCCCAGTGGGAGGGAAGACACTGTTGGCGGGAGGGCCCTGACTGGTATTCATCGAAGAACAGGCTCGCTGCTGGGGGATTTGGCCAGACAGACTGATGTCTCTTCTTTGATCCTCTTGAGCAGAGCTGTCTTGGCTCCACTCATCGAAGGGTGAGAATCCCAGTAACCCACCAGAGTAGAGCACGATGGGAAGTTACCAGCAGCCCTTCTTAGACTTCAAAAGCTTCTGAAGCTTCACCTGGTAGAAAATACCTCCTTGCTAAATTTTTATCTCGCTCAGGCTGGTGGGAGGAAAGAGAAGAAGAGGACGACCAGCAGCAAGGTGGAAGGGCTTAGTTTCAGCGGCGATGGGGCCATGTGTGGGAGACCTGACGGACCAGCTTGGGGACAGATCGTCACGGAGAAAATCTATCCATGCGGTCACTAGGAGTCCATAACAACTTGATGGCATGTAATCAGTCGATCAATCATACTGTTTTGAACCCTGTACCTATTTCAGGAAGCTATTAGTTTGGAAATGGGATGAGAAACAAAATGCAGGTTGGTTTGTTTGTTTATTTATTTTCTATCCCGTCTTTATTATTTTTATAAATAACTCAAGGTAGCGAACTCCTTCCTCCTCCTGTTTTCCCCACAACAACAACCCTGTGAGCAGAGCTGGGCTGAGAGCGACTGGCCCAAGGTCACCCAGCCGGCTTTCATGCCTCAGGCGGGACTAGAACTCTCAGTCTCCTGGTTTCCAGCCCACTAGACCAAACTGGCTAATTTTATTTCTTACTTTTAACATCCTAATTGCTTGAGGCTAAAATACCATCAAAGAGTCCTTCTCAGTATCATTTTAGAGACACTTCCCTGCTTAAAAATTTGACAACCAAGGAAGGAATCTTTTCAGCAATGTCATACTATCTTTTTCATGAAGCTTTGGGTTGGTTAGTTTCTGAATTCCCTGAACTTTTGAACCCTAACCCTCCACAATCTTTGAATTTTACTGACTGATGTTGCTACTCACAATATTTGCTGTTTTCTTATTTTAAGTGAAATAGATTTGAATCTCTTCTGGATGAATTCCTTGGTTCCATTTATTTGGCTGCCCGCCTTCCAGTAAGAAGTAAATCCAGTCCTTTGAAAAGGACTTGACTTCTTTTTTTAAAGGTAAGTTGCATATCTCAATCACTACAAAATTGGCATATATTATATTCAATTCAATCTGCCAGCATCTTATCAACAGCATTACAGGCACTTTCTCTGCATTTGGTAAAACTACCAGTGAAAAATCTTCACTTGCATATGACAACCAGCTCTGTCAACAAAATAAAAATAAATCCCCACAAGACCATTTGCTTGATCATTAGCACCCTGTGGGCACCCTTACGCCTCACTCGTGTGAAAGCTATATAACAAAGTATTCTTTTCTGCTAAACATTTTTGCTGTTTTTGAAATTGCATTCAGCAATTGTTTTGCAGCATATGCTTATTTGTTTATTTACTCTGATTCGGCACCACCCAACTCCAGGTTGACTCTTCCTTGGATTTTTAAGTAACCCCCCTTGCAATGACTGGAAATTATGGAATTGATTTTGACCATCATGGTGGGAATTCTGGATCAAAGGCAACCCTAAGGCTTGGAGTGCACACCCCTGCCCTAGAAATGCCTCTCAGGCAAAAAAAAAAAAAACTTTCTCCAGTGAGCTTTTTAATTTCCAACTACTAAAAAGTTATTAATATTTTCACCCACTGATTCACCAAATGTCACTTAAAAAAAACCCTTTTTAACCTGCATCCTGTTTTGAGTCCCTTTGCTAGAAAGTATGCCTAGACTTGCCATATAGATTTTAAGCCTTCCTAAGGTTTTAGAGCATGTTAAAGAGACCTTTACTAACATCCTCAGGAAAGCAGAGGCCAGGAGTCAGCCCCAAGGTTTCAGCCCCGCATCCAAGAGGAAATATAGCCATTAACCACAAAAAAAAAGTTACCAGCAAGACAACTTCAGCCTTTCAAGTCTCTATGCAGGGGGAAAACTCACATTCCAATGCATTAAAAGACGCAATTGCCCTATCAGCTCCCCCTGGAAAGGAAAAAAATACCACTCTGCTTGTTGTTGTTTATTCGTTTAGTCGCTTCCGACTCTTCGTGACTTCATGGACCAGCCCACGCCAGAGCTTCCTGTCGGTCGTCAACACCCCCAGCTCCCCCAGGGACGAGACCACTCTGCTACCTTTCTCCAAAACAGATAAAAGGAATCAGCACACGGGTTTGTGTTTGTGTGTGTGTGCGCGCACACGCACAGGAGCAAAACATCCTGACTGCAGAGATCAAGTCAGCAGCCACAACAGGGGCCGATGCAGACGAGAGGGCTGATGCTTCAAGGCACAGCAGTGGAAACAGCTCAAAAGGCTTAAAACTTTCCCCCACCCGAAGAAAAACACCCCTCCCCTGGAGGTGGAGCAGCCCTACTATCTAAACCAGCCTTCCTCCGGTGGCAGCAAGTCAGGGAACCTGCTAACCGGAAGATGCATGCCGGGCTCCTTGGAAACTCTGCCAGGTTTCTGATAGCTCCAGGCATACCTTTCTTCAGCACATCCCCAACTGCGCGGTGGCCACAATTATGGCACCCACGACAGTCGGACCGTGGGAGAGCCAGGGCTTCCTCCAGGGCGTTCAGCGCAAAGGAGAGTTTTATCATGTCTCTCCTCGTCTTTCGCTGGGGGTAAGTGGTGGGTAAGTAAACAGTGCTGGGGCAGCAGCTGCTGTGGGTAGGATGAAAAGGAGAGATGGAGTAACAGCACAAAGCCACAAGCTGTGTACAAAGTTCTAATTGAGCTCCTTGCAAACCCACATCCTTCAAATCCGGCACAAGAGAGAGAGAAAGTGGAAGTGAATCTGTGGCAAGTTACCTTATTTTACAAAGAGCTTATTTACATATTCGCTGTGGAGATGACAACCTCTTCAAGCTTATGCGTTTCAAGGATAAATGGCAAGCAGGGGCAGTGCAGGATCCAAGACACCCCACCGGGTCTCAGCCAATATTCTCATTCCTCCACCTATGAACAAGGCCTTCTGCGGGCAACGCTGAATGTTATTTGCCATTCTTGGGTTGATGCAAGATAAAGGCAAGATTTCTTTCAGTGGAACGGTTTGTATTTCTTTTCAATTTTCTCTTACATTATTTTGCAACATTTTCCACTTAATATCTGTATTTTGCGACTGATGGGTGTTTGCCTTTTTTGTTTCTTCTTTCTTTTCAAAATAAATACAAAAAAAAAATTCTTTTGGACATTCTGAGTAAGGCTGTTGTGACTCTCAAGTGTCCTGTTTCAGATCCAGCCAAATGCTTCACCGAGCAGGAATCCAGATGTTACAAGTGCTGGAGACACCTGTTAAAACTGGTTCCACCAACTTGCTTCTGGCTGAGGCCTCGCTGATTAGGCACTATGGGAATTGTGATGCAGCACACTGGGGGGCATCAGTGTAGGGCGAGGGAGTGGAATTCTGGTCTTGCCTGATTAATTTGGGGCAGACAAGAGGCTCCACCTTATCCCCAGTGGTTGGAAAGCCCTGAAGAGTTTAGTATTTCACTGGGCTAGGGCCCGGCCTTCTACCAGGACATTTCAGGGATCAAGCCTGTGGTAGATATCGCCCTTACGCAGTTCTTTCCCATCATAACTTGGCGGGCGAAGAACGACCACGCTTGCCCACACGGCCTATTTCACAGGGCACTTCAGTCATTTCAGCCAGGACAAGAGCATAAACCGTTGTATTCGCAGCAAGATGGCTGTTCTTGGGTTGCCTGGGTGCAAGGCTGCTGGCCCTCACATTCCCTCATATCCTCTGGCCCCCCCAGGAGCTTGAGGAAGAGAACAGCCAGGGCGTGGGGGGGACAGCTGGAGGCTGCCACTGGGTTCTGTCAATTTAAGGTGGTTTATGGCATAAGTGAACATTGCTCATTAAAAAACAAACATGCAAGTTGTCTTAACCACTTCTTCCAAACTAAGAACCCGGTGGGTTATCTTCCGTGGTCCACTGTTTGATCCGCTTGCCATTCTGGGACATCCAAGTTGCTCCTCTGACAGAATTCAGATTTCACAGCCAAAGGCAGATGGAAATCCCACCGCTGCCAGCAGACCTCTGGAGGTCCTCCTCTGACCTTGGTGAAGTGTGATGGTGGGGGGGTCAAGAGGGTGAAGCAGTACCTGAAGGGATACAATCCCAGGAGTGTTTCACAGCAACCTGGCGTAAAAAGGAAGCAGGCATGCATGGCGAGCACTGGGGCTCATGGGTGTGGCTGCGAACTCTCCCCAAAGAGACAAGAAGATTATTCGATCAATGTGAGTTTCCAGCCCAAGACATTTACTAAAGCAGGGTTCCTCAACCTTGGCAACTCTAAGCTGTGCGGACTTCAACTCCCAGAGAGAAGGCAGGCAGGCGGGCAGGCGGGCAAACATTTGATAAAGCAGTAACCCCAAGCCTTAGCACTCCAAATGGTCTGGCCTGCTTTGGACAATACTCACTTGCTCTTTGTCCCTGGCCACTAAGAAGTACTTTATTGAATACCCATTGACCATATCAGAATATAAAATACAGAACAATAATAAGACCATGTGTAACGAAAGTAGAGTAAAGGCAGAACTAAATGAAATTACTTCTGTGTCACCCCTACGATTTACCCCAATCAGATCCACTTATGCAGTTGTCAACTGCGAGGTTAAAATAAAAAAAGGTTGGAAATGGGTATTGATATAATCGCTGTACCTTCTCCCAAAGGAAAAAGAATCCTTTGGGGGTTCTTCCATAGTTCCCTCCTTTATCGTGAGTGGCAGATCCCAGCCCAAATTCTCTCTTGCAAACGTGCATCAATAAAGCCACGTTATTCAAGCCCTTCAGTGTGATGGATTAAACTTCCATCATTCTCACCCAGCAGGACTAGCAGAGAATATGGCAGCAAAGTCATGCATCAAACTGTGACTCTCTGCTGCTATCTAGTGCTCATCCAGAGCATTGAAGCCCATAAACACTAGCCCTGGAAAAAGTTACAATAAATGCTGCTTCTTCTTTTAAAAAAGAAACCAAATGGCGCTGAGTTTAGAAACTCAATGTGCAGTGCATAGACCTTGCACAGTATGCTGTGAAGCATGCCTCCCTGGACAGTGCCTTCCAGATTTATTTGGCTACAATCCCCAAATATAAATCCCTATGGTCAAATGGCCAGGCCATCAGGTTAGGGAAAGCAGCTGGGAAGATGGAGCCAAACACTCAATTTGCACTTATACCAAGAAACCTGATCCTGTTTGGAACCAGGCAGCAAGTAAACTATTTGCATGCTTTTGTAATCAAAGAACACTTCAGCAGTTTGTAAGCCTGCATAATGAAGTAATTAATATGACGAATTCAACTACAGAATCTCACATTGCTGCATAGCAAGACGCAGAGAATCAGCCCAAAGAGACTTCAGAACAGTTAAAACTTTCCCAGCTGGCTCAGAATAATAGCCCAGAGTCTGGAATCTTTACTGTTTTATTTAACTTGCAAGGTTTGAACAGCTCCTAATGCTGGCCTATTCTGCTTTAAAGGAGATTAAATTACCGATCAGAGGGTAGTTAATAGGATGAAGTTCCTTTCAGGCCTCCAAATGTTGCTGGGCCACGCCTCAAAACCTGTTGGGTGCCGCATCACATCCCTGGGTGATTGGTGGCAACTGAATGTGTAGTTTGGAGCAATTTCCATTTTTACCTAACACCCTAATGATTTTTTATGATGGCTTTGCACATTCTCCACGCACACCCACATTGAGAAACACGTTGGAATGCCAGATAGCAACTGGATTATTACTCACAAACATTTTACAAACTGCCACTTGGCTGAACAGACTTTCTCGCAGGGAGACTTCCTGAGTGGATCGTGCCCTGCGGCTTACCCACATGTGAAAATTCCAACCACCAGGTCGTCTTAACAACTGAATGAGAACCCTAGGAACTTAGTATTTTCACAGTCCACATGCAACAGCTACCTCTCCAGGTATGGCCTGTTCAGTTTATAACTTGTATTCCTGATTAAAAGAAAGCCAAGCTGTATATAAAGTAACCTTTTTTTTAAAAAAAGGACAACAGAAGTCAAAACAGCTTTGTTCACCTAGTATTTTCCAGACACATTATGCTGACAACTCTTAGAATCCCTGCAAATTCTGGGAATTACAGTCCAGAACATCTGAAAACATTTGGAGAAAGCTGGATTGCTTAATTAACAGGTTGATATTAGTAAGTTTTAAGCAATTTCCATACTGAAGATGGAAAACAACAGGTTACGGATTGGCCCCGGATCAGGTTTTAAGCAGAGTTTGTTCACCAGGGTTAACAAAGCACAGATGTTGTCCTCACAATACTATGCCCGATACCGCACCCCAAATTTCAGCTTCACACAACACGCTGAGCCAATGGCCTACTTTCCTGTAACATACAGTGTTCCACACCACCCAAGCCCATTTCAGCCTCGTCTAGCATGTCGTGTGAAGACATCCATGGCATCCGCAAGAAACGGGGCATAAAATGGGAAGTCTCCATGTAGGCTGTCTTGAGCTTTTGAAGGAAAGGCAGGATAGAAATCTAGCAAATAAATACATGGCTGACTTTGTCTTCTTGTTCTAAAGCACCACTTAAGTTGTTCAGGGTCCTTTTATAGGGCCCTGTTCTAGTGGGATTATGACAGTCCTCCACCCCCACCAAGTCTGGGTGTGCTCACACAATAGTCTTAACATGGTTACTGGAACAACCTATTTTCTGGGGCTGCACAATAACATAACCGAGCAAACGACTGACACAGCTTGCCGAATGACAAAAATACCAACCAAGCTTTAGTACAAACCAATCTTCGCATATTGTGCTAAGTCAGCTGAGCTGACTGGCCTGGAGGTCTGCGTGTTATGCGAACACAGCCCGTGATTCACGGATTTGGCTTCCACCAAGGGCAATTCACCGAGCCCAGAGCCATGCCGAGGAAGCTGCCTTTCGCATGACTCCTTGCTCCGGGCTGACCTCCTTCCTCCAGCAAGGCGTGCCCTGAAGAGTGACTCACGGAAGGGTGAAGGGCAGCTCCTGAGCAAGACGGGCACACGAAGTCCCGCACTCCTTCTCAGGCAGCGGAAGAACAAACACAACCCCAACAAGCAGCTGAAAACCGAGATCTCCCTCTTACTACAGCTGATGGCCAACCACATCTGAATCACAGGGAAAAGCACAGGGGAAGCGTCAGAGCGAGCGAGCGGGCGGGCGAGCCGGGGCACGGCAACATGACTCAGCTGAGAGATGCGTGCAGTCATGAGGCAGCCAAGGTGCTCCGGAAAAGTTTTGCTGTTCCTGATGCTGAGACTCTTCCTCCCAAGGCCCAAATCATCTTCCTTAGAAAGCAAAAGGAGCGGGGTGGGGGGTGGGGGGGAGACCAAGTCTCCCTCTGAAGGGGCACCCCACCACCCACCCAGAGTCAGGGCCAGCCTCCTCAGAGGAGGGCTGGAACTGATTCTAATTCTATTTTAAGAAGAAGGACCAGCTACTTTGCTGCTTTAATACCAAGCCACACATCAGTACCGCCGGTCTGCATTTGTGGGAAGGGGACTGTCTGCACCACAGAAGGGATTAGAAAGGGGGGGGGGCAGGGCATCCCCAAAACAGGCTCTCCATATGGTTCACAAGGGGCCAATTTAAAAGGAGGGCCATTAGCCAGAAAGCTTGGCACCAGGGGTAGGTCGGGGACTACCTTCTCCAACGGGATTCTGTCCATTCAATCCCATCGTCAAGAAGTCCCAGTTGAGAATCCCACCCCCTCCAAAGATCCACAGGGCCCTAAGAAAATAGGCTATTCCAGTAAGTCCCCCCCCCTTCCACAATTCTCTGCCTCCAGAAATATGTCCACCTCTGACTGTCCTTTGAGTCCAAAGGCCCTGAAGCCTTGTCCAGTGGGCCTTCGGATCATGGTAGATTGTTGGGTAACCAATCTTAGTTCTGTAAAAGATTATACTGCATTTTTTGTGTCATTTCTTTTTCTGGTTTTGCTTCTTGGGCACTGGCCAGAATCCTAGCGATTGGGACAATATACAAAAACTGTTAAGCAAACAAATGTTTTAACCTGGGAGTGATGGAGAGCTGCATTTTAAGTGACATTTCAGGTGCTAGGCATCAAAAGCTGGTTAAAATAAAGCCAAATTAACTGCATGAAATATTATGAATTTGATCATGTTTAAGGTAACAAAATAGGGAAATAATCTTTTATTAAGAAAAAGTCTATAAATAGATTCCCATACAGTAGATAGTTATGTGGAGAAGCACTGTATCATTCATTATAAAACCAAGTGTCTTCTTAATGTGCATTAAGGTCAGCACCAATGTTTCCTATTTAGATTAAAAACAATTGAGCAAGACTTTTTGATCAAGACTTATTCAGGATAAATAAATGGGAGGTTCAATTATGCTCGATCACTGATTCTTTATATCACCAGCAAGCTTTGAAGACACCCTGACCCTAAGCCACACAAAGACAAGGAAAACAGCTTTGCACACTTCCCTGATCGCCAACATGCATTCACACCTGGGCAACTGGTTGTTATGCCTGAAAGCCCTTGTCAGGCTACAGGGCTGCTTATCTCAACCCTCCAAAGAAACTTTTGTTCTGGTTGAGTTGCATGGTCTAGAACTTTTCTCTTTCAAAAGAAGGTCCTTCAACTCATCAAGCCACCTTATTCCCAATTAGTCCATTGATCAAGTCCTGGCTGTTTTCATTGTCAAGAGGCCACCAAGGTCCTTGGAAGATACTGTAACTGAAGCTTCTTATGCTGAAGGAGTTAGGCTAGCCTTCCCCACCCTGGTGTCCTTCAGACCAAGCGGGCTAGGAAATTCTGGGAGCAGCAGCTCCAACATCTCTGGAGGACATGGAAGACTGAGCTAACACGGGGCCAACTGGATGCAAAACGTGCCTTTGATCCCCACAGCCCAACCTCCTTGATGAAAAGTGGGAGGGAAGAATTGCTTAAAACAGAATTCATCAGATCATACAGAAGTGGACAACTTGATTTCTTATCACTGGGATGATGGCCGAAGATGCAAGTAGCCTCTTATGGAAAGCACTATATTGGAAGGATGCAAGGCCAAAAGATGATTTTGCAACATTTAAAAGCTGTAATAGTTGTGTTGGCTGTGAGAAGAAAAGCAAGATCCAAGGACCCCGTATCTTCATTAGGTCACCTGCAGTTGTTCAAAGTTGCTGCAGACTTTCAAGCCTCAGTAAGTCTTCAACAGGCAAGTTGATGAAAGAGAGAGAGAGAGAGGGAGGAACAGGAAGCCATGTATCTAACAACTTCCATGGTTAAATGGAGTGGCAGAGGGCTTTCAGAGAAGCAAGTAAGACCTTAGCAGTGCAGGTGAGTTTTAGGTTGCAAGTGCACTCTCCTAAAGCTCCCTGCCCAAAAGACGCTAGCAAGCATTACACATTTTCCATTTTTGGCAGTATAAATTCCAGTTGTTAGTCAAACCATTCTCAAATTTAATTGGATGCAGAAGTCATTAAAGGGGATGAGTTGATCACTTGGGTGCAGATGCCACAGCCTGGTCCCCCTCCAAATGCAGCACTTCAAGCTCTGCCTCCCACAGCCATGCAGATCAGTGACTTTCTCAATACCAGTGATGGGACCACCTTGTTACCCTGAGACACTGCATGCATATTCCCCCTCTTGGCCTCTTTGGGGCCTTTCTGGGAGGAGACTGTTGGACCAGAGCAGCCTTTCTCAACCTTTTTACCCTTAATAATTTTCAGGTCTCAAGGAAGCTCTGGATAAAAATCACAAAAAATACAAAAACTTTGCAATACAATTCACTTCTACCTACCCAACAACAGCAGCAAAGTGGCAGGCTGGCAGCTGAGTCATGGTGCATAAAATTCCCAGCACTGCAAGTGCTTGCACTGCATGGTGCCTGAAGTTCCAAAACTGATTTTGTCCCCCCATTATCTCTCAAGGAACCCCTACCGACCTCTTGTGGAACCTGGGATTCTATGGAGGATCTGTGGCCTGAGTCAGTAGCACTCTTGGGATGCTGGTGCGTCTGAAATAAGCCTCCCACAGACAGAAAACTAGTGGAGCTTAAGGTAGGACCTGTGACATCATATTTTTTCCTACAGAATGACACAGAACAAGCAGACTGAAAGAACACTTTTGGGGAGGGATTATGTGTCATCAAGTCAATGTTGACTCTTAGTGACTGGATTTTCTCCATGATGGTTTGTCTGTAACCAGGTCCTTCAGGTCTTCCAATGGTGCCCCCATCACCATTGTAACTGAGTCCATTCACCTTGCTGCTGGCCGTCCTCTTCTTCTCTTTCCTTCCATCTTTCCATGCATTATGGATTTTTCAGGGAACCTGGCTCTTTCCAGTGATTCCTTGATTATGTTCTATCTAGCCAGTTTCAACTCATAAAGACCACACAGATGGTACTTTTCCAGAATGATCTGCCCTCAACCTGGTCTTTCAGGTCTTCCAACAGTGCCCCCATCTCCCCTGTAGCTGAGTCCCTCTACCTTGCTGCTGGTCCTTTTCTTCTCTTTCCTTCCACCTTTCCCAGCATTAGAGCCTTCTCCAGAGAGCTGGGTCTTTATATAATGTATAGCAGGATAATCTGAATCTGGTCATTGGTGCCTCGAGTGAGAACTCTGGGTTGACTGGTTCAATGATCCTTTGGCTTGTTTTCTTGGCTGTCCATGGTACAACCACAGGATAAACTGGCTACATCAGCCATTACCTCACAGAACTAAGCTGGGCCCTTCTCCACAGCTCCAAGCTGATCTTGGCTGATCTTAGCTTCACAAAGCTAAGTACGGTGGGGTCTGGTTAGTATTTGGATGGGCCACAAACTGGAAATTCCAGAGCTGTAGACTAGACTGGGGAGTCAACATCATGGAAGAAGGCAATGGCAATCCATTTCCATTCCACTGCCAAGAAAACTCCACAGATGTCCAAGCCCGCAACTAGGGTCTGTGTCACCCGGGGCAAACATGGATTCCACGCCCATTTTGGTGCCCCCCAGCACTCATTTTGGCACCCCACTAGGGCGGCGCCCGGGGCACATGCTGCGGTTGCTCCCCTCTAGTTGCGGCCCTGGTGATGTCAGCAGGAGTTAAGTTTGGCTCAAGGGAGACTTTACCTTAATATTTATTTATTGACATGTACATACCAGTTCAATCTGAGGAAATGCTAAGCAGGGTACACAAAGAACAAGAGTAATTTTTAATGCAAAAATCAAATCATACTACAAAGCCTTCACACAATTCATCTGTCAGTGCCAAGCAACATGATCACCCCCCAAACGCCTTCTGAAAAGTCTGGTCCAGCTTCTGGAGGCCGTGAGAGTGGGGTCCATCCTCCCTCTGGGGAGCAGACCAAACCAGGTGAGACAAGCAAAATGCCCACTTTTGCCTCTGCTCCTGGGGAGCCTCTTGGCAGGGACTTTCAGCAGGCATTATCTGTCCACCTGGACCGGAGTAGGGGGCAGGATCTATCTGGGAAAGTCAGTCATAGAACCCCACCTCCTCAGAGTCCTAGAACTTTTCACCAGCACCCCCAATTGCACCCAGAAACATGCCCTTAGACGGTGGGGCCCCCATAGCAATGGTGTGAAGGGCAGTAATGAGACCATCCCATAAGCAAACGGGCTGTTGCATGGTGCACCAATGGATGTTTCTTCAAGGGCAGCCCCACGTAAAGCAAATTATAGCCATCCACACCAAAGATGGTCGGGGCATAAGTGACCACCTTCAGCATCTCCTGTTCTAGGCAAGGCCACAACTGGTGCACCAGCCAAAGGTGGGTAAAGGCCCTCCTAGACGTGGCTTCTATCTACTTTGAGTCCAGGAGGACCCCCAAGTTGCAAACCTGCTGTCCATGCGAGAGGGGACACAAGTTGGTACTACCCCCTAAGCCATGTGCAGTCTTAAAACTTAATTTTGCTGCAACTAGAGAGAAAGAACAAAGGGTAATGGCGTACTCACGGCAACCACTTTGAACTTAAGTACCTGCTTGCTTGCTTTGATACGGCTTTACAGTCCTGTTTAACCAATACATAATTCAGGCATTAAAAAAAAAACAGGTTTTCAGCCAAGTGTTAGTTGTGAGTATGTATGCTACATAGCTGTGACGCTGCTTAGAAATATCTTGACTCTCCCTTCAGAAGCTCTTCCACAGGATTCTGTGCCACATTAGAGCAACCGGCCTTCAGACCAACCAAAACTAGGTTTCTTAAGGAAGGGTTTCTCCTTCTGGTAGCTACTATCTCAGGGCTAAATTATTCATAACCTCAACGTAGTACACAAAGTGCTACGTGAACCTTACCTCGCTGAGCTGGCAGGCCACCATCCTTCCCTTAGAAAAGGTTCACAGCGAAGTGGGGATTGAGACCCAAGCTCATGGGCCTGGTCAGACCTTTCAACATGGCACCAAACGCTCTCAAACGGGTCCTCAGAGAAGTTGGACAACATCGCCTAGGATTCCCAGCCAGCTAAAGTTAAGCCCACAACCTCCAAATTAAAATCTGGGCAACCGCACATTAACTCCTGTTTAAACAACCATCACCAACACTTGATCAACCCATAACACAGTCCCTGTTCAGAGAGAGACTCAAAACCCCTTTCGGAGGTCCTTAAGCATTTTTCGTACTCTCCCACCCCACCCATCTCACTTGGCACACTATAAGCCATGACTCCCTGTTTCATGACAGCTTTGCCTTAGCAGACTGGCCAACCAAGACTAATTAACGCAATGCCAGAAGTTCAGTGCAGAAGGGGTTGAAGAAATGTTCCTGGAAACCCACCCCGCTGACCACTCAGCCTCCCCTGAAAGGCAACTCGGCCCAGGACACAGGCAGTCCTTCTCCCAGGGAGGAACCCGGGTCTTCAGCCCAAGCTTATCTCAGGCTCCCACTCTGTTCCTCCCTGATCTGCACTTTAGCCCCTCTAGTGCCAGCAAGAGACAACCGTTTTTCTCAGGGAGGGAGATCCACCCTGTTTTTTCCAACCAAAATAAGCCCCAGTCTGGCGAGACCAACCACATCGCCAGCATTCCCGGCTCACTCTGTTGTCGTGCAAGCAGGCCGGTTCCAGGAACAAGGCCCACTGGATACCACCAGGGGTAGTGGGGGGGAGGGGAGAGATGAAGGGACCACAGTCTCTCCACAAAGGAATCTACTGGCAAGCAGCTTGTGAGGATGAGGATCGTTCAGCAATTACTTAACCACAAAGAAGGCTTTAACTTCCCTGCAGTGCCCTTACGAAGTGGGGAGAGGAAGACAGGACCTCTCCACAGCAAAGCTCACTGAGATCACTGTAGGCGAAGACTCCTCTGAATTGGCAGAGGCAGGGGCCCCGGACTCAGCATTTTGTCCTGGCTTTATAATTGTCGGAGCAGGTGGGAGAGATACAAGGAGGCCTGGCTGCCTGCCCACTCGCTCTGTACTCTGTGTCATGTCTGCGGCAATCTAGCATGACCAGCAGCATTTCAGTAACCTGGGGTCAGCATCAATCCCAGCCAATTTGACATCCAGGAGCCTCTTCTCCGAAACCAGGTGTGAAAGACGCCCCGCTTGGTACAACGAACACTGGAGCGAATGGCCTGGGCAGAAGGATAGGGAAGACCCCGTCCCCAAAGCCCAGACCGTCTCTATTTGATTCTGCTAACCAAAAGCCCCTCTCTCCGGGTACTTGAGCATTTGCCATGCATTGCATAACACTCAACTCTTTCCTCCCCCGCTTCCAAACGAGGCTGCTCCACCACAACCCCGAGAAACACAGAAATCTCGAAGGTCAGGTCTATATTCTTCCAGGCAGAATTTGCCCCTTGCACCAGTGAGGGGGGGAAAGGAAGAAAACAAGATCTCGCCAGTTTTCACACACAAAGTCTGAAAAGTCCAGTTCAACTACACCCCTTTAGCTCAAACCCAAGCGGGGGGGGGGGTCGGCTTTCCGCACAGTGCCTGTGAGGAGTGCAATCTTTAGCCATCCGAATGTAACCCCAGTGTTTGGAGCCCGGAGCCCATGGTGACAAGCAGGGCCCCCACACTGGTGATGCAGCAGGCACTATAAATACAGAGAGGAAATGCCACCTGTGCATCTAATTACCCCTGCATTTACAGCGGGGGCACCAGAAGGAAAGATAGATAACGTCCTTCTTTCTCATCGATGTGTGCATCAGTGAAGCCAAGCACATTACGTAACACCCTTAAACGGGGGAAGGGGGTTGCCACCTTGTACCCGGCCATTGGCTGCCTGTTCCCAGAAAGTCTATTTTAGGAATGCCTATTGATTAAAAACTCAAGCCAGGCTTGTCCCCTGCCCCTCTCATCGGCCTTAGCCTTCAGCGCACCGTTCCCGTATTTTCAACGGGGAAGGCGACTTCCGCTCTCAGGAGCAGCCAGGGGGGAGAGCGCCGGCCGGCCGACCGGCCGAGTGCGGCGCAGGCCTCGCCTTACCTTCCGCCACGACCTCCTCCACCGTCACCTGATGCCTCCCCACGGTGAAGACTCGGCCGACGTAGCCGCTGCCCGGCCCGGCGCTGCCGCCGCCGCCGCCAATGGGCCCCGAGCCGGCTCCAGACCCCCCCTGCTCCCGCCGCGAGTCGAAGAATTTCTTCATGGTCCCCGAAGGGCGGGCGCCGCTTGGCGGCTTCTTCCCCAGCCGCGTCGGCCCGGCCCGGCCCTTCCCTCCGCCGCGGGTGCGAAGGTGGAGGCGCTTCTCTGCCGAATGCGACGGACGGCGCTCGGCGCCGCGGCTGAAGACGAGGTTAATCCCCGGGGAGCGAGATCTTCCTCCTCCTCCTCCTCCTCCTCCTCAAAGGGAGGCGCTGCTCACCCCGCCGGTCCCGAGAGGCAGAGCCTGGGCGCGATCCACATTCAGACCTGCGGGAAGAAGGGAGAAGGGGTCAGGTTACGGGTCCACCGGCCCTGGAGCTCCCACAGTCCCTGCGGGCAGGGGTCCTCGCCAGGCCCGGGGCGGAGAAAGGCCGCCCGCTCGCGGGGGCCAAACGGCCCAGAAGGGCCCCAAACCCGGGGGGAAAGGGGGCGCGGGCAGCGGCGGCAGCGCCCGGGGAGCCCGGGCTGCCTTCGTGGCCCCCGAGGAGGCAGAGGGCGCGGGCAGACCCCCCGGCCCCGCGCCGCCCCCCCCCCGCGCCGCGGGCGAGCTACCTGGCCGGGCCACACTGTTACCACCGCGGCTTCCGCTGCAGGCGCCGCGCCGGCCCTGCAGCATCGCTACAAAGTAGCGGCCGGAGGCGGAGGAGGCGGCCGAGCAGCGAGGGCCGCCGGGCTCCGGGGCAGCCGGGGGCCGGCAGCGGGAAGACCATGCCGAGCAGCAGCCGCCGCCGCCGCTGCCCGCCTCCCCCTGCGCTCGCCGCCCGTCCGGCCAGGAAATGGGCTGTCACAGGAAGGCCCGCTTCCCCCGCGCCAGGAGGAGCAGGAGGAGGAGGAGGCGGCCGCCGCCTGCCCAGCCTCCCCCGCCCTGCTTTTAACCCCCGCCCGTCCGGCTCGTCCCCCCGCCGCCGCGCGCGCCCTCCGCTTCGCCCCCGCCCAGCGCCCCCCGCCGGACGCCCTGAACACCCGACGCGGGAGCGGGAGGGGCCTCGCGAGGGGCTTGTTTTACTTTTCTCCCCCCCCCGTCCACCTTCTCCTCCTTTTCAAAATCACACCAGTCGTTCCTTCCGCTTTGCATTCTGGGAAGAGTAGTTTCCCTCCGCGGTGGAGCTCCGGCAACCTCGGCCAGCGGGGAGACTACAAATCCCAGGTGGAGACGGGGGTGGTTGACAGCGGCGCGGCCCGTCGGGCGCCCGGGGGTGAGGGGACGTGTCGTCCACGGGGTTGTGAGGTTCCGATTTCAGGCCCGGATCCGGTAGCCCAAGCCTCAATATTTAACCTTGGTTCCCGTGGTCGTGGTGGTGACGTTCGAGCCCCGCGTGAGGAGGGTGGCAACGATGAAACCGGAGTGTTTCTAGTTATCTCAGCCGGGAACGAGTGGCCCCCTTTCCAAGCCATTTGGTAGCCACAGTGCGCATCGCTAGCTCTAAAACAAGGCATTTGCCCTGGAAATACCGCTAACCCTACTTCACTTACCCCCATCTAGCGCTTCCCACGTGTTTTGGACTTCAATTCCCATGGTCCCCCTGGCCATCCAGAGGACCCTAGACGGGAATAGTTGTGCAGGGAAGAGAAGGCAGAGTTTTCAGCTAATACCTGCGGCAGATACCGAGGCCTGTCTGCAACTGGAGACAATGTATCAAAACTCCCCCATGGGCGTCAGCCCAAAGTTTGGCCTATTCCAGCCCCCAGTTTCACTTGTGGCCACCCCAGGGCATTCTGGGAAACTCAGCCATGGATTCCTTGCTTGTGTCCTATCTATGGACGCTGGTCTCCTCCAAGGAAGACACCGGGGTCACGCTGAGCTTCCTGAAGCTACACTACGTGCAGAGCAGTGTCTTGGCAGGATCAGGCCATCTTCCGATGCAGGGAGGTCATCGTACACCGGTCCTTCCCTGCCAAAGCATGAAGGAGCCACAGTGGCATCTCTCATTCTAGATAGGCTCCTCAACACACACACGTCATGGGAAGGGCCTTTTCTGGAGCCAGGAAGGACCCCAGCACCATCACTGTTGCCGGCAGAGGAGCCCCCCTGGGGGGCCGGGTGGCAACCTCACCTGTGCCTCCTTTCTCTTAAAACCCATTAAATCCTTCATTTTTCCATTGTGCTAAGCCCTGCTAGCAGTGTTTCCATGACCTTTCGAGCCTCTGTTTTGGATTCACAGAGTGACAGGCCACCATAGCCACCACCCAAATTACACATGGGCCTCAAGCCAGGTTCTCCCGCTCACGTTGTGCAAAGCTGGAGCAACCAGCAGTTTTCTGCCGAGGAGGAACGTGTTCTGCAAATGCAGCTTGGATTTGTGCTTGAGCAAAATATCACCCATTGTTTATTAAACCATGGTTTATGGAATTAACCCAACAGCCTGGTTTTGCATGACACACTGAAGCAGAAGCTGGCTAATCAGGTTTAAACCAGTGTGCTGTCTGTATCCGTGTCTGGTTTAGTTTGGGATTAGAATTGCACGAACCCAGCTGATTGTGTTTTACTGTAGCTTAACAAGTTGTGTCTATTTATTCATTTATGAGATTTAAATCCTGCCTTTTGTAGAGGCCTCAAGGTGGCTCCATAGCAACCACCCCATGAGGTTGATTGGAGACAGAGAGAGAGTGACTGTCCCCCAGGGGGTTTCTGTGGCTGGGGGAGGACCAGAAGCTGAGGACTGCCCATTCCTAGCCCAACACCTTCACCATTACACCACACTTGGAGCAGCATCCTTGGTCAAAAGGTGCCAGCTTGGTTGGGGCTCAGTCTCTTGTGGGAACTCAGGATGCAGTCAATGGTTTGGTGCATTGTTCCCGCCCAGGTGCTGACACACAAGCACAACCAATGGCTCTCGGTGCCTGTCGTGGGCTACGCATAGCAGCCCACCCCCACCTGGCACCTCCAGCGGTCACTGATCCCCATTTCCGGTGGGTATGGCCACATTCTGTGAGTTGCACTGCAATCCTAGATTGGGAGAGCAAGGGATCCAGAAGCTGGGGGCTGGGAAGGTGGGCACAGCCTTTTGCTGGCCAGGGTCAGGCCCACTGACCCTCCCTGTCTGGGTTCCCCCTTGGGGCCAAGCAACCAGGCTGCTTTTGAGGGCCAGGCTGGTCTCTAAGAACTCTGCACACCTTCATGGCTAATCGGGGACGGGGCTGCTGCCCTGCCTGCAGAAGCAAGGCCTGGGAAGGCCCAGAGGGGCCAATTCCCCTTCAGAGATGTGCCCACCCACAAGTTGCTCTGGTTGCGAGTTGATTTCCGGGTGAAATTCAAGGTGCTGGGTGCCTCTAAGCCACTTTGCAGCACAAGGCCTGGTTATCCAAGGGACCAGCTACCGCCCATAATTTCCACCCCTTCTGTAAATCAGGCAGTGTGGGTGCACTCCAGATCCCTTCGATCAAACAATGCCACTTGTGGGGATCCAGGAAGCACACCTTCCTGACATGGATGGCCTTTGTTCCCGTTTTTGGGTGGCTGTTTTTTTTGCTTTTAATCTTGCAAGCCGTCAAGAGTTTTCTGAAGTTGGGTGACCCCTAAATTGAATGAATGAATGAATGAATGAATGAGTGACTGAAAGAACAAACAAATTCTTTCTGCCATCTAATGGCCAGCTGAGGTTTTGCAGCCCAGGTCTGGTTGTGCTTTGTGAACCCAGACATTGGGTTAGGGTAAAGTGAAAACTCAAACAATTATGGTTTATTCCATAAACCATGGTTAAACCAATTAAGGCTTGGCATGATATGCACACCCAGTCTCTGTCTATTCAGGCTCCAGCAGGGCAATTTAGGATTTAAACTGAGATGAGGTAGAGGTAGGGAAAGGGAGGACAGAATGTTCGTATCCGGTGGTATTGGAGCATTTCAGCCTCCAGCAGCACCATCGGGTGAGAAAGCGTTGACCATCCAAAGGATTCAAGCAATCTCAGAAACCCTCAGAAACACAATGGGCTTTTAACAGAATTGTTAATCAAGAAAGGACTTGTAATCTCTCCCATGCGTCATTTGCATCTGCATAACCAGCCTGTCTTCCCCTGCTTCTACTCTGGGCATCTGATGAAGTGCCCTGCAATTCATGAAAGCTTCTGCCCTTTAATGAAATTGTTTATTTGGAAAAGGGCTACCAGATTTCTCCTGATTTTGCGCTATGCATGGAGGAAGCCAAACATTTTGGAGGGTGTGTGAGGGCAGCTCACCCTGGCATTAGTCAAGCTTCAAATTGCCAGAGATGGGCCAGAGTGTGCTCCCTCCCAGTTTGTTACTGTGGTTAGCGATGGATGTCTCCTTGGGGCTTCCTGCATGTGGCCTGATTACTGCTGGATGTAAGCCTAAATTGCTAGCCGCAACGATGCCAAAATGATGAAGCATGCAGAATGACATCACTAGGCAAGCTCTGCCTTTCTGAACTTGCGTGGTGATCATGCATTCTGCCACAAACCATGATGGATGGTGGTCACTGCCTCCCTGCCCCCCCCCCGATGCCTCTTTTGCTGGATACGCCAGTAGAGACGGGGCCAGGAGACCGCCTGTTGCAGCCCTACCTGGCCAAGGGTAATTGAGGCTCCTGTCACCACTGGAGGAAGCCACTGCAGTGAACTTCAGGAGGGCTTCCTGTGTAGCTCAGACACTGCCACCAAGGCAAACTGGTTTGTTTGTTTGTTTTTTAATCGTATGGCTTAGCAGTTCGGTGTCCGTGCTGCCTTTTCGTGCTGAGAAATCCTCGTGAGGTCCAGCAGCCAGATGTGTAGACTATTTAGCCTTGACAAGTCACGTTGCCCAGGGTGCACCATGTGGGGCTAGTCTCCAAACTGGTTGATTTGACCACAGAGGTGTATAAATACAACAAATATTCATAAATAAATAATTATAAATATATAAACAAATAATTATAACTATAATTTATAAATAAATATTTATAAATAAATAAATAAATATAAAAATCAATCGGCTAACCCGACTGTTATGCCGGGCCTGGGCTCCTGAACAGCCAACATGGCTGTGGGTTTGCAGACTGGCAGGTTTAACGTGCCGAGACTCGGAGGCAGAGATAGGCTTGTTATGCGACCCAGATTGGGGTGGCAATCTCTGAAATCCAGATGCCGTATCTTTGGTTTCTTGTTGGCTACAGTATCTGTTTTGAAGTTTGCCCACAGCCTGAGCATGAAACTTGGGAGGGAGGGCTTTATAAAGGCCCCCAGCCCCCTCATGCTGCTACGTTTCCCCTCCCAGAGAGCATCACTTGCTGGCTGGAAAGACAACCTTTACTGTCCTTATTGGGTGGTGGGAAACGATAGGCAGGAACTTAGAATGCCCAGTTTAACCCCTTGCCACATTGCTCATCTAACAAGTTTCTGTCATGAGTAAGGATGGCGAGCAGGGGGCTCCCATCCAGACTGTTAAGCGCATGCGAAGCACTGACGAATTGGTCAGCCATTCAAAGAGACACAGATCGGGACCGCCTTGACCTTTGGGGTTTATATGTCTGGGTTTTTCCCACGCTTCTTCAGTTTGTTAGGATTCCTGTTACGTACTAGCAATAAACATTAGAGACCAGTTCCCTGTCTCAGCGTGTTTCCTGGCTGTTAGGACATCAATCCTAACAAACTCCTACTCCCATCGAAAGAGGGAGGAACAAGAAATTAAGGAGAGACATTTGGAAATGTCTTCGGAAAACCAGGAAATTCGGCAAGCCATCCAACAATTGGCAGCAGCCCTGCAACAACACCAACAACAAGTAGATCTCCAGATCAACACATTACAAGCAGCCATGCTACAGCAGTTACAACAACCAGCTCCGATTAACCCACAACCGGTGCCAGCAGCAGCAGCAGCAGCTCCGCCAGTAGTCTTGAGATCCCAGGGCAGTCTACCAGAGAAGTTCGGAGGAGAAGCAGGACAGTTGAGAACCTTTCTCACACAGTGCACAATGTTTTTCGACAGCAGACTGGCAGAGTTTCCCACAGACAGAACCAGAACCACCTTCATCCTAAGCCTGCTAAAGGGACCAGCAGCCAAATGGGCTATTCCCATGGTGGAGAACAACGACCCGATTCTCAAGGACTACCAGAATTTTCTGGCAGGGCTCCGAGCACACTTTGACGACCCGATCAGAGAGGTCGCTGCCAGCCGGGAAATTCGGAAGCTCAAGCAAGGCAACAAGAGAGTGGGAATCTACATTGCTGATTTCAAGCTGTTAGCAGGAGATCTGGACTGGAATGAGAGTGCCTTGAAAGACCAATTCAAACAGGGGCTGGATGAGGAAATTAAGACTGAATTAGTGCGCCAGGGAACACGCTGAGACAAGGAACTGGTCTCTAATGTTTATTGCTAGTACGTAACAGGAATCCTAACAAACTGAAGAAGCATGGGAAAAACCCAGACATATAACCCCCAAGGGTTAAGGCGGTCCCGATCTGTGTCTCTTTGAATGGCTGACCAATTCCTCAGTGCTACGCATGCGCTTAACAGTCTGGATGGGAGCCCCCTGCTCGCCATCCTTACTCATGACAGTTTCATCTGTTATCTGTCATCAGGCCATTTTGGAACATGGACCTGCTGCTCTTCTGAAAGAGCGCTAAATCCATACAGGTAGTCCTCACTTAATGACCATTCGTTTAGTAACAGTTCAGACTTAAAAGGGTGCTGAAAAAACCAACTTACAACCAGTGCTCACACGACCATTGCAGCATTCCCACAGTCACATGATCATGATTTGGGCACTTGGCAACCAGATCGCCTTTATGACCATCGCAGCATCCCGTGGTCAGGTGATCGCCATTTTTTACCTTTCCAGCCAGCTTCTGGCAAGCAAAATCAATGGGGAACTGCATGATTCACTAAATGACCACATGGTTCACTTAATGCCCACAGTGATTCGCTTAACGACTGTCGCAAAAAAGACTGTAAAATTGGGTCAGATTTGCTTAATGACCGCTTTGCTTAGCAATCGAAATTCCAATCTCAATTGTGGTCATTAAGTGAGGACTACCTGTATCCCCAAACAGTCAGGCTGACAGGTCACAGATCCGGAAGAGGACACAGATGAAACTGGAAGGACTGATGGTGATGAGCTGCCTCCAAGGGAAGGGGCATGTATGGCCATAACTCCCGTGGAGAAGGCAGCGGGGCAGGCTCATCCCACCCAAGTGACAAACAGCAGTAAACCCCTGGGTGGCAGAAGCATCAGAAAAGCCACAAGGCGCTCATTTGGGACAGGTCCAGCAACATGCACCGGGCAGAACCCGGCTCGCTTTCCTGGTTTTAATTGGTCTTAGGTACTCCCTACACGCGCAGGGCTTTCTCATGCGTTATTTTCAATAGTTTTACTCTTATTCCAAACATTTCTGCTCTCCCTGAAGGTTTTACCATTTGGATATTGAGGAAATGATTCACACACCTTGTTTCTGGAACAAAGAAATATAAACAAATATCAGGGAAAATATCTTGCTTATGTGATTCCATGAATCCCAAGGGTGAAAAGAATTAGCATCAATCAATAGTATATTCAGCATTTTAAATAAAGCATCTCATTAAGCTTGTATGGGATAACACTGCCACCTTGTGCCATTCAAAATTATAGCCATCAACACTAAAATGATGTGGCACTGTCCAATATTCGTGGTTAAAAATCAGATAGATAGATAGATAGATAGATAGATAGATAGATAGATAGATAGAGCCAATAACAGCAATATTAATCACAAAAATAAATCATTTTTAGAACTCTTTTGCAACTGTGGAGGGGCATCCATCTGTGCGCTCGAAGAGGGTGTTTAGGGTGGCGTGGCAGTTGGTCTTGTTTGGCATAGGCATTCTGTGACTTCACGTTTTTCTCTTGTAGAGCAACTCATTGCAGGATAAAGAGCGAAAGGAAATGGGTAAAGAGTCCAAAATGGCAGGCAGGGGGGAGTCTACGCAGCAGGAAAACGCTCTCCTTTATTTCTTGCAAAGAAGCAAATTAAAGTCAAGTTTTTAAAATGTAAATAGCAAGAGTTCAGGGGCTCCTGTTGTTTATTGGTGCTGCCACAGGATTCCAAACAAACAAACAGAAGAAAGGGAGGAAATTAATGAGGGGTTGGAAGTTCCCACTTAATCCAGGAGCATCCACAGAAGGACCTTGACACTTTCATTGAAATGAGGAAAGCAGCATCACGCTGTTGTGTTGCACTGCAAGCCCCAACTTCTCAACACACACTTGGAATGTCACAAAAAGGGCAGGGTTTGTGTCACAATGCTGTGACGCTGCCTTCATCACTCTGCCCCCTTTGAAAGCCCCCCGCCGTATGCCACTAATGCTGTCCTCCCATCTGTCTGTCTGTCCATCAGCAGGATAACTCCTTGAAAACTGAGCAGACAATGACCCCCTTTGGTGTGGGGAGAAGAGACATCAGTAAAAGGAGGACTGAGTTTGAAAATGGTCTGGATCCAGTTGGGGGCTGCGGGGAAAAAAAATCCAGAAAAAATCCCCCCAATACGTAATACCAACAGGAGGGGCAGCTGGGCAGTGGCTTGGGAAGTTGGGGCTGCTCCGTGATCAGCCCCCTCCCCTTTCCCTCCTGATCCATGACCTAGCATGGAGCATCTGCAGCCCTGCGAACTGCGCTTCCCAGTGCACAGATACACCCCCCCCATGCAAGAGAGAGCACATAAAGGCCCACCCTGACACACACACACACACGCATGCACACACACACAGAGGCATGGAAGAAAAGTGCAATTTCCAGCATGCTTTCCCCACCTCGCTTCTTTTGACTACTGGATCCCCTGGCATCAGCGTTCCGTTCTGTGAGCGAGTGGGGTTGGGAGTGGTCCTGACCGGCTCGTGATGCTTAAGACGCGTGAGGGTAACATTTCAGGGCCACATTTTTAACTGGCCACAAATCTTGAACAAAAAGCAAACCAAGTCAATTGGTCCCAGGCCTGGGGTTGATGTTTATTATTTGCTTAAGGCCCTGTTTTCTTTTGTTCATTTTGCTGTTTACTGGATCATTTTAGTCTGTCTGATTTTGTTTTTAGCTTCTTTTTATGTTTTTTCCTAGCTTTGTTCACCACCCCAAGTCCACCGGAGTTGGGTGGCCAATAAATTTAAAACAACAAAAACAACAGCAACATTATCTTGGGATTTATTCTCCCTGGAGCTGAATAATCTCTTCTCTGTTTCCCTTCTACAGAGCAGCTCAAGGGCTGCCCACTCTCCTCTCTCTGCTGGGCCTCTGACTGGGCCATGAGGACGCCTGACCATCGCTTGCATCTCCGCACTCAGCCATCTTCCAGAGGATGCAGGTGTGCAAGCTCCTGGCAGAAGCCACAATGACATGACGTTGCTGTGCAAATGGTTGTATATAATGTGTGGCATTTGCGTGATATCATGACACATACAGTCGGGTGCCACTTGCCCCCTCTCCTCTCCCCGGGGATGGCCATGCACACCCAACCATGTGCTCCAGTCTGCCCTTGGCTCCATGGTGCCCCCAACCTCCTGGCAGGTGCTCACCCGCACCCACTTTGGTTGGTGGTCACGCTTTTTGTAACTGAGATGAGTGGCTGTATAATTGAACAAATAATTAAATAATCAAATACCGTTGAACTAAAACGGCCATTCTCTTAGTCATATATATGCATGTACATGTGGATTTCTTTCTCATATAACCTCACAATGCGAACCAGAAGTGTCTACAAGGAGAGGATTAAGAAAGTTGAGATGGTGGCCACCACCATCCCATCAAAGGCCTACTACCGTGCCTTATAAAAAGATTAAAAAAGGATTTGATGGCAGACTGGTAGCTGCCACGTTGACTTTTTTGACTCCCTCCTGGATATAACTTTTTTTTCCTCATCCTACACCCCCTCTCTGTGTGCCCCTGTTGGTGGTTGGGGGGGGGGGGATAACTGAGGTTTTTGCTGGGATTCAAAGAGCAGGGCTACCAGTACCAAAACTGCTACTCTTCCAAGAACCCCGGGCTCCTACTGGTATTCCTTATGGAAAACATTTCTGTACCATCTTTGATCAAGGAAAGGAAGGCGATGCAGAGAGGACATCAGGTCACGCTGAACAGAGCTGAGCCATCAATGTGGTGCCTTCAGACGCCCTCGCTCTGTGCCACCTCCGACTTCTTTGTCCATTCTTTTAATTAAAAGTAATCTATTTATTCATTGTTTTAATGATAGAACAATCACTCCCGTGCATTAAAAGGCAGCAGGAAAATACCATCAAAGCAGAAAGAGGCTATCAAATGCATCTGATATCCCAGCCCTTGTGTATCCCAACCCTGATCTTCCAAGCACGTGATATGAACCCACAGGTGACTTTATTTATCTAGAACAATGTTTCTCAACCTTGGCAACTTTAAGATGTGTGGACTTCAGCTCCCAGAACTCCCCAGCTAGCCATGCTGGCTGGGGAACTCTGGGAGCTGAAGTCCACACATCTTAAAGTTGCCAAGGTTGAGCAACACTGCGTTAGAAGGAACCTCATCTATTCATCAGCTTTAAAGCTTTGTGATCCCATTTTTACCTTTCAAAGCCCAATGTGGGTCCTCCTTAATGGAAATGCTCTTCATTTATCCAAGATGGCTTTCTTGATTTTCTGCTTCTATAAATTCTTCTTAATTGCCACGCCAGTTTCCTCATGTTCAGACTCCAAACGATTAGATTGTGGCTTTGTATGTACAGCAGAATACCAGCTTGGTGCTCTGTCAGCCCTTTAATCATGGAATCATCGAGTTGGAAGGGATATTAGAGGTCATATAGCCCAACCCTCTGCCCAGTGCAGGATTCAGTGGAGCTCCTCTGACAGAGGACCATCCAGCCTCTGCAGAAGACCTCAGTAAAGGAGACCACCATGAGGCGACCTGTTCCACTGGCTGGCAGCTTGTAATCTGGAAGTTCCCCCGGACATTTAACCAAAGGCCTTTCTCTGATAGAAAGGACCACATTTTATGCATTTATTTCTTTTCACTTATCTTTTGTTGTACAAATCTGCCCCTTGTAGATCAATTTTATTACAGCCTTTAGCCAGCAAACAAAACAAAGATAAAAGAGGAAAAATAATCAAAACAGACACCAATAAACGTATAAAGCAATCCATCTTAATTCCTACGATGGATCCCTGCCAAAGCCTCAATGCTAAATATCAAAACTCGACAAATTTGTAGGTTGTGGAAGAAATCTTATCCGCGAGCAGAAAATCGACATAGAAGCTGTCAGATTGTCTGGGGACTGCTGCTAGAAGGGGAAAAATAAGGTTGGTTGATTGATTGATTGATTGATTGATTTCAATTTATATGGCTGCCCATCTCACCATCATGACTCTGGATGGCTAACACACTATAACAACAACATCACAATAAACACATAAATTGGGAGATTTGAAAGGTGCTGTATAGAACCTGCAATACAGAAGAACGTGGATTATCGATGCTACTTCTTGGGTGCCATTGGGGCACAATCTGCACCTTATTCTCTTTTTTTATCTGCCACTCCTTTAGAGCATCCATTATTAGGCACATTGTTTTCTATTAGCAGTTTCGGAATACGGGTATAGCACAAGCCACAGTAACACTCATTTTTCTTTGATCACATCATCTCTATAACTTTTTAGAAAAGTTTTCTGAAAAAAAATTTAGGAGTAGGTAATCTTTCCCTATATTTTGGTCTTCCCTCATAATCAGGTTCATATCAACTTGTGTATGTCAACTTTGTTTTTCTGTTCAGGCCTCATCAGGATTCAGTGGATATTTGAATAATTCACTGGCTATTTGAATAATTTGATATTTGGATATTCGACATTTCAATATATTCATAGCCAGTTGCTTTTCAGCCTTTCTGGATGAGTTGAGTTGATAATCTGGAACCGAACCCTTCTTCAACTCTCTCTTAAACCATTGAATTTTCACTCGTCTTTTAGTCACCTTAATTTCTATATCTAAAAACAAAAACTGTCAGTTTTACACTTTTCACTTTCTTCATTGCATTACATACTTCACCCACCATCACCCATGACATCCGGCAATAGATGTAAAGCCGATTGTAATGTCATCACAAGGACTACATCACAATTCAGGCATAAATTCTGAATGGCAGTAGTAGAAGTGATCACTAGCAATGGAGCTAAATAGCTAAACCATTTAAAAATGGTTTCTAAAAATCAATTAAAGTGGGGGAAAAAAGTTAAAATTTCTCTAAGTAAGTAAGTCAGTCAGTCAGTCAGTCAGTAAGTAAATGGAGAACTCTGCATTATGTTTGTTTTTTTTAAAACTCCCTTGATTTATAGGACCATCCTGTCTAAGGCATTTTCATCTTCTGCTCTGAACACTTAGGTGGGAAAAAC
The DNA here is from genome assembly GCF_035149785.1 of Candoia aspera. Taxonomy (NCBI): domain Eukaryota; kingdom Metazoa; phylum Chordata; class Lepidosauria; order Squamata; family Candoiidae; genus Candoia; species Candoia aspera. Next base: position 23,236,286 of record NC_086161.1, on the reverse strand, counting down.
CAGCATTTAGAATGAAAAATGCTGATATAAATGCTCAGTGTACAAACACCAGTGTTTCCAGTTGCGCAGAACCCGCTCCTTCACTACGAAATGTTTTACACAGAAGGAAGGTCCCCATCGCTGTGGGAAGCAGCATCAGCTCCAGGGCTGTGGTGCAAAGGAGTTAATAAATGCACGATCGGAAAGTGTCTGTCCGATAATGTGGTTCTCCAGGTTTCCGATTTGTCCAGCTGGACTGTTGCCTTGGTGTTAGTCACAGTGAAGGAGACACCACGTCAATCCATATTATATTGGGTTTTACACAATTCTACAATAAGGTCGAGTGATGGGGGCCCCTAATCACCCCTACCGTTTATGAAAAAGGGAGTTGAGGGCCCTGGTTAGAAGAATCCATTACAAATATCCATTCAGAAAATGCCAGGAAATGAATGGATGATCGCTACAGATGCCCAACACCTGCACTTGGTATGGTCAAAAAAGTCAAGATGGTGGCCACACTGATGCAGTGGAAGCTTCATGTGTTTTTTGTGTGTGATGCATGTAAAAACAGGTGGAGCAATGATTGTACCATACCCTGCACACACTTCTGGTGGCCACCAAAGCTGAACTTCTTAAACTTACAATCCTTTCCATCCATTTTTAGAGCCAGTCCTGAGACATGCCAGGCACATTGCTGTTCAGATTATTTTATTATTTCATTTAAAAGTAAACATATTTTAACTTAAATGTAAGTTAACGTAACATAATAAGTTGGTCATTCTTCCTAAAAAGACTTATTATCTGGCAGCAGAGCAAATTCCATTGTATCCTTGCATTCATGATGGTTTTAATTAAGTTTAAAAAGAGTGCCGCGTCTTCCTTCTTTCCTCCCTTTCTTTCTCAAGTCTGGGCTGCGAAACTCTTGACGTCCACTAGGTGGCAATGAAGAGGTACAGAAAGCTCTGAAATGCTGCCATCTAGTGGATGTTGAGCTTCTTACAGACTAGATCCAGCATTCTGCAGTCAGTGATTAACAAGCAGGTTCCTTCCCGCTGCCCAACTTTTCAGGAAGTGGAACCAGTTCTGAAGCATGAAATGGGGATGGAGGGAAATGCAAGGTCCTTTTTTAAAAATGTCTTCCATAGCTCACCTGGCTGTCCAAAGGCCCATCCTATAAAACTGGGAGGGCAATGGGGAGAAGTAAAGGCAATTGGAACATCTCATTAGCTTCCTCTGTCTCTTGCTTTTCATCCCCGTGTCCTACCAGTCCGTAATTGGATTGGTTTCATTGGCATTCAGCTGATGTTCCTGTTTTGAGAAGGAGGGGGGGGATTTTTTTTTTTTTTAAAAGGAGAGCCTTAATCCTCAGATACCAGGCGATGGTGGAAGGGCCTGTTTTCTGCACACCCCGAAGCACCACCATCTTGGAAGATGGTCTAAGCGAGCACCTAATTCCAAAACCGAATGCAGGTGTGCAAAGGGACGCAAACGGCCTCAGGATTTCCTTGCTGGACCAGACGCAGGTTCTGTTTTCACCCTTCCCACAGCAGTCACCCAAACCCCACCAGGGCTCTCTGGTTGCCTGGACTGAGGACCTTCCCTCTGCATCTTCCACCATCTGGGGAGCATCTTTGTTAGAAAGGTGGGAAAAGCCAACTCAGCTGGAACTCACAAAGAGGAAGCAAAAATGTGAACGGAGCAGCAGAGAAAATGACGGAGAAGTGAGGGATGCTGGGTTTCTGGTGTGCCTGTCCCTTCCTGGCAGCCTTCAGCACTGATTGCAGATGAACCTTTTGGCTCAGTTCCTCCATTGATAAGGAATGCATTGTGGTTATCAATATTTATTACTTGGATATGTGTATTGGCATTTTATTGAAATGGCTTTATTATGGCTTATGTTTTACCCTGTTGGTATTTTTGTACACTGCTTAGGGATTATTTTAATGGTAAGTGGTTTACTGGCTTAAATTTAATGATAAGATTTAAATTTAGTAAGTAGAAACATGGCCTGACTGTATTTGGCAGTTCAGATGCAGAGTACCTTGACTGCAATTTTATGTCTCCGATTCTCCTTCTCCTATCAACTTCTTACAGACGAGAAACTCCATAAAATAAGAGCTTCTTTGCCAGGAATTTGCTGCCGACTGTCAGGATACATTAAACTGACCATCTTTTCCTTTTTTTCTACCTGGTGGTGATCTGATGCCTCTAAGAGGGTGGTTAAGCAATCCAGGCCTTTCCTTCTAGAAAGCTGCCAGCTGAGCAGAGGCATTCACCTTGATCCAAAGGGGGGGGGGCTTCAAGGGTGTGGCTGCTGATGCCATCTTGCCTTTTTTGGACACCCCCCTCAGGCAGAGGCCCCTGGTCCCCCGCTGTCACTTTGCAGCTGGTGTTGGTGCCCCTTGTGTTCCAGAAAAGGATGTGGGGGAATGTCTCGCTGTCTTCGCCAAGGCTTGTTGCAGGTGATTGCAATCCCTGCACACACGGGGCGGCCCACCTGTGGTGGTCTCTCATGAAGGATACACAGGCTGCAAGTTTTCTCGGGATGAGAGCTTGTGGTCTCTCATGAAGAATGTAGGAAGAATGCACAGACACAACTTCCTCGGGATGAGAGCCCCGATTCAAGCCGTAAGCTCTCTTTTATTTTCCCCCAGCTAAGCAAGTGCACTAAAACAGTAATTCACATAGCAGAAGGCCGATTGGTCCAAATAGCAATGCATACCTCAGGTAAACACCCCCCCCCCCATAGCCTCCTGGCACAGCTCAGGTTACAGCTCGTGTTGCCTTGTGAGGAAAGTTTTTGCTACAACCTTATTCACTATGGAAGTTCAAGGAAGGTTCAATGTAAATAAGCATCTTGCACAGCTGTTGTGGTTTGCCAGCCAACAGCGTAGCATACAATGCTCTCTACACCCACCCTTAGGCTTGCCAGATTTCAGGCAGAGGAGGACACGGACCATTGGAAAGGAGGAGGCACTAACAGTTTAACCTTCTTGGCGTCCACAACAAAGATAACAGCGAGAAACTGCCGAAGAAAGAACTTAGGCCCACATGTATATGAAATTACTTTTTCCAGCAGCAGAAAGGCTGGTTTTTCAATCGCCATATTTCAATTATTTCAATCAGGAAATCAATTAAATCACGTAAATCTAGGCTGTCGAGTCTGTGGAAGATGGGGGAAAAGAGTGTCAATGACTATTGTTGCAAAAACAGTCCGAAATAAAACATATATACAAACAAGACACTCCAAAAATCGTACAATACTGGATTTTAAGGCGCTGCCTGTTGGACGGAGGACATGAGGACGAAAAGCAGACGCGTCCTCCATTTGCCGGACGTCGGGTGGCTCTACTGGACCTGGCCTCTTCCTTGGAGCGGGGGATTGACCTGGCCCGGGAGGAGCTTTGCCCGGTGCGTGGCGGTGCCGGACGTCGCGTGCATAAGCCAGAGCTGGGGAAACCCGGGTCGAGCGGCTCCGGTTGGGGCGGCATCTGCGCTCTTCCCTCCAGCGCAACAGCTGCTTTCCCGGAAGCGCTGCAACCCGACCCGCGAAGCTCCTGGCAGCCGGTCGGCGTCCGCCCAGCGGGGGCGGGCCTTGGAGTCCTCCCGGGGCGGCGTCCTCCCGGGGCGGGCCTTGGCGTCCCAGAAAAGGGAAGCGGAGCCGGGCAGGGCCGCTTCCAGGGCTGGCGGGCGCGCAGCAGGTAGGCAGGCGGGCGGGCGGCGGAGGCCAGGCGGCCCGGCCGCGGGGACCGGCGCGGGCGCCTGGCGGAGGCGCTGCTTCGGCCGGCCGTTCCGCTTCCCTCGGCCGGGCGCGCAGGGCTCCTCGCTGGGGCCGGGCGGCTGCGGACGACCTCCGGGCGGGCGGGGGCCCGGGGGGGCGGGGTCCTTCCCGCGGGCGAGGGCGGCGGGCGAGCCCGGGCTGGTTCCGAGCAAGCGGGCGCAAGTCCCGCACTCGGACCCAGCTGCGGCGCCCGAGGGCGGCGGGCAGGGCGCGCCCGGAGAGCCCGGCTTGCCTGCCTGGGAACGCGGGAAGCGGCCTCTCCCCGCTGCCTGGGACCGGGCGTCGCTCCGCGCGCGGGTGACGCGGGGAGGGCGCCCCTGAGCGCCTGCAGAGCGCCTCGGTGCCGGGATCGCCCGCCGGAGGCCGGGAGGGGTCGGGTGCGGCCTGGCCCGGCCCGCGGCGGAGTCGCCCGCTTCGGGTCGGGGACCTGTGGTTTCGCCGGGTGCGCTCAGCCACAGAGGGGACGAAGCGCTGCGTCGCGGCTGGTTCGAGCCCGGGTCTGTGGCGGGACGAGAGTCGCAAAGCGTTTCGCCCGCGTCGTGGGAGGTCGTCCCATGAATCGGTCCGCAGCGATCGTTGGTGGGAGCGCGGCTTTTTTGTCCCCGACCCCCCCCCCCGCTCCCTCCGCCGCCTATCGCGCTAGGGGGATCCCCAGGGGGTCCCCGGTTGCGAAGGGACGGTTCGCTCTGCGGAGCCGCCTAGGCGGGCTTGCGGTTCGGCGGTCAGGCTGTGCGGCCGCGACGCGGGTCGTTTGGGGACGGGAGCGCCGCCGCTCCGATTCGGGGTTCCGCGTGTTGCACCCAAGGGTGGGCTTGGCCCCGACCCAAAGGCCGCTGAGTGGGTCTGAGTGGAAGGTCTACAGGCGAGCAGCTTATGCTGCCCCTTGACTCCGTTTCTTAAGGCGGCTTTGACGCTTTCCTGCTTTAGGAAAGACCCACTGCGGAGCAGCCGCCACAATCCCTGCGGAGCTCGTCGTTGGAGGGGCGCTGACGGCTGGGCAGCTTTTGAGTTTGAAGGGGAAGGCAGAAGCTGCAGTGCCTTATTTCTGGCCTGGATGGGGCCGGCACCAATTGGTCCCTTCCCGTCTGCTGCTCGCCATAAGTAATAGCCCGGGCCCGGCTTGGATGGGCAACTCGCACTTTCTTGCTCAACAAGCAGGCAGCTGTTTTAAAGGCGCCTTTTAAAAAGTGTCCCCCCTTTATCGCAAGTTGGGTGACTTGGAAGCACCCTTCTCCCCCGCTGTGAAGTGCCGGGGGTGTGTGGTGTTCCTCGACCTGTGGAGTATGTTTAAAGCCAGAAAAGCTTCTGGACTGGATTGCCTCGAGCACCTCAGACTTGGGAAGCCGTGGCTGAGCGGCTGCAGTGCGCAGGGCGAGTTGGGGTTGGAAAGCGGAACGGTGCCTCCGTTCTCCACTTGGCTGCGATGACGGCCTTTGAGAGCAAGGTAGAAAACGAGCGGAGCCAGCATATCGAGGGGTAAACGTGAGCAAATGGACTGCCGACTGCGTTACGGGCTCAGAATGACCATGCGGCCCTGAGCGTTGGTGCTCGGACGTCAGTCCCAAGGACCGGGCTTTATCCCCCCACACTTAACCGGCTGCCTTTGCTCAACGTGCTCAGCCTGGTTAGCTGAAACCTCGGTTGGGTTTGTGGTGGTTCGGCAGGTGCAAACTGAGTGCCCGTGGTTTGTTGATGGCTCAGGGCGCTGCTTGCATGCAGAAAATGAGTTAATTTGGCCACCTGGTGAAGCGTAGGGGGAGAACCTTGCTGATGAATTTGACGGAGCATCGTGCCTGTTCCTCGCCTTAGCCAACATGGTGGGTCGGAGAATTTAAGGGCTGTGCACCCTGTGACTCTGGGGCTCGTTCTGCAGCACCCCAGGCCAGGGGGCCAGCTGGCCAGCACTTCTGACCTTCTGTGAACATGTACGTGAAGAGATGGCATGGAGGGATCCTGGCATGACTTTGCCGCTCGTAGTACTCTCCCCCTGGGCCCCCCGGTCTGGATCCAGAAGGAGGAAGAGGGAGCTGGGCGAAGAAAGGTGGCTTCAGTTGGGAAGCTGTTTGTAGGCCTAGTGGTTAAGACTCTGGGCTAGAAACTGGGAGGCAGTGAGTTCTAGTCTTGCCTTAGGCGTGGAAGCCAGCTCGGTGACCCTGGGTTAGTCCCTCCCTCTAAGCCCAACCACCTCACGGGGTGGTTGTTGTGGGGAAAAGAGGAGGAGGAAGGAGTACTTGGTATGTTCACCGCCTTGAGTTATTTATAAAAACAATAAAGGTGGGATAAAAAAATCTGAAAAAAAATCCTCTAAATAAAGCAAGCATCACCTTTGCTCTTTTTTAGCCAGAGAATGTAATTACAGGTAGTCCTCACTTAACAACCATTTGTTTAGTGACAGTTCAGACTTACAATGTGTTGAAAAACGACTTACGACCAGTTCTCACACTTATGACCATTGCAGCGTCCTCTCGGTCACATGATCACGATTTGGGTGCTTGGCAACTGGTTCATATTTATGACCGTCGCAGCATCCTGTTGTCATGCGATCGCCATTTTTGACCTTCCTGGCTGGCTTCTGGCAAGCAGAATCAATGGGGAACCGCTTGATTTGCTTAACAACCACATGGTTTGCTTAATGACTGCTGCAAAAGTCGTAAAATGGGTCGGATTTGCTTAATGACCACTACACTTAGCAACCAAAATTCTGGTCCCAATTGTGGTTGTTAAACGAGGACTTCCTGTATGCCTGGTTCATCCCTAAGGGCTGTTCCTGGGATCTACAAATCCCTAAGATGCCTCAGTTGTGATCAGGGTCTGCAACGTTGGAGTTTCAATTACAGGCTTGGGGCTGCCCTCTTGACTTTTTTGACCCTATCTCTGTGGACACCCCTGACTGGGATGTTGCAGAACCTCTGGTGCCAAGGGAATAACAGCATGATCAGTATTCTTAAAACCATTTGGACAAGTCTTGCCCCTTGGATCCAGGGGAGGAGATGCGTTTGTGTGTTTCCTGACTGTCCTAGCCTGCTCTTTGCAAACCAGGCAATTAGATTATTTCCCTCTGTCCTTCTTTACATCTTTTGCCTTTTTCTGGACTGAGTCCCTATTTTTAAAAAAAGGTCTCTAACAGACAAACTCTTTTCTCTAATTGTGTATAATCTCCCATGCAATCTTACTGTTTTTAGCAATTTCCCTGTCAAACAAATGGCACCGAACCCATTAGTTTGTCTCTGCAAGATTTCATCAGGCATGATCCATTATGTCGCCACAGTTTAAAATCATGAGGGCTAGAATCTTGCCCTTTAAATGAGTACATTTGATGGCCTGATGTGTCTATTGGCTGAGGGTGACTGCTGGCTGGGGAATTCTGGGAGTTGAAGTCCATATATCTTAAAGCTCCTGAGATTGAGAAACTAATCTAATCTAATCTAATACTTCTGGAACTGGGTTGGAGAAGGATGCTGAAGAGAAGGCGGAGCCATAAGGGACAAAACTGGTGCCTTAAGCTTTTGAAACCAGAAGCCTCCTAAAATTGGCCTGTTTCTCAGTTTTGGGAGCTGAATGTTCTTTGATCCCCATGCATCAAATGAGTAACAGTGGGTCCAAAATTAACCCTATCTGCTGTCTTTGAGACTCAGCCCCAAGGGGAAGAGGTGGTGCAGGCCAAGTTTCTCTCCAAGATCTCGAGCTGAGGGACAGGACCCCCAACCCGGGAAAAACACTGCAGGAGAAGAATAGGATGGACTGATCTCCGGGCTCGGCATCTTCAGGTGGAAATGGATTATGGCTTCCCCCTTTCTCCTAGAGCCCCAGGAGAGACAGACAGTGCCTCCCCACTGGGCCAGTTGGAAGGAAGTGGGCTGTGGGGCTCGGTTGTGTTTTTTTATTTTTAATTTATTTTTAATTTATTTTATTTTTATCCCGCCATTATTATTTTTATAAATGTCTCGAGGCAGCAAACATACCCAATACTCCTTCTTCCTCCTATTTTTCCCCACAACAGCAACCCTGTGAGGTGGGCTGGGCTGAGAGAGAGGGACTAGCCCAAGGTCACCCAGCCGGCTTGGGGGGGACTGCAGGGATGTGGGGGGGGGAGAGTCAAAGTCAAGATGGCCGCTGCAACTGCATGATCCAAGTGACACACGTATCAAAGGGCAGGGCTTCGATTGTGTAGTTGCGGCCACCACCTTGACTTTTTTGACCCCCGTCCACATGGATGCCCTCATTCTGTTCATTCCAGTGAGGGGCCAGAATCCAAGTCACCCGGCTTCACTGCTGCTCAAAAGGAAACTGCAGCAGGAGTGGGTTGAGTGAGAAAATGTGGACCATGAACGCTTGGCGTTAATTCTATAAAACGTTCCTCCTCGGTAGGACTTTTGGCAGTCCTTTAAAAAGGAGACTTTTCATTCCTTGCGGCGACCAGTTCTATGTGGATTGTTTGCCGCTTCTGCCGACCTTCTAGTGTTGGGCCATCAGTCGCGCGATGGCTTGGAAAAGGGTTAGACCAGCCTTTTGAAGGCAGTCGACTACGCACCTTGGACAAGATGTTGCTGGCCCATCTGAAAAAAGGGAGGTGATCGTTCTGAAGGGATCAGCCATGCTCTTCTCTGGCCAACCGCTCGGAGTCAGTAGCCCACTTTTTCCAAATGAGGCCCAGAGTGGAACAGGGGCAGAGCAGGAAACGCAGCTCCAAAATTTTCCGTCGCTCCATGCGGAGCAGTTGCAAAGTAGATGGAAATAAGACCAACCAATGCAATAGCCAGTGGGGAGAGACCAGATTCACGTTGCTTGACAGAGCTCCAAGGCAAGATGCCAAAGGGAATTACTGGATTTATATTCAATCTGTGGAGTTCTTTAGTGTGCCTTCAGTTTTTTAACCTTTCTGTTTGGTTTCAGTTACTTATTAAAGCTCCGAGGCATTAATAAGTATGCCACCTGACATGGAATTGATTTTCTGCCTATGCAGAGATTGTCTCCTGGGAAAGAATGGGGCGGGGGGCGCAGTATGGGCTGCCTTGGAGAGAACGTGCCAGTTCATCAAATGGATGCCAGGCAGATTAAATCTGCTGGCTTTATACGGTCATGACTCATCCAGCTTTTGCCACATCGCAGGCCTGGAGCAGATGTGCAAATTTCCACCTCTTGCGAGGGAGGCTGTGGAAACTCTCCTCCGGTTTCAGCCCAGCCCACATTAGGGGCTCCTTTGCAGCTGTTCCCAACCTGATGCCCTGAAGGTGTGTTGGGACTGCCAGCTCCCAGGATTCCCTAGCCAGCCAGACTGGCTGGGGAATTGTGGGAAAGCATCCCCAGATTCTGGAGGGTGCCAGCCTGTAGGGAAGGCTGCATTCAGGGCATAGTTTGGCCATTCTGAGCAAGAGGTTGAATTGTATTTGCAAGGAGCTCCATAGCCACAATTCGTGGCCATGAGGTCAGCCTCACCAGGCAGAACAGGCCGGGGAAAACTGTACAGGAAGGCTAAAGCCACCTTTATCGAGGTGGGCCGTAAGAACAGAATCTTGCGAGTTTGATAGTGCTGGACCTCCTCCTCCATATACTCAAGTGAAATTAGGAAGGTGTCTGCCTGATCTGCTTCCAAACATTATCTGGATGTTCTGGACTTAAAAATGGCTTTAGTCCCTTTGCCTGGACTTTGCTCCTGCCTGTCTCCATCAAGGTCATCTTCCTTCCTTATGATTTAGTATAGATTTTCTGACTTCAGCCATGGTTCGGTGTTCTCTGAACCCAGATCAGAAGCGGGGCTCTGCCTGGAGGAAAGGTGGATGCGTGGGAGTCCCTGTGGGCAGCAGCATTTCCCCCTCCCCTCCCAGGCATGTGCAGGTGATGAAAGAAGGACGCCAAGCGTTGGGTGAGGAGATGCTCAATCTTCTCCCATCCTGGGCAATCCCAGCTGGTCCTTCGGAGAGGGAGAGAGGGAGAGACTGCTTGCTTGAAGGAGCTGCCAGACAAAAACAGGTGGTGCCAGCCAGTTGGCATAGCAAAGGTGGCAGGGAGGCCAACCCGCCTGCCAAGAGGGATGGCAGACCAAGGCCTGGGTGTACCTCATGCCATCCTGCAGGACAGCCACTCTGGGAAGGCTCTTCTGAATGGCTGGGATTAGTAAGCCAAGTTCTGCATGTTGTGTGAATACACCTTCAGCGTGCCTTGACCAGCTCTTCGATCCTTGTGGACAAATAAATCTCTCCGCAGATTCTTTTTGGCACCTTTTGCAGAAGTCCCATTCTTGGGGCTTATTCAGGGAGGGAGCAGCTGAGTTGTAGTGGCAGTGGGAGAAGACTGTATGTATCTGCAAGCTTCAAAGAAACAGTTCTGAGAACAACCGTCATGTGTGGAAGAGAGGAATTTTACAAAGTAGACCAGTGTTTCTCAACCTTGACAACTTTAAGATGGGAGGACTTCAATTCCCAGAATTCCCCAGCCAGCCATGCTGGCTGGGGAATTCTGGGAATTGAAGTCCTCCCATCTTAAAGTTGTCAAGGTTGAGAAACACTGAAATAGTTTGCAATGAACCCACTGACAGATGCATAAAATATGACTTGGGTATGACTTAAAGATGGGCACGCACCGCTGTCTATTCGGACATAGTCCAAGGTCAAAGTAGGCTTTGCCATGATCAGCAAAACCTTAGACCCTTTTGAACAACTTCACACATTCAGTGGGTAACTGAATTCGTCCTGTTACGGTGTTTATTCTGGGAGTTTGATGTTTTTGCAGCTCAGTTTGAGGACACTGCCCTGTTGGAGCCTGTAATGCCTTGGGCAAGGGTGTGCTGATTTTTCGCCCAACCTATCTTTTGTGTAGCTTGCATTCAATTAAATGGAATGAAATTATTTGCGTACGCTTAATGTGATTAGTTCCTCTTTTAAAAGTGGCAGTTTCATGCAATTAGGGGGGCGGGGCTTGGGCGGCCCACGTTCATGGTCTTCAGGGCCCACGTATAGCTCTAGGGCCCGTATGTTACATGTATCCCTACTGGGGATGTTCATGCCCTCCCATAACCCCTCCAAGCATCAAACATTGTTTCATGTTCCTCTTTCATATTAGAAGGTACCACAGAGGTTAATAACTGCTCCTTTCTTGTAAGAGGTGCCCCGTGTTTGCTGAGCCTTATCTGAATTTATTCCCTTTTTTATTGCAGGGACCATCTGCAGGGCTGACTGGCTGCTAGAGGATCGCGGACGTTTTATTGCCATGGTACGTGGTTTTGCTTGCTGGCAGTACCAGGCGGTGGCTGGAGCACCCTGGATCTGATAAACAGGGTCAATGTCCTGAGCTGTTGGTTCAGGGTAATTAAACAGACAGAAGTCTTCTTGTCAGGGTTTATAGCACCATCGGGTACCGCTACAAGGGCTTGATGGGGCAGCTGAGGTGGCAGTTGGTCAGTGGTGGTGTTGCCCCAGGAAGCCTGGTTTCTTTAAACCTGGCATGCTTCGCCAATTAACAAGCGCGGCAGAAATCTCTTTTACAGCTTTATTCTGTACAGGATAATGGCACTTGGAAATTGGCTTTCAAAGCAAGTGCAGAAGAATCCTAGGGCATCAGGGTTTGAACAGCTACTATCAGAAAATCATTACGTCGTAAGCAAATACAATTCCGTTGGCAAAGAATAATTATTCGCACCCTTGGGTGGGCAAAACACTCCCAAAAGGTGGGCACTAATGCCCAAGAGTGGGCACTTGCTGATGCTAAGGGAAATACGAGCTCAGCTGGTGCCTAATCCATTAGGTTAGAAGCCCTCCCCACTGCCGTCCATTCTCCACTTCCCACTCTGGCTGATACCACAACAATACACAAAGGGAATGCGATTCAAACCCGATTTGCAGCTTTATTATCTGCTTCTTCCCAGCAGTTTGTGACAGCCAGTTCTGGAGCCATCACGTTTCTGCTGCCTTCTCCAAATTTACCCTAAAATCACCGTTCCATCAGTGTCAGTTGCTGTCTGTAGTTTTCATTCTGCCGTACCACATAACTGGCCTTTGAGGACAAGAGCCTTTCTGGGTCATGCTAAATCGAAATATGGTTCCTTTGGTTTGGGTTTAGCGAATGGGGTGACGCCAGCCACTGTGGGCTGTAAATGGTGGTTTACGGCTGTGCTTCTTGTGCCAAGGCAGCCAATTGTGGTTTATTCAGCAAGCCATAGTTAAACCTTGGTTTAGCACAATGTGCAAACCCAATTCACTTTCCTCTCTTTCCCTCCCTTCTGTATTTGCCTTGTGTAGACAAGCTCCGAGGCTCTTTCAAGCTGTTTTGTGCCAGCCGGGCCGCCAGTCCACGGGGTGCAGCGGGGCCTGCTCCGGCTCGTGAGGCTCTGGGGCAGGGTTTCCTCCAGTCCTTTCAGTAATTGGCAGTGGCCTTTCTGCCAGCAAAGCTTCTGTTGCAGCCCAGAACTCGACCCAGTGGAGGGGCATCTGTGAGATGCCCCTGCATCTCGGCCTCCTCTGCGGGTGACCCTGAAAGCTGCTAAAAATTCTTCATCACTTCCGGGCATAGGATGGATAACATAGGGCCCTAACAACTTCCTTGGGAGTCAGTTTGGTGTACTGTAGTGGTGAAAGGCACCAGACCAGGAGCAGGGTTCTAGTCCTGCCGTTGGCACGGAAGCCAGGTGGGGGAATTTGGGCTGGTACCCCCCTCTCAGCCCCAGGAAGGAGGAGGCCAGGGCAAAGCACTTCTGGAAATCTTGCCAAGGCAACCGCAGGGACTGGTCCATGTGTAGGTCAACAGGAGTCACGGCTGACTCAAATAAAGCCAGTTTGGTGTGGTGGTTGAAGGCACCAGGCTGGAAACCAGGAGACTGTGAGTTCTAGTCCTGCCATCGTCACAAAGCCTACTGGGTGACCATCCAGCTTCCGTGCCGGTCACTCTCTCTCAGCCCGAGGAAGAAGAAAGGGGCAGGGGCCTGTCCAGGTAGTTACCAGGAGTCAAGATTGACTTGAAGGTGCGCGCGCACACACACACACACACACTCCTTATTCTGTGGCTGAACAGGGCTTGATGGGCTCAGTGGCCCTTTCCAGTCCAGTTCTGGGATTACTGCCTTTGATCTCTGCCTTTGTTCTTCTGATCTTGCCCTCACCCCACAGAGAGGCCAAGGGGTGTGTGCCCGTCCTGGAAGATAATAGATATTAGAAGATAAACGTCTTTACTGTGTCTTTTGTGAAACTGAGCAGCAGGTGATACAATGAACAAATGGAACAGTGTTCTTTTCCTGTTTGCCACTAGTTGCATTGAAGAGTTAAGAGAAGGGAAAAAAGGTCTTATCTTCAGACTGACAAGGAGTTGCTGGGTTGGCACTCTTGTCCCCTGAGGTCAGGTACAACCAACCTGCTCTTTAAAATTAAGTCTGGTTTCCTCTTCCTGCTCGGGCAGTCCAGCAACATCCCAATGGACCTGGGTTGGTTGAATTTCTCCCCTCCCTGCTTACACCGAGGGGTTTTATTCTGGGGAAATCGATGCCTTCCCCAAAGCAGTTCCCTCTTTCCTATCCCTTCCTGTGCCCCCCTTTGAGCTGAGCTGCAGCTTTGGGTGACTTGCTTATCAGGTCTGCGACGCAGACTTCCATGATGCCATCCCACCCACCATGGTGTCGTGCAAAATGATACTTCTGTATAGCTGGCAGCACAGTGAACAAAAAGGAGGGGATTCTCTCTGTCCTTCCCTGCTATGGCCTTATCCACAATTGTAAGCATCTGCTCCAGTTTTAATAGGACAATATTGCATGCAAATGCGGTCAGCAGGAGTTGATGCTGAAATACATTGATTGGCCTTCAAGGTGCCCCCAGACATTGGTGGCTTCCATTGCGAAAGTTAACACAACCACTAAGAGTGTACTAGGATACTTGTGAGATTCCTGCTGGCTAACTGGGAAGGATTTTGCAAGGCCTGAACTCTGTTTTGGTGTTCAGGGGGGCCCGATCCTAACACATGAGGTTGGGGGAAGTTGGTCTGATTTCAGAGCTGCCTCCCTAGCCACGTTCTCTTGCTGCTCCAAAGTCCAGAGGGATACTTCAGGGTCTTTTCTTGCTGACTCTGTTGTTCCATCTCTTCTGGTGTTTGACTGTGGATGTTCTGTGGCTTTAGGCAGGAAACAGAGGAACCATCAAGGGAGCTTCCAACTTCAACCCCAATGCTGATGCCCAGAAGCTCCGCAAAGCTATGAAAGGGTTGGGTGAGTTGTGTGCTTTATTCTTCGTGCCTCTTGTGCATGTTTGTGATTTTTTGCTCTGAAACGCTAATGCTTCTGCCTCACGGTCTCCTCTGATCAGGCCATTAGAAAGCATGCAGTGTTCTAGATCATCTTTTCCTACCTGGCACCCATCAGGAGTATTTGGACTGGAGCTCCCAACATTTCCAACCAGAAGATTATGCCAGCTGGGAATTGTACTCCCAGCCCAGCTGGAGGTGGAAGGGCTTACCTTCCTTTGTGCAGAGAGTATTCATAAAAGAAATCTGACAGAAGTGCGTCAAACAGACCGTGAGAAATGGCCTTGTTCTGAGTTAGGTCCAAACATCGGTCTCCATCACCTGATATTATCTCCCCTGGCTTGTGTTACCTTTTGCCTTGGTCTTTGACCTGGAGGCCCTGAATACCTGGCCTTTCCTGCTTGCCAAACTTGTACTTGACCGCACCTGCCTCTTTCTGAAGCCCCACTAGCTCTTCCCCACATTGTACTCTGTGGATCTTAGTTTCTGTTCCTTGGTCAACCTCCTTGCCCTTCTCTGAATCTTCAGTCTCTTGTCCCAGGTACCGATGAAGATACTATCATTGAGGTTTTGGTCAGCAGGAATTTGTCCCAACGGTAAGAAATTAAGACGACCTACAAAGCTACTATTGGTCGGGTAGGTAGCACCGAATGTGAACTCTGGGACTGGATTCACATATAGACTGTGCCAGGGATGGGCAAACTTTGGGGGCTGAGGGCTTCCCAGAATGTTTTGGAGTCAGCCAACGGCAGCAGTGGGTGGACTGCTGAGAGAAATTGGGAGGAGCTGTGTCAGATATGTGTGAATCCAGGGCTTTTTGTTTCTGGATATGGAACCGAATCATTCTTGGATGGTCATCACAGAGAGAGTGACTTGTTGGTTTTCCTGGATCTTTTCCTGGTTTTTGATGCCACAGTGACTTACCTCCTTCTGGGTTGGGTCTATGGGCTTAAAAATAAGATCCTGGTGTGACAGAATTGTTCTCCTGCCCACAGGGCCATGTTCAGAACACAGCACTGGGTTCAGCCGCATGGCAGTAGTGCTGTGAGATTCCTTAGGCATCCTTTTTGTTGTGACACTGTTTAGCTTCTGTATGAAACTTTTGAGAGCAATCAGAAGATTTTGAATGATGCTTCAGCCGTCTGCTGATGACACTCAGCTTGACTTCCCATCTGAGGGAGAAGAAAGAGCACAGGCCCTGCTCTGGCTTCTGGATGCAGTAGTGGGCTGGATGAGAGTCAGAAAGCTGAGACTAAATCTTGGGAAGCTGGCAGGATGGACAGGCGGTTCCTCTATCAAGGAGTTAGAGCGATTTTCTGCTTTGGATGGAGAAAATCTGTGAAATCTGGGGTTCTTCTAGAGCCATTGTGGCATACTCTAAATCAAGGGGCCACCCAGGAGGAAACAGATCCCCTATCAACAGGTGGCAAACCCCACCTTCCCTTCCCCTAGATGGGTAATAAAACCTCTACAAGCCAACAGCCCAGCTCAGAGCGCCCCCGCGACTCCGCAGTTCAGCCCTGAGCTACAGAGAGTCTCTTAGAGCCATCGTGATTGATGGAATTGATTCTAGAGCCAGAAAGCACCTCTTTCTGCTCCTGCTGGTTCAATTACACACAGACTTGCTCCAAAGCCACCTCACCGACTGATGACCCAACATCAAGCAAGTTTAAGACACTTTTGGTGACATTTGAAGCCTCGCTATTTCAGAAGCGTCTTTCCCCTTTCTGCTAGCTGAGATCTTGAGGGAATCTCTTGAGGGACCCAAGAGAGTAAGACAGATGTCCTGATGGTGAAGTTCCCTCCCTGCTGAGGGATGGTCGGTGCTGAGCTTTCTAAGCTTGAGGGACCAGCTTAAGAGGCATCGGGCCTGGTTACAGGAGGGACTGCTTGTGGCCTACAGTATCTGCCCAGCTGATTCGACCCAGCAGGGTTGGCGCGCTCCAGGTCCCCTTGATCAAGCAACGCCATCTCCTGGGACCCTGGAAGCGCGTCTTCTCTGCCATGGTGCCTGCCCTCTGGAGTGGGGTTCCCTTGAGATTTGGATGGCCCCCACCTCACAGGTATTTTGGAGAGCCTTGAAGACCTGGCTCTTCACCAGCCTTTGGGGAGTGAAGCCCCCTTCTGCATCAGGTGGGCTTGCTGTGGTCGTTGTTCGGTTGGTGCCATCTTTAGTTCTTTGTTTTTATGGTTGTGTTATTTTATTCTTCTGTATGTTTGCCCAATATCCCAGCCCAAAGCAGACAAGCCATCTCATGACATATGTGTGAATCCAAGCCACCCTCTCTTTGTTCATTAAGAGCAATCCACATGCTTGTGGGTTCTGTTCCAGGCCCTCCTGTTGGAAGAATTGTTACAGTCATTTTGTTCTTCAGAATTAAAGCATAATCTCATTAACCCAGGATGTCTCTCTAAAGAATCGATTGCTTTTACTGTTAATGCCAAAACCTTTCTTTGTTTGGAGATTGTTTGATTTCCCAATATTTCTCTCTGTCTCCCTCTCTCTCTGGAAGATACAGCCACTCTGTAAATGTTTAAATAAGGAACTGAATCAATTATTATTAAATAGAGAGGGACCGGCCAAGGTCACCATCACCTGGCTTCGTGCCTAAGGCAGGACTAGAATTCACGGTCTCCCAGTTTCTGGCTTGATGCCTCAAATACTACATCAAACTGGCCCTCTTTCCTTTGATATTGTGACATATTTATAGGCTTCCTGGTACAATATATGTTTTCTTTAGCCTGGGACTGATAGAGATTACCCTAGGCTTGAACCCTGAGCTTTCCTCCAACCTGTCTTTCTAACCACAACTCCTAAATCCCCATTCCCTCTGGAAAATAAACAAGGAGGAGATGCCCTGTGTTACAGGCAGCTGCTCTGGAAAAAATCTGGAACAGCAATACCAGCCATTAGAGGTGTGGCCATCCCATGGGAATAGTGCTCTCTGGATAGATTTATTTCCATGCTGTGTGGTTGAGTCCAGCACATCAAGGGTTCTTGGGCATGGCAAGCCTCAACATTCTTGCCTTTGATGAACCTGGTGCCATGAACACCAATTGGATGGTGACCCTTGTGCTGGGTAGTCTAGAGGAGTGTTTCTCAACCTCAGCAACTTTAGGATGTGTGGACTTCGACTTCCGGAGTTCCCCAGCCAGCAATTCTGGGAGTTGAAGTCCACATGTCCTAAAGATGCTGAGGCTGATAAACACTGATATAGAGGACAATGGTCACCCAATCAGTTGCCTGGCTCACACTGAGAATCTGCTCCAGGACTCATTTTGCCTTTGTGAGAACTTCCTGCTTTTCCAACAAATCCTGTGCTACATCTGGAAAAGGTCCAGTTTCTGCTTGGAAATCCTCTTCTCCTTCTGAAAGAGTGGATTCGTGCAAGATGGGCAGTGACGAAATTTGAAATATAAACTTGGTCTTTTCCCTCCTGGCATATTTCCTGGAGAGCACCAGCTGCAAGCACCATATGTTGGAGGCTTCTGGGAGGGTTATGGAGATGTCCCATCGGCTTAGTTTGGACAGGATCAAAATTTGTCCTTGGGAACTCTGTCCCAGACCTTGCTGGGCTTCTGCTTTTGTGCAAGGGGTGGGAGAGCTGCCTGCCACACCCAACTGAGATACCTTCAAGGGTCTGCAGGAGTGTGAAATTGTATGTGTGAAAAGACAGGTAAACTCCTTCCTTTATATTCCACACTTCTGCTGTGGTAGTGTCCAACTGTATGTGTGAAAAACTGAAACTGCCTCCCTTCCGGTTACTCTTTTGTGCCCAGAATCCAGCAGAGAAGGATCTCGGGCACACACCCTGAGTTCTTCCAGGGAGATGCCAGGACCGAAAGATGGGCTGTTTGTGACTTGCTCTAAAATTGTCCAAGCATTGCTCACAGATTTGGGGAGCAAAGACAAGGGCTGGGCCTTCTCCTAATGCTTCCCTGCCCCAGAATTCTTCTCCAGACGTCTTCGAATTCTTGGAACTGAGATGCCAGGTCCAAGCCCAGGGGCAGCACTGCTCTGACTGCTAGTCCTCAGGCCGTGTTCGTGGGAGCCTTTCCACTCAGGGGTGGGCAGCTTGGGGGCCTGAGGGCTGCACTGCTGTCATCCAAAGGCGATCTTACCGGGGCATGGGTAGCAAAAGTCAGAAATGGAAGGTTTTACGCCGCAGGACCCTTGTCCCCAAATTATGGTCCTAAAATTGCAGTGCCAGAATTGAGCTATTTTCTTGCTGCTGAGGTTGATTCTGTGGGATCTGCCTGTTTTCTGGGAGAATTAGAGGGACGTTTCACTTCCCAGTTTTACTTCACTTCACATTCATTTACCAGCCTTTATTTCCACCAGAAGCCCTAAATCGCACTGCTGAACCGGATTCCTGCAGCACCCTCTCCAGATGCCAGCCGGACTGTAAATGGGGTGCTAAGAGATACTTGCGAGGCGACCCTCCCTTATGTGAAGAGAGGCAGTTTACCCGTCTTAGATGTACAGTGCGATTAAGCCTGCAGGGGAACATACTGCGGATTCTTCAAAGTGGCAGATAGCCGCTTGCTTGGTCACCTTTGGTGTGCTGGAATCCTGCCAATGCAAACGGGAAAAATCTTTCCCTCCTCCTCCTCCCTTTATATTCCACACTTCTGCTCTGGTAGCTTCCATGAGATTAATATTGCCAAAAGTCATTGCTAAAACAGAAAAAGGTGAATCGAATGAATAAGAAATGTAAAAGGCCTTTAAAAACCAAGGGGGCCATACGTTACAAAAACATTAAAGGGGGATTAGTGTGGTAGGTAAACACATTTATTTTGTCTTGTGCAGCTAATACCTTAAAGCAGTGTTTCTTGACCTTGGCAGCTTGAAGATGTGTGGACTTCAGCTCCCAGAATTCCCCATGCTGGCTGTTGAAGTCCACACCTCTTAAAGTTGACAAGTCAAGAAACACTGCCTTAAAGCAATGCATGATGAACTGTGGTTAAGAGAATTAATTAAGGGGTTGTATGCACCTATAGAAGGACAGACTTTATGGCTTATTTTAGGAGGGTGAGCCTGCACAAATCACTTTAGCGTGAGGTGCTGTGATGTAACAAACTCCCTAAATCCAGGCGTGGCTTTAGTATGATCAACCACCATGCCACAAAGAACATTCAAGCATTTGTCTTTATCCAACGTAGCACATACAAGAAGCAGGAGGTGGAGGAAGAAACAAAAGTAAAAAAAAATTGGCCATGTGGATTTTCATTAGTCACTGCTAAGTTGCCAAAGATCATGTGAAATGTGGGATTCTGCGGTCAACGAAACAAAGACTGATCTGTGTTTATATTCTGAAGACTGAAAAGCCAGCTGTAGTGCAGGTTTGCCTTCTGCTTTCAATGAAATACACCAAGTTCTAGAAGAAAATTAGAAGTGAAGATTTAATTTTGGGTGGTGCACTTGAGAGAGGAAAAAAACAACAGCTGGTAGGTAGTGTGATGTTACCTAATCCTTTTCTTCCCAACAGGATTTAATGGATGACTTGAAGTCCGAGCTAAGTGGGAAGTTTGAGAAAGTGATCATTGGATTGATGACCCCCATCACCCTGTATGATGTGGAGGAGCTGAAAAGAGCGATGAAGGTTTACAAAAACTTTAACTACCACACAGTACCAGTGATTTGTGTAGAATTGTCCATGGGGTTGTTCCATACCAAACCAAGACCTGCATCTCAGGAGGCAATCTGGAATATACTCTTCGAGCAGTTGGCTTCAAGGTTCCAGGATGTGGGACTGGGTAGCATGGGGTGCCTTGCTCACCTGTAGATGTGGCATTACAACCTGGATTCCGCTGGGGTGTTGCAGGAGGTCAAAAAAGACAAGATGGTGCCTGAAACCCCATAACTGAAGCCCCACCCTTTTTGTACAAGGGTTGACACATGTAAAAAAGGGGCAGGCTTGAATCACACAGTTATGGCCATGACTGTATCTCTACTTTTTGCCTCCCCTTCCCCTGGCTCAATTTAGCATATTGTAGACTCTGTAGAGGATGTCAGGATGGGAGGAAGGAAATCTATTCAAAGTGAATCAGGCTGCTGGTAAATCTTCACGTCACTTGAGGTCTTCAAACAGAGGCTGGATGCTCACCTGCCACAGATGCTGTAGTGGATCCTGCAATGAGCTGGGTTGGACTAAATGGCCTCTAAGGTCCCTCCCAACTCTGTAATGCTATGAAACAGAACTTCCTGAGGGGTTAGTCTGCTTGACAGTAAAAACGTGACACACGATACCTTAAAGATGTGCTGTTGCAAAAGCTTGTGTGGGTTGGAGCCGCCTTTGATTATATGTAGAGCTTGATAGCTTCAACTCTCTTGAAGCACTTCGTCTGTCTTGCAGGGGGCTGGGACAGATGAGGGCTGCCTGGCAGAAATCTTGGCATCTCGTACGAACGAGGAAATCCGGAGGATTAACGACACCTACAAACGTCGTAAGTATTCTGTCCAGTATCTCCCACCACTCACCTGTCCAGTATCTCCCACCACTCACCTGCAGCCAGTTCATGGAGCTTTCTAGAACCCAGATGGCCAGCTGTGCACTAACAGCAGTTTTGCCTTTAATATCATTCCCTCAAGTGAGCAGTCTGGCTTTATTTCCTGGAGGATGGACTGGTTGGATCTTCTTGCAGTCCAAGGCACTCTCAGAATTTTCCTCCAACACCACAGTTCAAAAGCATCGATCTTCCTTCGCTCAGCCTTCCTTATGGTCCAGCTCTCACAGCCATATGTTACTACAGGGAACACCATTGCTTTAACTATGCGGGCCTTTGTTGTCAGTGTGATGTCTCTGCTCTTAACTATTTTATCGAGATTTGTCATTGCTCTTCTCCCAAGGATTAAGCGTCTTCTGATTTCCTGACTGCAGTCAGCATCTGCAGTAATCTTTGCACCTAGGAATACAAAGTCTTTCACTGCTTCTACATTTTCTCCCTCTATTTGCCAGTTATCAATCAAGCTGGTTGCCATCATCTTGGTTTTTTTGAGGTTTAGCTGCAAGCCAGCTTTTGCACTTTCTTCTTTCACCTTCATCATAAGGCTCCTCAGTTCCTCTTCGCTTTCAGCCATCAAAGTGGTATCATCTGCATATCTGAGATTGTTAATGTTTCTTCCAGAGATTTTAACTCCAGCCCTGGATTCCTCAAGCCCAGCTTGTCGCATGATGTGTTCTGCATACAAGTTGAATAGGTAGGGTGAGAGTATACAGCCCTGCCGTACTCCTTTCCCAATCTTAAACCAGTCCGTTGTTCCGTGGTCTGTTCTTACTGTTGCTACTTGGTCGTTATACAGATTCTTCAGGAGGCAGACAAGATGACTTGGTATCCCCATACCGCTAAGAACTTGCCACAATTTGTTATGGTCCACACAGTCAAAGGCTTTAGAAAAGTCAATAAAACAGAAATAGATGTTTTTCTGAAACTCCCTGGCTTTTTCCATTATCCAGCGGATATTGGCAATTTGGTCTCTAGTTCCTCTGCCTTTTCTAAACCCAGCTTGTACATCTGGCAATTCTCGCTCCATGAATTGCTGAAGTCTACCTTGCAGGATCTTGAGCATTACCTTACTGGCATGTGAAATGAGTGCCACTGTTCGATAGTTTGAACATTCTTTAGTGTTTCCCTTTTTTGGTATGGGGATATAAGTTGATTTTTTCCAATCTGATGGCCATTCTTGTGTTTTCCAAATTTGCTGGCATATAGCATGCATTACCTTGACAGCATCATCTTGCAAGATTTTGAACAGTTCAGCTGGGATGCCGTCGTCTCCTGCTGCCTTGTTATTAGCAATGCTTCTTAAGGCCCACTCAACCTCACTCTTCAGGATGTCTGGCTCTAGCTCACTGACCACACCGTCAAAGCTATCCCCGATATTGTTATCCTTCCTATACAGGCCTTCTGTATATTCTTGCCACCTTTTCTTGATCTCTTCTGCTTCTGTTAGGTCCTTGCCATCTTTGTTTTTGATCATACCCATTTTTGCCTGGAATTTACCTCCAATGTTTCTAATTTTCTGGAAGAGGTCTCTTGTCCTTCCTATTCTATTGTCTTCTTCCACTTCCGCGCATTGCTTGTTTAAAAATAATTCCTTATCTCTTCTGGCTAACCTCTGGAATTTTGCATTTAATTGGGCATATCTCCCCCTATCACTGTTGCCTTTTGCTTTCCTTCTTTCTTGGGCTACTTCTAGTGTCTCAGCAGACAGCCATTTTGCCTTCTTGGTTTTCTCTTTCTTTGGGATGTATTTTGTTGCCGCCTCCTGAACAATGCTGCCAACTTCTGTCCATAATTCTTCCGGGACCCTATCTACTAAGTCCAGTCCCTTAAATCGATTCCTCACCTCCACTGCATATTCCTTAGGAATATTAGTGAGCTCATATCTAGCTGATCTGTGGGTCTTCCGTAATCTCTTTAGTCTGATCCTAAATTGTGCAAGAAGAAGTTCGTGATCTGAACTACAGTCAGCTCCAGGCCTTGTTTTTACCGACTGTACAGATGTCCGCCACCTTTGGCTGCAAAGGATGTAATCAATCTGATTTCGGTGTTGTCCATCTGGTGAAGTCCATGTATAAAGCCGTCTCTTAGGTTGTTGGAAGAGAGTGTTTGTTATGCAGAGCGAATTGTCTTGGCAAAATTCTATCAGCCTATGTCCTGCTTCATTTTGTTCTCCCAGGCCATACTTTCCTGTAATTCGAGGTGTCATTTGACTGCCCACCTTAGCATTCCAGTCTCCTGTGATGAAAATAACATCTCTTTTAGGTGTGTTGTCCAGTAGGTGCTGCAGATCCTCATAGAACTGCTCTACTTCAGCTTCTTCAGCATTTGTGGTTGGGGCGTATATTTGGATCACTGTGATGTTAGATGGCTTGCCCTGAATTCGAATTGAGATCATTCTGTTGTTTTTTGGGTTGTATCCAAGCACTACTTTAGCCACTTTACTATTAATTATGAAGGCTACTCCATTTCTTCTGTGGTCCTCTTGTCCACAGTAGTAGATCTGGTGGTCATTTGATGTGAAGTGGCCCATTCCAGTCCATTTCAGTTCACTGACGCCCAGGATGTCTATCTTTAATCTTGACATCTCACCAAGAACCACATCCAATTTGCCCTGGCTCATAGATCTTACATTCCAGGTTCCAATGGTGTGTTGATCCTTAGAACATCGGATTCGCCGTTCACCACCAGCACCGTCGGCCGCTAGCCGTCCTTTCGGCTTTGAGCTAGCTGCGTCATCACGTCTGGGGCTAGTTGAGCTCATCCTCTGTTCCTCCCCAGTAGCATTTTGACCATCTTCCGACCTGGGGGTCTCATCTTCCGATGGTATACCGACATATCTCTGGTTGTACTGATCCATTTAGTTTTCACGGCAAGAATACTGGGGTGGGTTGCCATTACCTTCCCCAGGGATCGCATTTAGTCTGACCTCTCTGTCATGACCTTCCCGTCTTGGGTGGCCCTTCACGGTTTAGCTCATGGCATCATTGAGGTGCTCAAGCTCCAGCACCACGACAAGGTAACGATCCTTTGCTGAAGTCCTTTGGGCTTAGCTTTCTCTTATCCTCTTCTCCAACCACTTGGCTGTGGTTCTTCCTCCTGTTCCTCAAGATGATTCTCACAGCCCATTACATCTGGAGACACCATCTCGAACTTTTTTGACCATGCCCTGCAGACACCCCTGTAGTTTAAGGGTTGCTTTTCAAAATGTCACTGTAGTTGTGAAGCTTCCCTCAGTTCCACCAATTCTCTGGATATGACAATTGTGCTTTTTTGAGATATATATCTGGACCTTTTTGCAGATTACGGAACCAGCCTTGAGAAAGACATCGTTTCAGATACTTCCTCCATGTTCCAGAGAGTCCTGGTATCCCTGGCAACTGTAAGTATTTGGCTCTTCTTGTCATGCCTCAGACTGCTCTTCACATAGGAGATGCATCCCACCTCGCCCTAAATCATTTGCTTTAGCCACCCTTTGTTGAACAACCCAGAAGCAAGCATTCTTGCAAATGAGCAAATGAATCATGGCTTGTTTGAGAACATTTTGTTTTTTTGTCCTTCCCTTGCCGCTCTATGGTATGGTTCAAAACTTGTGTGTGCGCAAAAACAAGCCAGGAAGAAGCCAGGAACCCAAAAAGTAAACCACATGTCCCTTGTGGGAGCATGATGTTAAACTGCCATTGCTGCAGTAAGCTAGCAATGAACCATGGCTTCCAGCTGTGTTTCCCATTCAAAAATACTCAGTGATTTTCACTATGTTGATTGCACCCACTGGATTCCCATCCTCTATTCCAGTGACCTTTTCAAATTGCGTTGAACATCTAAGACAGTGTTTCGTCAGCCTTGGCCACTTGAAGATGTGTGGACTTCAACTCCCAGAATATCCCAGTCAGCATGGCTGGCTGGGGAATTCTGGGAGTTGAAGTCCTTGGATTTTCAGCACATTCTATTGAAAAATCACCCTCTGTTTTGGAGGCTTTCTTGGGCCTCCTGCATGGACAGGGTCACAAATTCTAAACTGGGGGAAAAATGCAGTGTTGAGAACTTGTGGGTGGAGAGGAACTTTCTCAAAGGCAAGTGCATCCATGTGAGAGTTTCCTTCTTTCAAGCTTGCATGGACCAGGGTTTCAGGTGAAGATTTGGTGCCATGCTGAATTTTTTTCAGCTTATTTATGGCCCTCCACCCCAACCCGGTAAGACGGCTTTGTTGGGCTACCCTCCTCTGCGGTTGGGTTGATGGACCTGTTCCAATGACCCAGGGAGCGATCTCCCTGCCTTTTAAAGGATTTGTGCCCCTGCCCCAACTATTTGTCTTTCTGCATCCCACTGATGTGGCAGATATTTCTGCTAAAGATCCTTCTTGTTCACTCCTTCCCACTAGTCATGCTGTATCTGAAATTGCTGTTAAGCTTCACTTGCCTCTTGCCTGACTCTTCTTCCCAGGGCAACCGAGATGAGAGTCCTCACGTTGACCAGGGGCTGGTCCAGCAGGATGCCCAGGTGAGTAGCCCATTTGCAGGAACGAGTAAGCAGTTTGCTCCTTCATTTCCCAACTGGTTTTACTTTAAATAGGATGTGACTTAACTCTTGATCTCAGCCTCCTTACATCTTCCAGAACAGAGCAGGGGAGCACAGGTGGACACTGCAGGCCTCTTTCAGGGCCACAAAAATTTAGCAGCCAAATGGTAATTTTCAGTGACACCATTTTTCTCTCCTTCTCCCCACCCCATTATACTGTATACCACGTACAGACCATTATACCAGGTGCATTAAGACCCTGGTAAGCTTAAAACACTTTATTTTGAGCAACATTGCACCCCCAGGGCCAAAACAGTTAGCTTCACCTCTCCAATCACATCCCTGCTTTACCATGATGCCCCTTACAGCTCTTGGAGGCAGAGATTTCTGCACGTTTATCTGGGTAAAGTTGCCCATCCCCACTGTCTGTGAAAACGTGAAGGAAGCTGCCTTGTGGCCTGGATTGGTGCAGATGCTGGGCTGTGGCTCAGCGGTCAGAGCCTCAAACTCCCCCCATCCCCCTTCCTGTTCTTCAGCTACGGCTTTTGCAAAATCTGTTGTTTGTGCTCCTTTCCTTTAGTGCCTGTATGAAGCAGGAGAGAAGAAGTGGGGCACAGATGAGGGCCAGTTCGTAACCATCTTATGCTCCAGAAGCAGGAACCACCTGTTAAGGGGTAAGGCAGGGAAGGTGGCAGTGGATTTTTGCAAAAAGGAATCATCCTGGGAATCTGTAGGGTATTCTAGAATGAACGCTAAGGAGGGATCCACCCTCCAACTCCTTCCTGTACTGAGAAGCATCATAACGATCAGTTGGTTGTATGCTGGGAATGAGAATTGCAGCAATGGAGATGTGTTGCTTGACTCAAGGCAAGATGGTGCGATTCCCCATCGCTTTTGGCCACCACAGACTAACACAAGTCTTTTCCTGTCCTATTTCAGTTCGTTTCCAGGACATCTGCTGTTTTCTATCTTTTTTAGAAAAAAAATATGAATATGGAAATTGGAAATATTGGAAATTTGAATATGGAAATAACAGAACAGAGGATGCTCGTAGACATATCTGAGTCTCCAGGTTTGGGGAACTCTGGCACAGCTTTTTTTTTGGCTAATAAAAACCTTTATTTATTTTTTTAGTATTTGATGAATACAAGAACATTGCTAAGAAAGATATTACGGAGAGTATTAAATCTGAGATGTCAGGAGACCTTGAAGATGCCTTATTGGCAATAGGTGAGGATTCTATATCAGCTTGTATTCTTCTCTAGCTGGCGATAGATTTGCTTTGCAGTGGTTGTTGTCAACAACTTGATCCCAACTCATCCACAGGGAGAGGTCAAAATCTGTGCAACGGCGGGCATGATGCCTTGGCCCAAGCCCTTCTGTATGTGACGCAATGCTGCTGCTTGGTCCTACCATACTTTAAACTGCAGTGAAGAATAGTTGTTGCATTTGTTCTTGTTTTAACCTCCCCAAAGTCCTGGGAGTGAAACAAGGCTAAGAGATGGTGGTTCAGGATCACCCTGGGACTTCCTGTAGGGCAAGGATATGTTTCCTCCCAAGAAAATTGGGAGGTTTGCAGAGGAGGCACATTTGGTTGGGATGTGGGAGAAACAAGGTAGACTTGCTTGCCGTAAGATATTAGTCTCTCTTGACCACTTCTTGTCTAGGAGATCCTTGGCCTGCTAAGCTAAGCTGCTTGCATAGGTTTGAGTGGACTGATTCATGCTTTGGGGCACATTTGTTTTTACGCCAAATTATTTTATGTCCGGTAACTATGGGAAGTTGAGCCGAGTATTGATATAGAAGGGACATGCATTGGTTGCCCTCTGGGTGAGTCAATTCTAGGACTTGGATTTCCACTCTCAAAGCCTTGAAAAGGATGGCTTAGTTTCTGTTGCTTCGAAAAGGGGGGCAAGGAAGCAAGAACTACACAAATTTCAGCAAGGTCTCGTAATCCTCGCCTGGGATAAGTATGGAGTGTGGGAAACTTCGAAGCGCTTTTTCCCAGGTTCCTGGCCACCTGGGCTGAGTTTTGTCATTGGCAAAATCAGCTGCCAACAGACCTGCCCTCTGCCCTCTTGTCTAAGTCTCCCCTCTCTCTTCCATTCCTTTCCCAGCCTCCCCACAATCTCTCGGGGGAGGAAGAGACCTGGAATTTGAACCCTGGAGCTAGGCATGTATATAAGCACTGACTTGTGGGTGTGCAGATGACTTCATTAGTGCAGTGAAGCAACAACTCTACTTGTGTTGTGTTGTATCTGGGGGCTTCTGCCCAAAGCAAGTTCCTGGATCTAGGATAGCTGAGCAGATTCATTGCTGTTTGGCCCAAAGCCTGCTGCAGCCATGTTCTGAGATGGTCCACACACCTGGAAGACACTGCAGCTCCAGCATTTTAGATATTGGATGCTTTAATAACATAGTAATTCTGAGGTTTTAATTTTTTCCCCCAAGGATGACTGAGTGTTGCTATGCTAACTGCCCTTCCTTTATTCTCCTCTCCTCCCAGTGAAGTGCATGAGAAACAAGACTGCCTACTTTGCTGAACGGCTGTACAGATCCATGAAGGTAAACCCATGAATAAAAGTAGCTGTAAACTCCACAGGAGCTTCCTTATTAGGTGTATTCGGTTAATTGACTGATACCCTGTAACTGCAGGGTGGGTGGATCAGTTCCTCGTAATTACAGGGTTGTTTGTGATCCAGACGCAGGCTTTGCATGAAAAAGGCTGGCATTTAATCCCTGGCATCTCCAGGAAGGGTTGGGGAATTCTCCCCTCTCCTGGAGGTTCTGCAGGGCGCCAGGGTGAACAGGATGGACCAGAGCAGTGTTTTTCAACCTCTACGACTTTAAGATGTGTGGACTTAGATGATGGCTGGGGAATTCTGGGAGTTGAAGTCCACACATCTTAAAGACACCGAGGTTGAGAAACACTGGACTAGAGGCTCGGCGTAGCACAATTAGCAGCCGCCTGGCTTCGAAAGGGACAGAGTGCTGCGCTGGTTCAACTTGGGCACGTGGCGTGACTTGGCTTACCTTCTTTCTTTTCCTTCCCCCAAACCAGGGGTTAGGGACAGATGACGACACTCTCATTCGAGTGATGATCTCCCGCTGCGAGATCGATATGATTGATATCAAGGCAGAGTTCAAGCGCACGTATGGAAAATCCCTCCACTCTTTCATCAAGGTGAGCGTCAGGGTTAATCTTGTGGAGTTCCTGCACACAGGATTACAGCTGTGCCAGGCGGGCTGTCCCGACCTTACTGGAATACTTCCAACCAGAGGCGCCCGTAGCTTGCAGTCATAAATGTCAAGATGGCAGCCGCAACGGTATGACAAGCGCTGCCAATTTTCTGCATGTCGTGGATCTTTGGATGCATCATCATGGCCGCCATCTTGACTTTTCTGACCATACCTTGTGGGCTTCCAGTGAAGGTAAGAGCAGTCCGTATTAAAAACATTTTGAACTTTGTTCTGGACACCTGTAGTTCAGATGTAAATGCTAAGGCAGGAGCTGTGAGACTTCCTTTGCTAGAATTTGCATCCTTTTAATTAAATAAAAGTTAATTGGGCTTTGTTTTCCCCCTTTAGGGAGACACCTCAGGGGACTACAGGAAAATTCTGCTCCTTCTGTGCGGTGGGGAAGACTAAGAGATACAAGATATTTTTTCCCCCGTTGACATTACATAGCAGCTGTGTGGCTGGCAGTCCCTGTAGGAGATGCCAAGTAGTCCTAACCTTTTGCAGTAGTGCTTTTAAAAATGCCAACAAAATCATGTCAGCATTGATTTTGCCTGCCTCTCCCTCTAAATATAAATTTAAAAATTGCCTTGAAAAGAATTAGTCCCTGCTTTGAAACAGGTGGACAATATGCAGCATAGAATGCACAATATAATCCAATCTTTTAAAATCTCAGCTCCTTCGAGTCTATCCTGCAGAAAGGTGAGGAAGTTCAGTGGAAGCTGAGAAATGCCAAATTTCCTATGATGGCTGGACATTTCTTTCCCGTTGGCAAGGCGGAGGGCCCTTGTATTCAGTCCCACATATGTATCTCTCACCTCCACCCCCAAAAGATGATTGATCATTAACTGAGCTCGTGATGCCGTATTTCACCCTCATGCGGGGAGTCTGTCCCGCTTACAAGGGCTTAAACTCCAAGTTGGCAGAAATCTTGCAGGAAGAATATGCAACTTCAGACACACTAACACCACTTCCGAGGTTCCTGCTAATTCCCACTCCCACAGCAGCTCATATCAAGTGAGTTGTGTTAAAAAGCACAAATATAGGGTGTAAGCCTTTCTTTATGCTGGATTTTAGTAATTCAAGGGAGCAGTTTAAAAAGAAAATTCCCAGCAAACTCCTTTATACAGGTATTATACTCCAGCCTTTCTAGTTTCTAAACATGAGCAATTTGATATTCACACTGGACCAGTGCACCCTGAAACATGCCAAGCAATCTAGAAATCCCAGCTAGTGATCTTTTAAAAAGGCTATCTAGAGCCTCATTCGTATATTTAGCTGCAAATAGCCACCCGTTGTACGTGTCCCACACCATGCCAGATTTTGGTATTCCCGTCCAAGTGATGCAACGGATCCTTGTTTCCCTGGAACACAAGCAGAGGAGCCCCACCCGCACGGAGCCGTAGCCGAAAGAAGAGCGCTTTAACTTTTGCCTGATCTAAACTGCTCTGGAAGCAATCATGAGCTGTGATGTATTTTCCAGATCAATAAAGAGAGGAATCTTGCTGTTTCAATAAAAATGTTGTTTTAAGATGAGGAATACCTAAGAACGTAATAAAATAGTAAGGTTTACTCTCGCCTCTGCCGGTAAGAGGCTCAAATCTCGTTTTAAGGCTCCTCTTCAGGAGTTGGTGTCTCAACATATTGTGCTTTCTCTCTCTGCTAGAGAAGGAAGCCTTGCTACACAGAACCAAATTTTACCCTAAATAAACCCCTGCGTTTGCGAGAGAACTACTCCAGTGGCTCCATTAAGTGTGAAGCCTATTAAGGCAAGTCAAACAAGGGACATCCTGGCTGCTTCGTGGATACCTCAGGATGTTGGACCACCAGGAGAAATGCTAAATAACCCAGAAGTTTATTCTTGCAGCAAACAGTATGCTTCCCTGCGGTAAATAGTAGCCCAACTTGAGCTGCTAGTCCATTTTTTCCTCTTCATCCAGGCCATGCTGGATGCGGTCCCTCCACCTCGCCGGCTCTGGCACGTAAGGGTCGAATGTCCATCTGGGAAAGACCCGCTTGTACAAGGTCATCAGCACCGTGTCCTGGGACTTCAGCTGCCCGTCAAACTGGCATTTCATGTGACCATGGGTTCCTGGCAGGGAGGAGGAGATTGGGGGTCAGGGCAGGCAGGCAGGCAGCGAGGAAGGGGGATTTGCGGGGCCACCGGTGTCCCACTCACCCAGAGGCTCCTTGATGTGGCCGCGGCGGCCCCACTTGGTCCGGAGCTCCACTGGTTTGAACCACAGGATGTCCTCTGCAGGAGAGGGATATGTAAGAACTCAGGCAGGGTTAAAAGCAACACCAGAGATGATAACCACAGAAAACCAGGAGTTGCATAAATTCTATAAAGTGAGGATGTTTATACAGCATAGACCTGAGGGAGGGGGGGGGAGTGGGAGGGGGGTGGGAGAGAGAGAGAATGTGTGTGTTGGGGAGGGAGTGGATCCCTGAGACACTGCATGTGGGAAGCTGCTCTGGCAGAGCAACACATGGACAGGTCAGCCTTGCACTCCTATACGCTGAATGGATCCGTTGCCATTTCTCTATAGCTGCTACTGCAGCTCCCCTGCCCCCCCACCCCTCCCCGGTCTTTAGGCACAATACCTCTGTTGAAGAACATGTAGCGCACAACAGCCAGCTTGCTGAAGATCTTGAATGGGTGGCCACTGAGCACCACCCGTTTGATGACCAGCCGGTTGGGATCTACGCTGAGCAGGGAGCCCGTAGCTAAGAGCTTATGTGCTCCTACAAAGAAACACAAGCGCCTGTCATATGGCTAAGCGGCGAATGGCCTCAGGGCACTACAGACAGGCCCAGGGCACAGCTTCAGCCTGGGCAATCTATAAGCAGTATTTGCATTGCCAAGGAATCGAGTCCAACTGACTCCAAGGTCAGCAAAGTGGCAGAAAAAATACCGAGGCTTAAATCCAAACGACATTTTCAGCTATCCTCACTGGTAATGTGCTCACCAATCAGGTAATTGTATGGCACAGATAGGCAATACCCTATTCACCACAGTGGACGGGGCTGTTGGGAACTGTAGTTCAGCAACAGGTTTATCCCTGCTGCATGCAAGTTTTAATACAAATCTGAATGAACCAGAGCAGTGTCACCAATAAAACAAGTGCAAGGCAAGGCATGAGGTCCTTGGCGAGCTTTGCTGGGGAAGCCCCACGCTGCCTGTCCCCCCAGGAAAAGGCTTTGCTCTGGGACACTCTTCCTCCAGGCCCTGAAGGGATCACAGCAGAGACTGACAAACTAGGGCAGTGTTTCTCAACCTGGGCAACTTTAAGATGTGTGGACTTCAGCATGGCTGGTTGGGGAATTCTGGGAGTTGAAGTCCGCACATCTTAAAGTTGCCCAGGTTGAGAAACACTGCCCTAGGGGGCTGGGGCAGCATCTCACAGAGGAAAATGCTGGCTTTCCCAGCTGCTGCAGAGGCACGTTTCCCCTCCTGGCACCCTGCAGACATTCTGAGATGCAAATGCCATCTTTTCAAGCCTTAGAGTAAAGGGGCTAGTAGTCCAGCACACCCGACCCATCGGCAGGGAACAGGTAGAGGCGGCTGCTGGAAAGGAAGGCAGGAGCTAGAAATGCCAGCAGAAGTGGCGGGGACGGCGGCAGCAGCTCACCAGGGGATGCCGAAGCATGCGAGCCCAGGTTGAGAAACACCTTCCCAATTTCCAACTCACCGTTACTTTCCTGTTTGAACAGCAGCACGGAAGCAGGTGGAAAAGTGATGGGGGCATAGATCGTGGCCACCACGGCAGCATCAGCATGCAGAAACTTCTCCAGCTTGTGTTTATCCGCTGGGGTGGGGAATTTGCATGTTTAGCTTGGGAACAAATTCTGACATTAAGCTACTTTGTTTATAAATTAAAAGAATTGCTCTCTCACACTCCAGATGAGAAAAGCTGCTGAGCAGCTTACAAAGATCAGAAATAAAAAAGTTTGCCTTTGCATTTACCATTTTAAATGGTGTGGCACAAAAGGAAATGGACTGGGGGAGGAGCTAAATAAACAAACTCGTTTTAGCAGCTTAAGCTTTAAAATCACGGTTGACTGTTGCAAAGCTCAAGCGACCCGCAAAAGGCTGCAGCTTGAATGTGGGGAAATCCGCAGATTCTGAGTTTTCTCCCAGAACTCGGCTGCGCGGTTTCTTCAAGGGAAGGTCCTATGTGAAATCACTGATTATGTACCATCAGATTGGTGCTGACGCTTAGCAACCACATGGTAGACTTTCTCCATGATGGTCTGTCCCTAACCTGGTCCTTCAGGTCTCCCAAGGGTGTCCCCACTGCCCTGTAACTGAGTCCCTCCATCTTGCTGCTGGTTGTCCTCTTCTTCCCTTCCCCAGCATCAGAGCCTTCTTCAGTGGGCTGGGGCTTCGTATAATGCGTCCGAAGAAAGATAATTTGAGCCTGGTTGTTTGTGCCTCAATGTGAGAACTCTGGGTTGATGTGTTCGATGATCCATCGGTTTGACACATCACAGCATGTGAATATCTTTTCCAAATATGCATGATCAAAAGGAGGCAGAAAGAAGCGGATCCACCTTATCTTTCCCCTGCATTCTGAACTAGATTTGAGCCCACTTGAGCCCAACTGGGTTGGGTGGCCGATACCCTGAAAGAAGCGTGTTAAGACACATCCTTTGATTCAGCCTTGCCAAACGCTCTCCACAACAACCAGGAGTTTCAGCCAGCCCTGCCTCTCTGCTGACCTCCTCCCATTCTCCCCAGCCCAGAGTCACTGAGCAGCAAAGAAACCCAAGGATTCCCACCCCTTTTTTTAGAGAGGAACCTGCAGGGACTTAATCTCCCCTTGGGAGGGCTTGAGGACAGTATTTCCCCACCTGAAGTGTGCTGAGAGTAGAGAGGGGAGGCCCGGAAGCGGCGGAATCCACAATGGACAATCACATCCTCTTTGGCCTGGACTGGCTCACTGTATCCTTGATGGCGTCTCACCAGCAGATTCAGCACAGACATCTGGAGACCATGAAAGGGAGGGGAGGACTCTGAGGCTGAATTCCTGCCCTGGGGAGGCAGATGGCAGCCCAAACTCACCCCCCCCACGCACACACACCCATTCAGGCCCAAGAAATCTCAGACCATCAAGGGATCATCAGTTGGATTCAGGAACATTAGAGCAGTGTTTCTCAACCTTGGGAACTTTCAGATGCGTGGACTTCAACTCCCAGAATTCCCCAGCCAGCCATGCTGAAGTCCACACATCTTAAAGTTGCCCAGGTTGAGAAACACTGCCCTAGTTTGTCAGTCTCTGCTGTGATCCCTTCAGGGCCTGGAGGAAGAGTGTCCCACAGCTGGCTGGGGAATTCTGGGAGTTGAAGTCCACGCATCTGAAAGTTCCCAAGGTTGAGAAACACTGCATTACAGGAAAGTCATCTTAGCCTCTTCCAGGCCTTGAGCCAGTCCCAATCAAGCCAGCCCCTCAGATGCCTTGCTCCAAAGAAAGAATACGACCGCCCCCCTCCTTCGGATTCACCTTCTGCTCATAGGGAAGCAACGTGAAAAGGACCAGAGGCTCCTGCTTCTCCCGGAAGCTCTCCATAACAGAAAGTGGGACGTTGCAGAGGTGGAGCGTAACGTACCATCCCACCTGTGGAAGGAGCACATGTGCCAGTTACAAGGAAATCACAGCACAGAGGGCAACAAAGCCAGGTTACGCTCTGCGTAAGGTTCACACACTTAGCTCAACGTCTTCCCCCCCCAAACACTGCAGAAAACCAGTTCTGAAATACCAGGTTGACAGCGTTGCCATGACCACGATCCAAGTTTCCACCGTTTTCCTCTCTATGGCCGCCTCCCTTGGCTGAGCATTATAGGAACTAGTACCAGTGGTCCTCGGGTTAACCCGCCCGTGACACTTACAAACGCGCTGAACGACTGGTCGTTACGACCAGTCCTTGGAATTCCGGCTGTCGCAGCATCCACGCAGTCACGTGACCATAACCCAGACACACAGGTTGCAATTACTACATTGCAGCGAGCTGCAGTCACGTGACCGCCATTTTCGACATTCCCTGCCGGCTTCCCACAAGCAAAGTCAATTGGGAAGCCAGCAGGAAGTTGAAAGTTGTGGACACGCAAGGTCCTCACTTAATGACCTGCATGGTCCTCCCTTAACAATGGCAATGGGAACTGCTGTTGCTAAGCAGCAAGGTCATGTGACATCATGCTTTACAATGGCAATTCCAGTCCCAATTACCATTGTAAACCAAGGACTACCTGTAGTTTAACATGTCAACACAGCATCTGGGTTTCTGATAGCTGCGCAAATAGACACTCTGTGAAAACAAATTTTGGACACAGGCAGAGTGCCCGCACTGCTACCAGAGTCCATCAATATTCATAAGCTATGCCAAGGATATTATAAATATGGATTGTTAGCTTCAACAGTGGTGGAAGGCAGGTCCTTGTAGCCTCAGGTCTGCACCAGCACCCTTCCAGCTCAACGTGAACAGCCACATGAGGAATCAGGCATGAAGCAGTCTTTGCAACCATTGGAAATTTAGGCTACATTTTCAGCAGAGGTTCAAGCTTGGTTTTGAAGCTACAGCGGCTCAAGACCTGCCTTTAAGTTCGGAAAACTCAAGTAGCTGAATACTGTGTTCAAAATGGGTGTAGCACACTGAAATTAGGTAAACCCAAGCCGTCCTGCTCATACACCCAACCACTACGTTAAAAGTATTACTGCTCTCTTTCAAGTAGCTGGAGAGGGCTTAATCTTCTCTGAAATCAGACCTTTCCCCTGCAGATGCCTTTAGCGTAACGGGCTTCACTCCTTTTCTTGCCTTAGAAATTATACGTAAACCAGAACCTACCAGAATAGGCAAAGGAAGTGCCAGATAACCCCCAAACGCCTCGTGCAACTCTCAAGACTGAGTGCCCCCGGGAGTCAGACTCTCTCTTCTAGCTTAAGAAGTTATGGCTTGGATACTGCACAGAGAGTTTTAAGCAGCTGACAACAAACAGTTAAAGTATCACTCCAGAAGTATCAGAACTTCTAAAAATTGAAGCCCGGCAACTGTTAAGAAGAGCGGGATTGGAGAAAGGGCCCACCTGAACTCCATCCATTTCCTCTTTTTCCAACCGCTGGAAGATGTGTTTCCTTGTCCGGGAAAAGTCCTGGAACTGGAAGATCCGGGCATAGTCCCTGGGGAGGTTCTCTTGGGGATCCCAAGGAGACGTCCGGAAGCTTTTTAGTCCTCTGAACTTCTGGAACCTGAGGGAGCCGGTGGGGTCACTCCTCCCCCTCCCCTTCGGCCCCTCCACCTGCCCCCGGCAGCCGCTGCTGCCCTCTCCCCCCACGCCCTGCAGCCCAGCTGGCCGCCGGCTGAAAGAAGCCTCCCCCAGGCAGCCAGCGGGTTATCCGGGGCAGCAGGCCAGGCCTTGCCTTGGCCCCTCCGACCCCAGCGCAACAGCGCCAATGCCAGCCGAGGCTCTTACCGGACCCGGGCTGGCACATCCCGGGGGGTGTCCACCTCATCCGGAAACATTTCTTCTTGCCGCTCCTGCCGGTATTTCTCCAGCATGGCTGCTTCTTCCTCCATTTTGTCCTCGGCCTCCTCGGGCAGCGTCATGGTTTCGCACTCCTCCTCTTCCTCCTCTGCGGACTCCTCCGCACTGCTGCCCCCATCCTGGCAGAACAAAAGCAAGCCAGTCCCTCAGTGCCTGCCACGTACTAATCTCCCCTTCAAAGCCCCCTCTGGGGGTCTTTCGCATCCTGCACAGACGCTTAGCCAGGCTGCCATAAAAATGATGCCAAATCCATTACCTGGGAGACCGCCTCTTCCACAATATCTTCCTCCTCTTCTTCCTCCTCCTCCTCGCTGCCATTTCCCCATTCTTCCTTGTCCAGGATCCAGGCAGCCTGGTAGGCAGATGTGCCTTTGGGAACCCTCTTGACCACCTTCTTGCTCTGCTTAAGAGATTCTGTGCATTGTGGGAAGGGGAGTTACTGCGGAGGAACCTCTCCTCACAAAAAGAAAAAGTAAAAAAAAAAGAAAAAGAAAATAAGGCAACCCTCCTGTCAGGACAAAGCCATGGGACTTCTTATGCCCTCCCTTTAACATAATGAAAGCAGGTGACTGTCTCTGAAGGCCATCTGTTGGGAGACCAGTGGGCTTCTTTGTGCAGTTGGTTGGCCAGCGAGGAGAGACTATGGGCTAGATGGGCCGGGGGTCTGATCCAGCAGGGCACAGCTTATGTACAGGCCAAGAAACTGGAGAACTAAGAATGGTTTTCTTTTGACTATTTCATAGAGAAAACCAGGCTGCACCAAGGAAGAACACTTGAAAAAGACTGAGTCCTTTTTCAAGTGTTTTATTTTAATGCATTTTGTAGTTGTTTATTGTTTCGTAGTTTATTATAAGCTACCACTTAGCTCTAGATATAAAAATCAATCAACCTTACGCTTCTTTGCATTTTAGAAATGATAGTTAACATTGTAATGCACCGTAATCTCTGACTGACCCGCTGCCTCCCTCAGCTCTTCCTCCGTGGGCCAGGTCTGCTCTCCTTCCATTGGATCTGGGACCACTTCCGACTGCAGAGACTCCTGCTTGCCAGGATCAGCCTTGCTCAGCACCTTCACCTCTTCCTCCATCTCACTGACACTGCTGACAGGGTCATCCTGCAAGAGTCAAGAGAGAGCAGCTCAGACCACGTCCCCTCTGTGGGAGGAGCGTTTCAGACACCCTCTGTCCAGGAACAGACCCCACCTGTTTCTTCCTCCTTGCCAGCTGTCCTCCTGGGAACCTGACGTTCAGGTTGAAGAGGTCCCGGGGGGCATCCACCTGACTCATCTGGAAGTCTCCATGCCCAACAATATGCACCAGGGTGTTGACATCCAAGCTTCGTCCTCTCACATAGCCAGACACCTTTAAGGTCCCCACCAAGGTACTGTCAGGGCTGGGCACAAATTCGGCAGCTTCACCCAGCAGGTGAGCCCGCCGGTCTCGGAATGCCAAGTGCTGGTGTTTCTGGCTGGCCAGGTGCTGCAGTAGCAGCGCAGACTCCTGCTCCGTGTCGAGAGGGAAAAGCTTGGCCCCAGGAAATCGCTTCTCAACAGCCTTGCTCAGCTTTTTCCGGCAATCAGTTTGCTTCTTTGGCAGCTGCTCGGCCAGACCTTGAACAGCAAGACCTGCAAGGAACAAAAAGAAAGAAAGGCTTCCTTAACTACAGAAAGCTAGATAGGTTTGCCTTTCCTCTTATCATAATTGAGGCTGTTACTGCCTGCACAACAAGTCCTTCTGGCTAACCAGAGTGCTCCATCCATCCAGCAGCTTCTTGAATTCTATGCAAGGAACAGAATCCTTTGGCTGTAAGGAATTAAGCCACACTAGAACCTTCCGTTGCACAGCTCTTTGTGGCTCTGCCTAACGGGTATGCCCCCTCAATCATCAAAGTAACTCAAGGTGGCTGATACGTTAGTGCTAAAATTAGAGCGTAATATAATGAGAAAAGAGTAACAACAAAGCAATAAAAATAATTACAGGCCTTTAGGGGAAGCAAACGCAAAGACCTAAAAGTGCTGTCAGGGAGTGGATATTCCACAGAGCAGGTTCAGTTACAAAGAACGCGGAACTCACAGGTCCCACAACAGGACAAGGCTGCTTTACAGCAGAGGCTGGAGCCTGCCACCTGTCCCAGATCTTACTGGATGGATGGAAACCACAGGATGCATTTGGCACCCCACTCACCACAGCTGGGGAGACCCTGTACAAAGATGCAGGAGAGGCAATGATCACCAGTGGCATCCCAGCCTTCCACAGCATCGAGCACGAAAAGGAGAGTATCGGCTACTTTGGCAAGATCCAGCACAGCATGAAGGTTTCCTGGAGGGTAAGAATTACAGAAGTTACAACACCCTAAAAGACCCTGGAAAAATGGGGGAATACCCCAAAAGCTGTTTCTGTAGGTGTAGAAACTGCCCGGAGACTTCTGCAAAATGCAGCCTGTACCTGCATCAGCCACTATGAAGCGCCAGCGCAGCTTGGACCGGGGGCACAGCAGGGCAAAACCGGGTGGCCCCCCATTTGCTGGGAGCACAACAGAGGCCTCGGTACTCTGGAAAAGGTCCAAGGCCGTGCGGGGATCGACGGCGGCATGCAGCGGCACCAGCACCACCAGGTGTGGCGGCCCATCCTTGCGCCCCAAATTCCGCTTTTCTTCCAGCACCTGCAGCCGGAAAGAGCAAGGGTAAGTGGAGGTCCCGGTCCTCCCCGCTCCGAGCTAGCTGCCCCCGGTCCAGCTCCTCCGCCCTGCTCCCGCTGCTGACTCACGGCCTCCTTGCTCTGCCGGCGGAGCTGCCAAGCCCGGTGCTTGCGGTCCTGCTTCGACAAGTTGCGGTGCACCTGCCGCGTGAGGGTCTTGACGGGGACCCGCCCTGGAAAAGGACAGAGGGAGAAGTGGCAGGAGACACCGGGCTCCCCTCGTTCCACCTGCTACGCCTCTTCGGACGAAGAGGCAGATTATGCATTTTACTAGTTTGGTGCTGCTTAATCTCAGCGACCCTAAGAGGCGCGGACTTCAACTCCCAGAGTTCCTCAGCCAGGAATTCTGGGAGTTGAAGTCCACCCTCTTAAAGTCATTGAGACTGAGAAACACCGAACTAGAGCGAGGCGAGGAACAGACTGGGCCGGGCAGACTGGCCCTCGACTGGAGGATCTCCTCAAGGGGCCCGGCGACCATCGACGGTTCCCGGCTTCCGCAGCGACTTTACCAAAATGACCCCCCTCCCCCCCGAAAAAGGAGGCCCTCGACGCACTCACCTCCCTGCCTCCGCGCGCAGCTCCCACGGTGCCTCCCGGCCTTGTGCGGCTTGTTCTGCTGCTTCAAGGCGCCGGCTCGGTGGGCGGCGGCGGCGGCCTCCTTAGCCATGGCCACGCGCTTCTAGCGCAGGAAGTGACGCCCCCGAAGTTCCCGTCTGTGCCGCTCTAGGACGCGCGTCTCTCGGGCCGCAGCGCCTCCAGCTGGCTCGGGCGCCAGGCCAGACCGCCGGCGCATGCGCGGGAGGAGGGCGCGTCGGTCCCTCCCTCCGTCCGGAGTGGGAGCGCATGCGCCGCGGCGGCTTCGGTGGCGAAAGGGTCCCTCAGGTGGCCGGCCGCGTCCCCATGAGGAGAAAGCGGCGGCGGCGGCGGCGTTGGCGGCGGTCGGGCGGCCGGCCATGGGCTCGCTGAGCAGCCGCGTGTGGGGGTCCAGGGCCGGGGCGGCGGCGGCGGCGGCGGCGGCGGCGGCGGGGCCGAGGGGCGGCGGCGGCGGCGCGGGGGGCGCCCCCAAGCGGAAGCGCGGCGAGGGCCTGAGCGACAGCGAGAGCGGCGAGGAGAGCGAGCGCGAGGAGCGGCTGCTCAACACCCCCCGGAGGTACCGGCCGGCGGCTCCCAGGCAGCCCCAGGCCCGTCGTGGGGGTGTTTCCGCGGGGATTGGAAGAGGCCCGGGCAAGAGGGAGGCGGAGGGCCGCGCAGCCCCGGAAGCCTTGAGGCTCCGGCGCAAAAGGCCCGGAGGAGTCCGGAAGCCCCTTTCCTCGAGGGCTCCCTATGTCCAGCGCAGCGTGTCTCAACCTTGGCGGCTTTACGAGGGGTGGGCTTCAACTCCCAGAATTCCCCAGGCTGGGGAACTCTGGGAGTTGAAGCCCACCCCTCGTAAAGCCGCCAAGGTTGAGGAGCGCTGGCCCAGTGCATGGAGGGGCTGCGCAGTTGCAGGATTTAAATTGGGAAGCGGGGAGGCAGGTGAGCGATGCAGATGATTCTCTTCAGTGGAGTTGGTGACCATCCCGCTGTGCCTTTTGAGACCTTCGGAGATCGCCTGAAACCTCTCCATGTAGGGGAGTTCCCCAGTTTCCCCTAGGCGGGTGCTGTTTTTGGAAATCCCGCTTTTCCAACAGTGTCACCAATGAAATGAGCAGCAGCTCAGGAAAGCTTCTGCCTTTGAATGAAATCCGTTGGCCAGGAAAGGGGCTCCCCGACTTCTGAAAAACACTGTTCTGTTAAGATTGGGGGAAAGCTACCTGACCAAATGAAGGTTGCTTGTAGAGGAGCATATTACTCAGCCATTCAAATCCCTTCTTTAATGTTATGTATGATATTATGTATAATATTAAAGGTATTATATTAAGATACAATATTATGGAGTCCTTGGGGCTATCTGAGCTTGGTGGTTTGCTTGCAGATGTTTCGTGACCCAACTAGGTAACATCATCAGTGCCAGGGAGGGTGGGGTTTGCTGCCTGTTGATATATGGTAGCTTATACATCAACCACATTTACACACCCTTCAAAAGAGAATAAAAAACCAGAAAGGAAACAAAAAGACTAGAACACTTCGGCAGCCAACATTCAGATAATGCGGGATCCACACCAGACAAACAACTAGGCAGAAGAAAATACTCTAGGATCCACCAAGGAAGAAACCAGGCCCCTATCTAAGCTGGCAGGGCAAGCTACTGTACATAAACAGGGAGCAAACCCCACCCTCCCTCGCACTGATGATGTTACCCAATTGGGTCATGAAATATCTACAAGCAAACAACCAAGCTCAGAGAGCCCCAAAAACTCCACAGTTCAACCCTGAGCTGCAGATATTTTCTTTTATTGGTATATTATGTAATATGACATATATTAAAATTCAGCACTTACATTTATCTTTTCCTAACTCAGGAAGAAGCTAAAAAGCACTTCGAAGTATATTTATCAGACACTGTTCCTGAATGGTGAAAACAGTGATGTTAAAATTTGTGCCCTGGGAGAAGAATGGAACTTGCACAAGATATACCTCTGTCAGGTAAAAATTGCCTTTGTGTTTCTCAGACATCCAATATTGTTAGGACAGAGGCGGGAGACCTTTTGTTTAATACTCAAGCGCAGAGCTCTGCTGACTCAAGCGTGGTGCAGAAAACACAGGTATGGTTCTCCTTGAGACTTAGTCCATGCACTATGTTAAGCCGCAAGATAGTTTGCTTCTCTGCAACTCAGCGGAGTTATAAGCCCATCCAACGTTGGATGGTATATTTAGTTTAATAAACTGTGTTTAAGCAAACTGTGTTTAGGGGTTTTGTGTGAGTATAGTCATAGTGTGGTTCGTAGTTCAGTGTGAAATGAAAAACTGCAGAGCTAAAGGATAACTGAGCCCGTAAACTTCAATATCAATGTTCAGTATAACTCATAGTTCTTGCACAAAGGTCCAATCCTGTAGTGTCAAACTTTCTTGACTGTGGCATTGCAATCAAGGGGCAAGAAATGTATGATCGCAAGTAACTGGGATTCATAGTCCGTCCAGATCTCACTTCTGCCTATTCCTGTAGTAGTGGAGAGTAAATCCCAGAGACCAGGATGGGGATGCAGCCTTTGAATTACTTTGTTGGAGCCTCTTTCATGCTCGGTTGCAGAAAATTGATGGCATGCTTTCCCATAGTTTAAGGCAGGAAAGGTGGAAAAATTAGTGTCAGCCCAAAATAAGCTTGGCAGTTTAAAAAACCAAAATGAGTTCCCTGAACCAACAGAGAAGTTGTCCAACTCACATGTTGTGGCCTTGTGTGCTTTACATTATTGCTTTGTTCACTCTTCTCTCCCCATTAAATATTACAAATAAGTAGTCCCCCCCCCCCCAAATGGTTGCCCATCCCTGGTATGCATTTCCTATTAATCTGTTGCTGGCAACTTTAAGCTTCCAAAAATTGCAATAAAGTATAGATATATTCTATCTTTATCTAAGTCTTTTAAATTAATGGAAAAAATCAGAAATTAACACAATTATTCTTAGGTAATGTATATGCTTAAACACTATAAAGGATAGCGTTGATAGTTACGTAGCTCTTCCTACAGCAAGATTTGGGCAACTAGATTCTGTGGTCAAAGACGGACGATTCCACCAAGTGCCTTACCTCGAGCGGACATGTGTTTGTGGAGCACCCGAAGTAGAAGACACTGCACATGTCCTATTTAACTGCCAACTCTGTGCCCCAGCAAGGGCTCGGTACCTTCAGACACTAATTGACAGAACCGCATACTGGGATTGTAACAAAAGACTATGTCACTTCCTCCGGGGTGCAACTACGTATGTGGTCAATAGGACTGTTAAGTTTATGGTTAGGGCTGTCCAGCTGAGAACGCAATTCATAGAACGCATTGGGGTGGCATGTAAAGGTGATGAATTCATTTAA
The DNA here is from genome assembly GCF_035149785.1 of Candoia aspera. NCBI lineage: Eukaryota > Metazoa > Chordata > Lepidosauria > Squamata > Candoiidae > Candoia > Candoia aspera. The sequence goes on along the minus strand of NC_086161.1, from coordinate 23,193,870 downwards.
ACCCACATTGTTTCTGTATTTTATTACTCATTTTATTAGATCTTGCATTTTTATCTTACTATTTTATCTCTATTTTACCCTATCATATTTTATCGTATTTTATCTTACCATAGTATATTTTATCTAATCTTTCTATATTTTAGCTGTTTTATGGTATCATATTTTATATTTTATATCTTAAGTGGCTGATGCCCAACTTTCTGATATGGTCATTTGACTAATCAATAACATTATTCATTCATTCATTAGTTATTTAATTAATAATTATCAGTGTTGGGGTGCTTGATCTGGTGGTGATGCATGTTTGTATATGGCCAGAGGCTGGCTGGCTTGTTACGCTTGTTTCTGATATATTTCCTTGGCCTAATCTATCAAGATTCTCTGGTGCTTATTGCAAATAAAAATTCAAAGTATTAACCTAAGTATTTTCATTTCTTCAGTCCAGTACAGATCTTTGCATTATATCTATATGTTTTTCAATAGTAAACTTTGTTTCTGCTCAAAATTTGCCTACTTCTAAAGCTTTGTAGTGAAAAGGTAGGTGCAGTCAGGCAGTGATGCTGGATCCTTCCTCATAGGAAGTAAGATTTTTTTTTCACCTAGCAGTTTCATCATGCTTTAGGCTCTCGGCTGAAATCTCAGCTCCACCAGAGTCTCAGCAATTGGGCTAGATAAGCCATTGATAGAATTTGGAAATAATACTGGATTACTAGACAGTCTTGTAATGAGACTATGTAAGTTAACCGCCCAGAGCCACCCGTATGGGGGAGATGGGCGGTGATAAAAATATGATAAATAAATAAAAAGTTACATTAAGTAATGAAAAGAATGTGCTGTTCTTCTGGTCTTGCTCCGTTAGTAGTCAGGAGCCATGTATACCTGGGTGAGGGAAGTTGCTTTCTCCAACCCTGAGTACAGAGAACCAATGAACTCCAAAATTACATAATGCACATTGATTTCTCCTGGCCTGCTGCTTCATAATTTCCCTTCTGAGGAGCCCCTTCTACGAGTCCCACGCATCTCCACCTAAAAGATTTCCCAAAACTTACCTAGGAAAGGCCCCACCCCATAAATCCTGCACAGGGCCTGTATTCAGAGTAACTGAACTGGATGTGTAAGACTTTGGTTCGGTAGAAGGGCAGTTTCACTTTCAGATTTGTTTGTTTTTAAGCAGAGATTCCAGTTATTTAGGCAGCATTGTGTAGTAAAAAAGCAATTTATGCTCTCGTGGGCTTTTCAGTTATTGGAAGAGAGAGTTGGGTAGACCTTTTTTCCTGCCATTCTAGTAACAGCTGGAACTGCTTTTCTTTCCCTTGTCCACTGTATTGACGACATTGTCAGCAATGTGATCACATCTGGCAATAAAATTCCTGTTAACATTTTCAGACTTACTAGTTGCAAGATTCTGCTTTGCTGATGAAATTCTAGATGGTGCTCGTTTCAGCTGATCTAATATTTTTTCTGATAAAAAATTAAGATAATGAGAAAAAATGTGTACCCTGCTACTTTATTTTAAATAAAATATGTAGCTGGCTAGACCAAGCCTAATTAGCAAAGTACAGTACTCTGGCCAAAGAGAGTTAAATTACAATTCATGTCCATGAAAAAGGGAGTAGATCAAATTTGTATTTTTGTATTTGTGAGTAGTTTTTCAAAACCGAGGCTGAAATTTCAATAATTTGTTTTGTTTTATGCTGACAAGTTGGTGTTTTTTCCTAACAACAGCTTGTTGGCTTTACTGAAAAATGCCATAGTCACATAATAAATTTGAAGGTGGCAAAATAAAATATTGGGTATTAAGTAAAGTTCAGCAGCTAGACAAATACTAGTCTGCAGTCACAATATGTTATTAGTATAGATACCAGAGCAATAGAGAGGCTTAATAGCGAATAATAGTAATTAAATAACATAATTTATGAATAATACAGATTTGTCAGGCTCAAGGAAAATAAGTTTGGTTAATGGAACAGGGCCTATACTGCTGTATAAATAGATTTCATTTTTTTTTAATCTCAGGTAAACATCAGTGAGTGATAGCGGCTCATAATGGGTCACCTCCAGCTGTGATGTGAAGTTCTAGTAAAGCAGTATTTTTCTCCTCATTGGGTCAAAAACTAGCTATTTCTAGTTTTATAAGAATTGCACTGTAATGAAAAGGCGTATCTAAGTGGTGTATGTGTATGTGCGTATTAACTTACCTACCTGTATGTGTGCGTATGGAAAGGTCAGTGTATCTACAGCGTAAGACTCCTTTCCCCCCATTGAATTGTACCTCTTGCATGTAGTTCCTTCTTCAATACCTCTGTATAGTTGTGTCTGCAGGAATTTTTGACCAAGGTTCAGGTAGCATTATATATTTTGGATGCCCATTATTTTTTTTACAATCAGTTATCCTTTACTTGGTTCAGTTGCAGTCGCTCCACGTGTATAAATGATATAAAACAAGGGTTTGGCCAGCCCCCTCCCTCTTCTTCCCTTTGCATGCTGGTTTCAACGCTTAGATTCCAGTTTAAGCTGCAGTGCCCTGTTACAGTCAAGTTGATAAAGGGTGGTTTAATACTAGTTTACTAATCAAATTTGACAGCATAGCTTCTTTTAGTTTTAGTTCCTGGAACAACCATGAAAGGACCCTTTCCCGCATTGGATGCAGTGAAAACCCATTTATTGTGTTCAAATCAAAGCACTGAAGCCAGTACAGGGAGGTGGAGGGGGGTTGGCAGGGCAAATGAAGAGTGAATTGGTGCAAAATATGAGTAGGATTGAAATTTAATAAGCATATTTTCAAATTAGGAGAGACAAATGGAAAATTTCATTCATGTGTGCCTAAAGAAACCTCTCTCAGTTCCTCTTGCTGTGAAAATTACATTGCGTTAATTCTTATTCTTAACATATCACATGTTTAATGGCAAGATTTTTTTTATTATTTAAATGCATGACTTTTCTGTTTGCAGTCTGGTTACTTTTCATGTATGTTCAGTGGCTCTTGGAGGGAGTCAGGAATGGACACAATAGAGTTGGAGATTCCTGATCAGAATATTGACATAGAAGGTAAGCAGAGAATTCTTATCGGACTCTTTTTAACTTAAAAGTTTCAAGTTGAAATAGATTACTTGGATCAGGTATTACAGAGCAGACTTGGGCATTTATAAATTATCTTGGGAAGGGCATTCTGGTATTTTATCTCAGTATCGCAAAATATATTTTAGCAAAACTCATCTTTCTAGATAATCCATCAGAAAAACAGATTTCTCCATTTGGGGGCAGTATTAAACCAAGTGAGGAAGGCATAAATGGTGCTCTTCTAAATGGTGGTGGTGGTGAAACTAGACACATCTAAAATATTCTGTACTTCTATCATAATTTTTGTTATAAATGAACAGTGAATTATGAAAATTACCATTATGGTATAGGAGATGAAGTTGCTAATGCTTTGCCACATTATAAAGGATAATAAAAAGGATTTCCATTTAATTTCATAGCTGTTCATTCTGGCCATTATGAAACTTTGGGATAATGTAAGGTTTTGTTTCTGTTTTCGTTGAGAGGCTTGAGATACAGTTGCTTAACAGAAAAGCAGCTCAGTTTGAGCAAGAATCATTATGCAACATTACGGATAGTTTATGCCACCATCAGGCAGGGTTGCAGACTACACCCTCTCCTCATTTAGCAACTGCATTCTGTTCCAATGACCAGGTCGTTAAGCAGAAAGGTTGCTATGGTGAATACATGAGAGATGCTGGAAGATCACTGGTTGCTGTCCTCTCATTCAGATAAAGTTCTCTGTACAGTGACCTGTGCTTGACCGCCCCCCCCCTTTGCCCCCTTGCAGGTTGGAGAGATTGCTTAAACAAGCTATCTCTTCCTGAGTTGCTTTTCTTCCCAAAAACGCTAGTGGCAAATTAAGAAGCTCAGCTCTGTGACCTTAGTTAGTTGTGTAGAACCCTCTGCCTGAAACTGACCAGGCCTTAATCAGTATCACACTGAAGGTTTTTTTTTTCCAGATGGACTAAATGTGGTAAATGCACACTTACCATTTATTACCGTCGTATTTGTGAATAGTCAATAACTGATGCAGTCGCTAAACGAGGAGTGGCTGTATAGGCATTGCAGCCCATAATATCTGAAGGGTTCAAGCTGCCAGTCATTCTAAATTCATCTGGAAATGTTTGCATGGAATCTTGGATCTTTTGATGGCAAAGCAGGTTCTTTCTCCTTGAGCTACAGTCCTTCTTGGAAAATAAATAAATCTTTGAGTACTGCCTTGAATATGGTGGGATATAAAGTGAATAGATAAAATTTAAAATGGCATTAAATCTCATTCCTGAGCATGTGCCTGTCAGCTTTTCAACTCAGTTGGAAATGTCCATGTGACTGATGTTAATAGTTAAGTAGCTGATACTATTAAATAGGAGAATTTGGCTTAATTAAACCATTGGTGGGAGAAAAATTAAAACTGCTGTTACTGATTAGATACTGTGGAGCATACTTCTCCCTGAAGCGCTGAAGTACTATGTTGAGCCACATATGCCTGCATTCCTGATGCTGTTTTGAATTACGACCTGCATCAAGGGGAGGTTTTCTGGAGTGAGGGGTGCCTAAGTTTACCCTCCAAATGCAGTTTCTGCCTGCACTTAAATTAACCATTTTTCCTACTTAGAGTTTACATTGTTTTTTAAAATAGCATCTGACCTACCATTTGCTTAAGATTCTGGGTATGTTGTTGTTACTATGTTTAAAATTGTTTGAGAAGTAACACTTTTTGTATATCACTCTTAATAGCTCTATTAAATTGGAAAAAAATAAATGTATACCCTGTGTTCTATGTGTGAGGACTCTTAGTGTGTGTTTTCTTTAGCTTTACAGGTTGCCTTTGGCTCACTTTACCGGGATGAAGTGTTAATAAATCCTAGTAGGGTCATTGCCCTCCTGGCAGCTGCCAGCATGTTACAGCTGGTAAGTGGAAATGGCTGCCATTATTTTGCAATTCTTTGGTTGGCAAAGTACAGGGCTTTCAGCTCTGCATGTAAGTCCAGTCTTCATTTGTATTCCAGGGATAAGCCTATGGTAAATGCCATATCACTTCTGTTATTCTGTGGCCACGTCTTAAAGCATATGCTTTAAGGCCCCAGCATCAAAATCTCTCTAACGCATTTTGATTGGCAGAGCTGGGAAAGACATTTTCTTGCTATCTCCCCTTTCTATATGGGGGCATATGAATGAATTGATTGATGCTGCAAGCCAGGACACATGCACTGTGACTTCTTACGTGGCCTTTGGAAATGCGTTCAAAACTATTAGGATGCCTCTGAGCCTCAAAATTAAACATTAGGGTATCAGTCCTTCCCTTTTCTCCTTATATAAATACAGACTATAATTTTGCCTGAGAGTAAGGATTCATTTTGAATCATTATATGTTTACAGGATGGCTTAATACAGCAGTGTGGTGAGACAATGAAGGAAACAATTAATGCAAAAACTGTGTGTAGTTACTATAATTCTGCAGGAACATACGGATTAGATTCTTTGAAAAAAAAGTAAGTATTGGCACTGAGACAAGTTTTGTTCAAGAAGGCACTGTTCCAAAAATTAGTATGATTCCCCCTGGATTTTCTAATGCGACTTACCTTGCTTTTGAGAAGCATCTCACATGATTTTTTTCAGCAGAAACCTTGCTGCTTATTTCTCCATTCAAATATGTGAATATAAAAATATGTTTAATTTTAGAAACATAATACTTTCAGTTCGTGCAGTAATTGACATTCTTTGGCTGACATACAGGGAAATTACATTAAAACATGTTATTTAACATCATGATAAAACAGCGTAAGTTTAATTCTGCAGCAAAACGTGCCATATGTAATATAGCCAGAGTAAGGCCATAAGCCAAAAATGGAACACGTAAAAGCCACAAGGCAATTATAAAAATACTTGAGGAGGGAAAAGATCTTTACCTCCTACCCAAGGAACATAACATGTTGCTTGGTGAGCAGGGGGATGGCATTGTTGTAGTTGGGGAGGGGGTGGTTACTGAAATGGCTCTCTTGCTTGGAGCCGCCCACCTCTTGTGTAGGAGGGGCCCCTGTGGGAGAGCTGAGGCAAGGATCTTGGAGTCCCGGTAAAAAGCATGAAGGGCCCACGTTTTGTTCCCCAAGCTGTCTTCTCCTTGGCCACTGCCCCAGAATAGGCTTGCAAATGAGGTCTCATCTGTGTTTGATATGCTTCATACGCATTTTCCTCCACTTGATGCCAGGAAAGAGAACCCAATTGTGTCAGTTGGCTCGGAATGCTTTTGCATTCCTTAGTGACCAAGGGAAGCCCAGGAACACCAGCCAGAAATTCTCACACAGCCTTTTCAGTTCTGATATAATGATTATTATTTTAATTTTCTTACCTTTGTTGTAGGGGGGAAAAAGCTACTGAAAATCTAGCACCATATGACCTGACTAGGATAAGGGAATCATTGTTAAATCTCTCACCTACAGATTACCATTTTTCTGCTTAACTGAAAAGACCATATTGAGAATGTGTCTTTTCACATGTGTTGGGTGGTTTATGTTGAGGTTTTACCCAAACGATTGGGTTTGGAGATTCACAACGCCATATGCATATTTTAACACCATTTTGTCAGCTGAGGCAGGAGACTGGTAGTAGGCGTACCAGTGGAACCCACAGCTGAATGCTCAGCATAAGACACAAACACTTAGGAGCTTGGAGCCAGAAGTGAAATTCTTATAAATTCCTTTTCTCAATTTGCAAGTTTCTTTCTGTTTTTGCGGTAAATAACCTGGGAGAAAAAGGGAGAGATTCAGTCCTTGTTCTCACAACTAGTTTTCAATTAAATATAACAGGTCAGCCATAGTTAAATAATAAATGAAAGAGATTGTGGTTTGAATTGGGCAGGCATTCAAAATCAATACCAGCAGTCCAGACCAAAACAACAACAACAACAAACAAAGACAACCAGGATTTTTTCAGCTGAGGAAAGAAAGCAGCAGAAGAGCAAACAGACATGAGGTGTCCAGTAATTTGTTTCTTGGTTGTAGATCTGTGAAAAGATCATCTGCTTGAAGAGCTGGTTGTTTCTCCCGAGCGTCAAGGCTCTTTGATTATCAGGAGCTGCTAGTGGGACTTCCATGTTCTCTTCTTGTGAATTGAAAGCAAGTATAGGAAGCCCAAGTTAAAAATGGAATGGAAGTGGTGTGTAGTCCATAATAGTCTGAAGGGCATCACAGTAGATTGGGTGGGCTTTGGAGTATGGTGGACGTGGGCTTCCTGTTATACTATGACCTCTGGGGAAAAGTGCTCAGCAGCTTGTTTAAAACATACATTGCATGCCGGAACTTTACCTATGTGCTATGAAAGGACTTACTTATTTTAAATCTAGGTGTCTTGAATGGCTCTTGAACAACCTGATGACCCACCAGAGTGTGGAACTCCTCAAAGAACTCAGGTATTGAGTTTTCAGGATTAACCAAGATACTATGGGAACATGTTTAGCATAATGAAATGCACTTCATATAAGTCTGTTGACCGAAACACAATTCATGCCCTTTACAATTCAAAGGTCACATTGTTTGTTTCAGCATAAACCTCATGAAGCAGCTGATTAGTTCCTCTAACCTGTTCGTCATGCAAGTGGAGATGGACATATATACTGCTCTAAAGAAGGTACTAACATTTAATAATGTCACAGTTCGTTCCAAGTTTGTTTTTGTGGTAGAAAAATAACCTTTTAAATCCTGCTGCTATTTCCTCCAAATGGGCAATATTCTTATATTGGAATATGAACTTAGGCTGATGTTGTCACCTCTCCTACCTGTTTTTTCCTGATGGTGTAGTATCTTTGAGGGGTGAAAGTACACGAAAAACTCCTCTGTGTGTATTTACAGAATGATTATTTGGTTCTTTCTTTTCTCTCATTTTACTCTGTCCCACTATCAGCTGCCTCTCCTCTCTTGTCCTCTCCTCTCTTGTCCTCTCCTCCTCCTCCTCCTCCTCCTCCTCCTCCTCCTCCTCCTTATTTTTTGCTTGCTTTCCTTACAAGGATGTGGCCGGTTAACCCTTTAGAACCCTTCTAACAGGGGAACAAACTCCCATTTCATCACTTCACCAAAAATCCCAAGAAATGATTTGTACCATACTACAGTTAAACTGGTACTGTAATGTCTTTATTCCCAAATACAAGCCAGAGCAGTCATGATACTCTCTATCTGTCAACAACCATTTTTAGTAGTGTAAAGCTTTAGTTACTTAGTGTGTACTTGAAGTCAACCTTACAGCTACTTCTTTGTTTTATGTAGTGGATGTTCCTTCAACTGGTGCCTTCTTGGAATGGGTCACTCAAACAGCTTTTAAGTGAAGCAGATGCCTGGTTTTCCAAACGCAGGAAAGGTGTTTATAAAATGCTTTGTGAATATTTCGCAGGCTGGAAAGTTTTGAAGCCGGATATACCTTGAAGTTAACTCTTCCCTAATGGGTTGTTCCACATGTGCCCAATATGCATTTCTTTTGTGTGGGATGGGATGCTTATCATCCATAATTCTGTTCTTCCCCCAAAATTCCACTTTCTACTAGTTTTCTCTCTGATTCACTGTCACCTACTTTAAAAAGCAAATCAGGATATAATCCTATTAAACTGTATCTGAATTGACTTCTGTATTGGGATTGATAAATTACCAACAGAATACACCACCACTTTTTACTTAATAGATGATCAATAATATATAGCTTTTCTGAAATGCATAAAACCAAAATATGTTTGAACGCTTAAGAATCTGCTGTAACTTTTCAGATTTTGGGGATGGCATCTCATTCTTGGAAACTGAACAAGGAAATGGGTTTTTAACAGTGTTCAAACATCTGAGGCTGCAGTATATAATCAGTGATCTGGCATCGGCAAGAATTGTTGAACGAGATAGCCTGATCCCTGCAGGTAAGAATGGAATAGCTTTTTTTTTCTTTGTCTGTCCTGCCATACAGTTGAGGAAGTGAAATCAGAATTGAGTTTATGGGTCTTTGAAAGAGTTCCCACATACAGAATATAGAAATCTGTGTGCCACCAACAAGCATACATGACTTGGTAGTAAAATTGGCCAGTCATTATTTTTTCAACCATTGAATCCAGTTTCAGGCACTTAAACTAGTTTGTGGCCAGGTTTAAGTTATTTCTGTTACAGTTTTTAAAAAGTTGTTTCCAGCCCAGTAAATTCCTCTTTTTTCTTTATTACTTACTTTTAAACATTACTCTTCAAACCTATCTAGAACATGTTTCGGCTCTTGGTCACTGCCTTCCCCCTTAATCTTGGCACGTGCCACTTGCCATCATTTCTTTATTTAAATAAATACTATTTTATTTAATGTTTTGTGTAAAATTTTCTTGTCTTGTCTGCATAAAGCCCATTACTGCTAAATTCGAAAAGCTGATAAAAATATTATCTCTTAATCTTCACCTTCTGTGAGAGTATGTGTGTGCACGCAAGCACACATTTCACAGTTTCTATCATATATTGAACCCATTTCCTCATTTCATTTAGATGCTAACAGAATGTTTTAGAGTCGAGTGGCTGGTGCTCTTACAATAGATAGCTTGTTACCTACAGGTAGTCCTCGCTTAATGACTGTTCAAAGTAACGACAGCCTTGGAAAGGGTGCTTTACGGCCCATAAAGCACTTCTGGCTGTTGTGAAGCATTGCGCCATCCCCCAGCGGTCACGTGACCGCATTTCAGGCACTCGGCAACCGGCTGGCATTTACAACCAATTGCCAAGCGCCCCGTGATCCTATGGTTGCCATTTGCAGTCTGGCCTGCCGGCTTCCCCAGAAAATTAGTGGGGAAGCTGGCAGGGAGGGAAGATTGCAAGCAGAGGGGACGGTGGGGAGGGGAAACCCTTTGTGGAGCCTCAAGAACGAAGTTCAGATCCTAAATAGCTCTTCTCCCAGATCCTGAAGAACTCTTCCTCCGGGGAGGGGAAACCCTTTGGCAGGCAGCTCTTTCGCTCCATCTGCTTAACAACCCAGGAGATTGCTTAACGACTGCAACTAAGAGTGGTGGGATTGCGATTGTTGAGCAAAGTAGTCACATGGGTGTCTCGATTAATGGCAGATTTGCTCAACGACTGAGATTCTGGTCCCAATTGTGGTCATTAATCAAGAACTACCTGTAGTTTTAGTAATGCTCATCTGTGAAAAAGAGGAGTTAGGACAGTCCTGCTGTGCGGAAGAAGAGTAAAGGAGATCATTGCCGTTCCATTTTTTTGGCCCTCACTTCCTTCTCTAAACTTGTTGCCTTTTGTTTTTAGACTCTGTTTTTTAGTCTCCTTTGCACCAGTGGGGTACATAAGCTGCTTGAATCAGTTTTGATTGAGACGGCATAGAAGCCTTGTAAATAAATACAAGTAAAACGTTTAAGTGCTGCTTAACTTACTTGCCTCATTCATAAAAGGCCCACTTTGGTCTTTCTAAATTTTAGACTGGCTGTCCTCTGTTTACAAACAGCAGTGGTTTGCCATGCTCAGAGCAGAACAAGACAATGATGTTGGGTATGTATAATGCCTCTTTCTATGTAACCGAGGAGCGCATCTTGCAGTGTTCGTACAATGAAAACAAACAAGTCCAGCTTTTGTGTTGTAACTGCTCTCCTGTTAGAAATACCAACCTTGTTTGTGTAGTTGAATTCAGGGGTCCAGAATATGTGCACCTGGAGACAGGGGAGGTGGTAAAATGAAACTAGCCACATTTTCTTTTTCCGTATTTATTTATTCTTGGTGCAAACAAGAAGATCAAAGCTTTCTCCTCTCCCCAAGTCTGCCTACCCCAGAGGATTAGGAGAAGAATCTTGTTTAAGGTTGCGAGAGATGGGCCTCTCTGCCACTGATACAGAATTTGGGAGAGCACCGACATCCTCCTGGTTGGTGGAGCTGATTCTGTGAATATGTAGCACAGCTGGGCTTTTATTTAACAAAATAAGGAAAGTTGTTTGAATTGATTTTTCTTTGAATATTGGTCTGTACACGAACAGCTTTGTTACAGTGTTAAGGATTTAGCAGAGCTTTGTTTATGCAGACAGCTCTCATTACTGAACAAAACATAGTTGATGAAAGTTCAAGTATTGCTCTCTGCAGGCTTATATCTTGATGTTCCTGAATTTCAGGTTTGCCATTCATATGGAAAAAATGCTAGAAGTTATCTGTGGTTTCATGTTAATTATAAAAACAAAACCCAAACCTTCCAAAACATTAAAAAAGAATTATATTCATTGATATTTTTGGTAATGTTTCCCTGGAAAATGCAAGTTGTAGCCAGTAAGCTTAAATGAGAATAGTATTGGGTGTCCTAAAGCCACTTTGACAAAATAGCATAGGATTGAGGCAATATTTTACAGCTCAGTCATATGTGTGTTTTCTCAGAAATCCTTCTGTGTCTTATTCCTCTTGGCTTTTCAGCCAGTGGGCATATTTAAACACCAAAAATTAAGAGCTCTGTAATTTGTTTCTAAACTAAGACTCCTGGATTGTTTACCCTTTTGATTTGTGTAGCTAATGAACAATAAGCCAGGATTCTCCAGAATTCTGATTTAAAGTTCTCTGCGTGATAGAGCACCTAGCTGATTTTTTTTAAAAAAAGGGTTTGGGTCTTCTGGGTCTTCACATTGGCAGCCTCCATGTCCTCCTTTGGCCAGCTCACTATACCAGCCGGGTATCTGATGGCTGGCAGGGCATCCATGTTGATGGTGTGGATCTTGTTCTTCCCATTGCGCTGGTTCTTCAGGACCTGCTTACCCTTTGGTGGTACTTGGATGTTGCTGTCTTCCTTGCCTCCTCATTGTGGTTCCCATGTGATTGTAGGATACTAAGGTACCTGTAGCTGGTTTGTATGTGTGGTGTGTCACCTGCTGGTCGTTCCATCCCATCAATTTTGACTACCTTCCCTCTCTTTACTACCATCTGGCCACACTTCTCTAGTGCAAATGACATCCCAATGTCCTCACTGTACATCTGTGTCAGGTATATATATTGTGCCTTCGGGTCAGTGTTGACTCCTGGCGATTGCCTGGACTAGTCCTTACAGTTTTCTTGGCAGCATTTCAGAAGTGTCTTGCTATTGCCTTCTTCCTAGGGCTGTGTAATGGTATGTGGGACTGACCTTGGGAGACAGGAGGAAGAGCCGCAGCCTAGATAATGGTCTGATAAACAAAATTTGAGTCTGAAGGAGAAGAAGTCACAAAAGTGTCCCAGAAGGGACCCTCCCTAGTTTTCAGGAGAGCAAAAGTGAGGGATGGGAAGAATACTTTCAGACTTCCAAGATTCTATTAATGTAACCGTACAATAAAGATAGAGCTAACACTCCTGGGTGTGCTTCTTGTCTGGAGTACCTCACAAGGCTGATAGTCTGAGAGAGAGTGACTGCCCAAGGTTAACCGGCTGGCTTTGTGCCCAAGGCAGGACTAGAACTCACTGTCTCCCAGTTTCTAGCTTGGTACCTTGACCACTACACCAGACTGACACTCTACCCATACCCATACTCATACCAGTAGTCCTTGACTTATGACCATTCATTCAGCGACCATTTGAAATTACGATGGAGCTGAATGAATAGTGGTTACAACCAGTCCTTGGAGTTCCGGCCGTCCCGGCACCCCCGTGGTCACATGATCGCAATCTGGGCAACCAGGTTGCGCTTACGACTGGTTGCGGCGCCCCATGATCATGTGATCTCCATTTGTGACATTCCCTGCCAGCTTCCCCAGAAGGCAGCGCGGAAGCCTGCAGGGAAGGTTGCAAGTTGCTGTGGTAAGTCTCCCCCACTCAGGCACCCTGCCCGAGCCTCACACCTCCCACGCACCCCGTGCACCCTTGTGCACCCTCCCTGACCCTCAGTGTGCCTCCTGTGCACTCACTCATGCCTTCCCCTGCCCGTCAGCAGCCCCTTGCCTGCCTGCCAGCTTGAATTATTCTAGGAATTGGATTAACGGTTGCATGTTGTAGACATGCAGCCTTATCACCGTAGATGTAGATCTCTCTTGACGGTTCTTTCTGAAATGGTTATTCTGAGCTTGCTATTCTGCAAAGCCCCAATATATGTGTGTGTGTATAATAATGCTGTTTTATCAAAAACCATTTCTCAGGGGTGTTTTAATTGGAAAATGTCTCTGTAGCAATAGTACTGGCAAAAGTGAATTCCTTAGCAGTTCCATATCTCTGAAGTAATTCACTGCTGCAGTGAATGCCACCGTTCTCTTGATCCTTTGATCGGTCGCTGCCTCACTGATTTTTTCACAGTGTGTGGTTTTGGTTGCCTTCACATTGGCTAGATTAATTTGTGTATTGGAATAAGTGGACAAAACATAAGAAAGATAGCTGTGCCTTATCGAAGTTAATTGTGGCTAGAGGAGAGGCCAAGCCAGACTTATTCCTGGGCGGTCTTGAGAAGGCATAAAGCTGAATCAATTGGAAATGGTACCTGGCTACAGTGCTGTGGTCTCAGCCATTCCACACCAGATAACTAAACATGACTGTGTAAGGTTAACTTCCACATGAGTGTGAGAAATAAAGTTAATTTAAATCACAATAGATACCCCATTAGAAAGTGTACCATGAAGGAAGGAAGGTTAAAACAAGTCAAGGGGATGCCAATATGGTTGACGATGAGAATCAAGGAAGCTAAATACTTCTGTTCAGATATGGAAGTCATGCCTAAATGACTCCAAAACAAGCACAAATCCTGGCAAAACAAATGTTGACAAAGAATCTGAGGAACAAATGGCTAAAACAGCAGAAAAGTCATTAAAATCAGAATCTGGAGACCAAATCTAGGAAGTTATAAGAAAGATGGCAAACATGAAAAAGAAATGAAAGGAAGAGGAGAAGATATCTGGAAGGGTTGCTCCAGTGCTTGGAGCTCAAGAAAGTCATTCAAAGAGCTAAATCAAATAAAGGTAATTAAAATGGAATATCTGATGTTACTCGAAACGTTAAACTAATAAGCCACTGTTTGCAGGTGAAGTATATTCAAGAGTCCTGAGAGAACGCAAATGTATTCTGATGTCATTAAACCTGTCATGAAAATCAGCCATTGTGTAAAATCACTGAAAAGTAGCCTAGATATTGCTTATTTTAAAAGATTTTGGTGTGGTAAGAAACTCTAGGCCTGTGAATATCCAATACTTGTTTTGGATAAATTTGTGGAAGATATTATAAAACCTCAGGGTATTAAACCGGTAGGGGACTCTCGTCCTGTATGAATTCGCACGCTTCCTGCAGAGAAAGTCTTTTTTCCCCCAACAATATTACTTGCCCACAAGCATTTATCAAAAGTAAGCCAGAAATATTGCATGCTTTGATTTCCAAAAAGCTTTTGATTTCACCTTCAATGGAGATCCTGAATAATGTAGCAGGCATAGCATAACAGGACACCCTTTTCAGGGAATGGAGACTGGCCAAAGAAGAGAAGGTCAAGATTAAGAGGGAATGGACAGTTCTAAATTATCTACAGCTTGCATCTGAATTGTGGAAAGTAATCCAGGTTAGTGGATTATTCCCAATTATTCAGAATGTAACGAAACCTAACAATGTTGTAAAGATTGCCAGATCTCTTCTAATGAAGTGATGAGCTCAGGGCACAGTACTTTGTATTAGAACAAGGAATTTTCAAGGGACCGGGTTGTGCTGGGCAATGTCACTATCCTGGTTTGGGTTTAACGGACAGGCACCTCTTCTAATAGTTTTTCAGTTGGTAGTACAATTTTTAATTTTAAATCTAAGGTATCTGATGGATCCTTTTAGGAAGGTGAAAGGTGGTTAAAAGGACATGTGAATTACGTTACTTTGTTTTGGTACTTGTACTCCTGATGCTATTCTGTGATTCACGTAAGTCCTCTTTAGGTATTCGCAACACAGCATTTTAGCCTTTGGTTAAATGTGCGAAGTTCGGCATACCTTTGCTCTGAGGGCCAGGTATAGTCCTCTGCCAGGCGACTTTCAGTGCCTGGAAAGAACGTCTTGCTGTCTTTTGCAGCTTAGTGACAGCATAGAGGTCAAAAAGCGGAGCAGAATGTGGCTTTTTTCTCATTTGCACACTACGTATTAACCCAGGGTCAGAGACACTAACAAGCCCGGGACAAAAAAGCTCTTCTGTGCTCATTCAGCTTTCTCTCCGTCATGAAGCACAATATTCTGCCTTGCTCTGGGAGCGTCTGCAAGATATTGCTACTGTACTGCTGGCGTGCTGGTCTTCCCAGGCACAGCATACTTAGGCAGGCATCTTAGCCTGGCCCAGGAAGATAACCACTAGATGCACTAGCCAGGAAGGAACTGGAGGACACTAACAAGCAGAAGATAACCTACCGGGGGAAAATGAATTTATTTTGCATTAAGATCTGTATGCAACCAGTTAGAATACTTTTCTTATGCTGTCTTTTGATAAAATGCCATTTTATAGAAAGTTATTTTGTATGTTCAAGGCCTCAAGAGATTAATAAAGAGGAACTAGAAGGAAACAGTATGCGGTGTGGCAGAAAACTTGCCAAAGATGGTGATGTAAGCACAAATATTTTTCCATGTCCTTTTAAAAATGTGTAATTCATTTACAGTTTTCATAAGCTGTTTGTTTTCCAACAAACAGTGTTTTCATAACTGGATCATTTTAAAAGGTTAAGTACTTTGTTATTGGAAAATATAAAAGTGGTAACAAGGCTGATAGAGCTTTTTTAAGCAACAAACCTTGAATTTCCTGAGCTGACAAAAAATGCAAGGTGTCAACGTGGAGGTCCTTAGCAAGTTTCTTAAGATCAGAACTTAATCCACTCATTCAGAGTACAAATTTCTTAAATTATCCCTCTCTCTCTCTCTCTCTCTGTTTCTTTCTTTCTTTCTTTCTTTCTTTCTTTCTTTCTTTCTTTCTTTCTTTCTTTCTTTCTTTCTTTCCACAAGTATTGCTGGAGATGGACGGGCTTCAATTTCGGCTTTGATCTGCTGGTCACGTACACCAACCGTTACATTGTCTTCAAACGCAACACGCTAAATCAGCCCTGCAGTGGCTCGGTCAGTTTGCAGCCCCGGAGGAATATCGCTTTCAGGTGGGTTCTCTTGCTTGGCTGGGCAGTTCTGCGTTGCTAGAAGGTGAGAGAACCCTGTCGGCACTCATGTCTTCTGGGAGGATTCCGTGTTCACCAGCAGTTGTGGGAGGGAAGGAAATCAGTATCATTTATCCTTCCATTAAAAAACAGGAGAAGGTTGAATTATCTCCTCCCCAACCCCCAATGGGCCACTTAGGAGCTAGCTAGCTAGCTATCAAATTTTATCACTGCCCATCTCCCTGCAAAAGGAGGGACTCTGGGCAGTTTACAGTAAAAGCAAAATATAAAATTCAAAACAATTATAAGTACCATAAATATAAATAAATAGACAATAAAAATATAAAATATGCTAAAATCCAGATGGCTAACGATTCTGTATCAATCCATGAGTAAAGGGCCATTCTAGGGGGCTAGCTGTCCCCAGGAATGACTTTTCCCCTTCCTGCTCCAGGCACACTGAAAAAACCAGGTTTTTAGTTGTCTTCAAAAGTCCAGGAGCGAGGGGGTGTGTCTTCATCTCCAGGGGAAGGATGTTCCAGAGGGCGGGGGCTGCTGCAGAGAAGGCCCGCTTCCTGGACCCCGCCAGGTGGAATTCTTTTACAGATGGGGTCTGTAACATGCCGTCTCTGCATGACCAGGTGGGACGTGTCGATGTGATGGGGATGAGACAGTCCCTCAGGTATCCTGGTCCCATGCCATGTAGGGCTTTAAAGGTGATAACCAACACCTTGAATTGGACCCGGAAGCAAATTGGAACCCAGTGCAGCTCGCGTATCAAAGGTGCTACATGTGCCAACCTTGGGGCACATAGAATTGCCTGTGTGGCTGCATTCTGGACCAGTTGTAGCTTCTGGACATTCTTCAAGGGTAGCCCCATGTAGAGCGCATTACAGTAGTCTATATGGGAGATGACCAGGGCACGAGTGACCATTCGAAGGGCCTCTCGGTCCAGGAAAGGGCGTAACTGGTGCACAACACGGAGCTGCGCAAAGGCCCCTCTGGCCATGACTGCCACGTGCTCTTCGGGCAGGAGTCATGAGTCCAAGAAGACCCCCAAGTTATGCACCAGGTCTGTCTGGGGCAGTGCGACCCCATCCAGAACCAAAGATGGCAAATTCCTGGGAGCCGAGGGGCCGTTGATCCACAGCCACTCCGTCTTACCAGGGTTCCGCATCCAGACCCCCACAGCCCCCGGGCACCTGGAGAGGACGGTCACCTCATCATTTACCTCACCCAGGATGGAGATGTACAATTGAGTATCATCGGCATATTGATGATACCTCATCCCATGGTGACGAGTGATCTCTCCCAGCGGTCTCATGTAGATGTTGAAAAGGAGTGGAGAGAGAACCGAGCCCTGCGGCACCCCACAAAGAAGGGGTCAAGGGTTGAATCTCTCCCCTCCTATCACCACCGGCTGGGACCGGCCCTGGAGGAAGGAGGTGAATCAGCGCAAAACCACGCCACCTACCCCCAACTCCCTAAGTCGGTTCAGAAGGATACCATGGTCGATGGTATCGAAAGCTGCTGAGAGGTCAAGAAGAGCAAGGATGGATGCACTGCCTCCATCCCGCTCCTGCCAGAGGTCATCCATAAGTGTGACCAATGCTGTTTCCATCCCATGACCGGGCCTGAAAGTGACTGAAAGGGGTCCAGATAATCCAGAGTCCTCTGGAACTGCAATGCCACCACTTGCTCTACCACCTTCCCCCAAAAGGGGAGGTGGGAGACTGGATGAAAATTGTCTAGTACAGTAGGGTCCAGCAATGGTTTCTTGAGGAGGGGGCACACCAGTGCCTCCTTAAAGGCGACCGGGAACACCCCCTCTCTCAAGGATGTATTTACCATCGCTTGGACCCAACCACACGTCACCTCCCAAGCTGCCTTCACCAGCCAGGAGGGGCATGGATCTAATTGGCAAGTGGTGTTTATAGTCCTGAGGATCCTGTCCACTTCCTCGGGCCCAACAGGATCGAACTGTTCCTAGATAACTGGGTAGGTACGTTCCCCAGGCATCTCCACAGACCCTGTCCCATGCTTGGAGTCCAACTTGGAATGGATCCGAGCAGTTTTATCCTGCAGATGCCCAGAAAACTCCTCAGCACAGCCCTGTAGATGAATTTCTAAGTCCCCTTTCCCCAAAAGGGATCGGGTGATCTTAAACAGGGCCGCTGGGCGGCATTCCATGGCAATAACGGCGGAGAAGTACTGATGTTTCTTCGCTCTTACCGCCACAAGGTAGGCCTTAATAGTGGCTCTAACCTGTATTTGGTAGGATTCGGTCTTTGTCTTCCTCCAGCGGCGCTCTAGGCATCTCTTAAGCCTCTTCAAAACTCTCAGCTCCTCCGTGAACCACGGGGAGTGTTGGGTTGAATGAAGCAAGAGAGGCCGCACAGGCGCGATCCTGTCCAAGGCCCCAGCCGCCTCCCTGTTCCAGGCCGCAGCCAGGGCCTCCGCTGGACCGTGCAGCAGATCCCTGAGCACCTCCCCCAGCTCCCTCTGAAACCCTGCTGGGTCCATCAGTCGCCGAATGGGTCCTGCCTCCCTGCAGAGGGGAGCGGCATAGGAGAATCTCAGGGCCACCAGGGCATGATCTGACTATGACAATGGGGACAGATGCAGCTCTCCCCTCAGATCACGTTGCCACTGCTCCGACAAGAAGACCAAGTCCGGAGTGAGACCACTGTCTCGAGTCGGGTCCCAAATGATCTGGGACAGGCCCATGGCTGCCATGATAGCCACGAACTCCCGAGCTGCCTCCGAGGCACGCCCCAGGGAAGGCAGATTGAAGTCCTCCAGAACCATAAGTTTGGGGAACTCCACCGCCAAACCTGAGACGGCCTCAGGCAGGGAGGTTGCAACGCAGCAGGGGGGCTGGTACAGCAGCAATACTCCCAGCTGTTCTTGGGAGCCCAACTTGAGAAACAGGGTCTCACACCCAGCCACTTGTGGAGCCGGACCCCTGACGGCTACTAGGGATTCTCGGATGACAACAGCCACCCCTCCTCCCCTGCCCTGAGGTCTCGGCTGGTGCTGTACTCGGAATCCGGGCGGGCATACCTCCAAAAGAGCAACACCTCCTTCCAGGCCCAGCCAGGTTTCGGTAATACATGCCAGGTCTGCCCCCTCCTTCGTGATCAAATCACATATGAGGGGAGCCTTGTTGTTAACTGACCTGGCGTCAAGCAACAGCCGAAGACCAGGGCTTCCACAAGTCTGCTGTCAAGGACCTAGGTCTGAGCACGGAGGGCCAGAGCATGCCACAGGTAATAAACACGGGGGGCATCTTCCCCAAAGATGGCCTGCCCTCTGGCTCCCGTCGTAATGTCCCTGGCCCATCACCACCTCGATAACCTGCCCCGCCCTACAACCCCCAGATTCTCAGAGTCTATTAGCCCCCAGTCCTGCACTCCAGAGATCCCTGGATAAAAATAGGGATCCCTCCATTCATTCATACAACCTTGTACACTCTCAGTCAGCCACAGGACTATGGTGGGCCCCTCCAGTGCACCAGCTCATGCTCTTGGCACTGTCAGAGCCCAACCATTGCCCACCTGCTCACTCACTGTGCCCCCCCCGGCCTCTCCCACTGGTCGGCAGGAGGGGCACTCCATTCACTACTCCTCACCCCCTGCCTCTCACTCGGGGTGGGTGTTTTCACACACTCCATCCAAACCTGTACTCCCTCCCGCACCTCACATCTGAGGGGGGGTACCCCATTCACCCAGGAGGGACCCTAATAACCCTGGTCACCTCTAGGATGGTGCGGGAGGGATGGCTGATTTTTAATTCTAGACTCCATGGCACCCACTGTCCAGCTATTCGAAAGTTCGCCAGGCGTAAGGGCCAGTGCCCCCCAGGAGGTTCCCCCCCCCAATGTCACTGCCGGCACCAGGGCCAGGAGACCCCAAAAGTCCCCCAGGGCTCACCGTGTGGCCCAGGCCGCCACTGCATTGAGGCCAGCAGGGCCCATTCACCACAATGAGGCCCACCGCGTTACTAAGTCCACGCCGAGGCCTATCACATTGCCAAAGTTCCCTATGCTGCCCAGGCTGCCAGGTCCACTGCACCACCAGAATTCGCTGCGTCACTGAGCCAGTCCACTGGTCCAAGGCCGATCTGCCACGCTGAGATTCGCTGCGTCGCCGAGGCCAGTCCACCGGTCTTAGGGCCCTGAGCCTTAAGCTGTGTCACTGAGGCCAGTCTGCTGCCCAGGGCCGCTGCGTTGCCAAGACTGGTCTGCTGCCGCGAGGCTCCCTCCATTGCCAGTCACCCCACCGAGGTCTGCTGCACCGCCAAAGTTGGTCTACTGTGCCGGTGCTCACCACCCCGCCTGGACCTGCTGCCGGGGTCTGCTGTGCCTTGCAACCGCCGAGATGTATCGTCGCCCTCACTCAATCCAGGGGGCTCCGGCGAAAGCTCTGGCAGCAGCTCCTGGCCACAGCAGCTCCAGCTAAAAAAAGGCTCCGGCAGAGGGACTGCTGCGCCATCAAGACCCACTGAGGCCCGCCACCACCCACCATTCTGTCAAGGGGGTTCTGTCTGGCCTCACACCCAACCCATCAGATATGGGGTCAGAGACCATCAAAATCTCCCCGCAAAACCTCGACAAGCAAGGTTAAAGCTGGGGGGGTGGGGGTCGAAAGATATTAGGACTCACCCCTTTAGAGCAGTGAACGGCATCTACTCATGGTCACCATCTTGAATTTTTATTCAAGATGGCGACCGTGAGCATTGGAGTTAGACAGCAATTTGCTGGCTGTGGCTGCTGTCTGGAGAGGCAGAGAGTGACTCCTCGCGGCTCCCTCTCCTCCTCCGGCAGAGTAAGCCTTGTCCGTTCCAAGACTCAGGTTGGTTTTCTCTACCTCTTTTGCTGAAGTTTTAGGTGCTTATTTTGTTACGCTGTGGTCCATGACTACAACAAAGTCATTTGTTCATTGGGATCTTGAAGCAGCAGCAGGCAGGAGGTGGAAAGTTGTTAGAAACAACTGTGAAAGTGCACAACTTTCCAGGGGAAAGTAGTGTGGAGGGCTTAGCATAGGAAGAGAAATGGGGAAAAGAAGGCTAAAGCAGCAAAGGAACCTGTCCCTCCCTGACACTGTTTCTCTTTGCTCTTTTGGTATATAGATGGGGAAATTTGCTGGGTGAATAGCAGATAAAATACTGCAGTACTTGCTAGAGTCATAACATTCAAATCCCCACAGGTGTATAGAAATCTGTGTTTAGGATAATGACAGACACCAGCAGGTCACCGTTACCCATGACAGGCCAAGTGTTCTTCCCAAGCACAAAGATTTGTCATACTTTTTGCCAAAACAGAGTCAGCTCAGGCCTTTCAATGAGCAAGCTGGGTGTGTTTTTAGCTGAACAGACTTTTCCATCATCCTCCACACTACTGGCATTGCTACACATTGTTCTGGGAACTGTAACAGGGCTATAAGAGATGCTTTTTTTTTTAATCTCTCCTCACCCTCCCCTCAGGAAATGCCACCACCACCACCATTTTTTCATAGATTTTAGCTTAGTGTAATTTCTCTTCTGTCCTTAGGCTGCGACTGGCTTCTTTTGATAGCAGTGGAAAGCTTATTTGTAGCCGAACTGCAGGATATCAGATACTAACCCTTGAAAAAGATCAGGTTTGTATTTGCAAAGCTTTTGCTTCATTTTAGCCAGCGGTGTCAGAAAAGAAAGTATTATCCCCTCATAAGAAGCAGGAGAGTTAAACAGAGAAATGAACTGGGTTCCACCATTGGCTGTCTCAAAATTATGTTCCTTTGTGACGCTGTATTTGCGCATTGCAGTCTCGCTAAGGGCTTCTGGCCTCTGCTACAGAAACTGAGGCTTCCTGTTCAGAGCGCCAAGTTTCCGTAGGGACAGCCTAAGTAGGAAGTAGTTGATAATTCCTTTTAAGAATTTAAATTGGAAGCCATTAAATGGATTATGTACCTCAAGTTGGTGTCAACTCTTAGTGACCACTTAGGTAGATTTTCACCAAGAGGATCGGCCATCAACCTGGTCTTTTGGTCTTCCAGCAGTGCACCCATTGCTTGCTGTAGTTGAGTCCCTCCACCTTAACTGCTGATGGTCCTCTTCTCTTTTCTTTCCCCTGCTTGTCTTTCAAATTGTTTGGTGGGAAGCTTTGTTCAACTGTTGAGCTGAAGAGGAAGAATAAGAGTCGGGTGAGACAGACGGGAGCAGCATAAGAAGTCTGTGAGCGGCTTCTCAGGGACAGCAGGGGCCAGAAAGAGAAAAACTGCTTTTTAAATTTCTGTGAGCATGATCTTCTCGGCCTGTTTCTTCAGCGCAAGACACATGGAAGCAGTGAACTTACACCAGTTTCCCAGAAAATGGGTGGGGATGGCCCCTGGTTGAAACAGGCATTTTAAAAAAAAATGTCTCGAAGGAGTACAGTAAGCTGTTTGCAGGAAACGAGGCCTTGCGAGCCGTTCCTTCTGAGCCCTGCAGGTATGCTGACAAGCATCTGAACAGAGCCTTGGCAATGGTATGATGGGTAAATGCCAGAGTTCACTAGGAAAGATGCCAGCATCCATTTGCGTGTGCCTGAACTTCTTCATCTACAATGCCCCAAGGAAAAGTGCATTCCAGTAGCCTAGATGCTACTGGTAGGTGGGTAATTGGCACAAGGTCCAGCTTTTACAAACAGCTGACATCCCCGGACAAGCTCATGTACCTATGCAATAGAATCCAGGAGCACCCCAGAACCACAGACTTGTTTTTCAGGGTGTGTGCAAGCCTATTCAAGATCAGAGACAAACCTCCAGTGGTAGTCATCATCGTCTGTATCTGCAGTGCCTCTGTCTGGTCTGCCTAGGTCTTGTTTCCCGGCATCCCCTCCAAAACCTTCTGACTGAAGAGTCACGCAGCCTTCCAGGAAGACAAGTTGAAAATAGGAGGCTCATCCACAGTCCAAACATCCCAGTAGTTTCCTGTAGCTTTTAGAAAATGGTGAAAACAAACCAGAATGTTGTGATGCTCCTGAGGCTAATGGCTGGGGAGAACAACAGAAGCTCCCTACTACTTGGTTGAGACAGTTCTTCCAGGAAGAGGCTGAACTCCATGGGCCTCCACCGTTTAAAAGAAACATTCTGGAAGGATCCTATCGTGGATAGTGGCGTAGATAAGCTATCCAGAAAGATACTGAGATAGATATAGATAGATAGATATTTGACTGCAAAGTCAAATAAGAATAAGGGTTGGGTGAGGTAGAAGATGGGAGTAAAACAAGTCTTGTTTTTCAAGAAACAAGAAAACCAACGGGTATATTTGTTCTTTCCCTGGCACAGCTAATTCTTCAGGGTACCTGAGACTGTTCTTGTCTTATCAGATGAATGAATGCCTGCCTGGTTGGATTGGTGCCATCAGCACTTCCTCAAGAGACTGTCTAATGCTCCAAGACTGGTAAATTCATAGGCACAGATTTGGTTTCTTCAACAAAGGTTTTGCTGATGTTTTCTACAGAGCACTGGGAATCTCTGCATCCCTCAAGAAGAATTTCAGTACCTCCACGGTCCAAATGCTTACCCTGCTATCTGGAATAGGCCGAGAATGTGTAGCAAAGCTGGAAGGGCTGCCAGCTTTTCTCCCCACAGAGGAAGATAGTGTGAGGTTGCTTCTTCCTTCCTGCAGGGCACTGAGAAAGTCAGGTGAAATGCAGTATTTCTTACAGCTCTCGTCAGATGATTCTTGGAGAGAATTCCTTTCCTCGAGAACCCCAGTGTTTCTGAGCACAAGAAGGAAGGATGTTTTGAAGAGTATCACTTGCTGGATAATCAGCTGCAAGCAGTCGGAGCAGGCAGCCAATTCCTTTCATTTTATTCAGGCGTTTAAACACATGGAAAAGTATCGATTTGAAGCCTCCTGGTGCAAGTGAAAGCTGGCAGGATAAGCTGGCCCCTTCAGTGGCTGCTGTTTTGGTGGATTGTGCTGGAAGGGCTAGAAATCCTTGAAAGCCTAAAAAATACAACTAGGGAAAGTACTTAGAGAAGTGATGGTTTTCTCCTTCTGTAAGAAATTAACTGATGGACACTTGGTTGAACAATGTCTCTGAAGTTACATGATTATGGCTCAAATTAATTGCTTTCATAATTTCTAGCATTTTCTCTAAACCTTTTTGCAGGGTTTCTGAAAGCATTTTTTTCGGTCTCATAACTTGCCTTTTTTTTTTTTTTTTGCTTTTTAGGAACAGGTAGTGATGAATTTGGACAGTAGGCTGCTGGTCTTCCCTCTGTATATCTGTTGCAACTTCCTGTATACCTCCCCAGAGAAGAGAAAGGAAAATGACGGACAGTCAGATAACCTAGACAGCTGAGAGTGACGTTTGAAACTTCTTTGCATGGTTGCTTTAACTTGGAAGCTCCTGATGCACTGAAAGAAAAACAATGAGATGGCCTTACACATTGAAGCAAAGGGAGGGGGAACTGTGATATTCTACCAATTGTCAGAATACAAGCCCCAGCAGCACCAGCCGGCATGACTAACCAGTGAGGTATGTTGGGAGCTGTAGTTTTGAGATATTGTGAACCAGAGTTCCCCACCCCTGCCGTAGCAGATAAATGCAACTTCCACCTCGTGTCTATACATTCCTATGCATATCTGAATAGCTGAAACTACTTATGATGACCTCTTCTTTTCCTGTGAATTCTGAGCCCCAGAGAGTGATAAATATGAGGATTACCACCAGTTTCCTGACAGTACAGAAATAATTCAAACGCAGTTCATTAACTGGGCCTGCTTAATTAAAAGGAATATGATGATACATGTATAAAACCCACATTAACTTAAATACAACATACTGTTTTTACTTTACGGTCTCGATTTGTTCTTCTGACCAAGCCCTTCATTGTTAAGGGTCAGTTACTGGCTTGGTGAAATCTCTATTTCTGGATTGCTTTTAATTCATTACACTTGTAAGTACTTCCTGTTGAGTTGAAGCCTTTCTATAATATATATTGTTTTGTTTTCAAGAAACATACATTTTTTAAACATTGGATGTATTTTTAAAAGTCATTCTGTAGCATCTGGCTGCCTCAGTTCAGCATTTTTAATTCATCAGAACTCAGATCCATTGTTTTATTATTTGATACCTGTTTTCACTTTTTTACTTTTTGTTTTTTGACTTTAAGCAAAAAAGCACTCCCCAACCGTGGGCTGGGTGAACCTCTGCTAGTCAGGCAGCCAAGTCCAGCCCCAAAGAGAAAAGGGGCTCCAGCTGAGAATTGCATTTTGACCCCTGGGGTTTCTCTGATGGCTTCCACTCTGTTGTCAGAAGGGCCAGCCAGGTGAAATTCTGGATCCTGCGTAGCTTTAAAGGCACTGAAGTTCTGTGGGTCTGCCTATACACACAGCGCAGCAACATGTCTCAGGATTGCAACAAATATCCTGTTGAAGCTGAACACACACTAAATACAAGCATTTGAAAGCATTTTAGTGACTGAAATCAAACTCAGAGCGGGAATATATATCCTGTGTTCAGGAATCTAGAACTTTTGAGTGCCTTTTGAGTTGTATCTATATTTGAACACTCTCTTTACCTTGCTTAAGATAGATTGCTGTTCCAAAAACTGAAACTTAAAGAATTTGTGTCTTGAATTAGTGTTTAAAAAAATAAGCTATTAAAAGTGATCATAAACTGTTACTTGGTTTGTACATATCTTTGATGGTTGGGATGGTTGTCCATTGTCTATCCTTAAATACTTGCTGGTAGCATATTTTTGTAATACTTAATTTAAAATATACCCTTCATGTGCTATGAAGATAAAATAGCTTGTTCAGCACAGTGAAACAACAACAAACTGAAAATAAACCATCTGCATTTTAGAATTCGTAATTGTTTGTTTTGTGTTGGGGACACTTCTTTAAAAACGATTGCTAATATTGGCTTCTTTTATTTGCACGGTTTTGTAACCGAACAAAAACCCACCTATTTTGTTTTTCTGGAAGATAACGCTGTTAAATACCTTAGGTCTAAACCTGTGGTAGCATGATAAAATTGCACAACTTGGTATTGAATATCAAATTCAACTTAATTTAATTTAATTCAATTTAATTCCATAAGGAAAGGTGCAGTACTTGTTGCTGCAAAAATATCCCTGTCAATATGAGTGGATTCCTTGCTTGAAGGCCTTTAGCGTCCATTTTAGCCTACTGTACTGTAGTCAGGAAAGGTTTTCACCTGGTGCTCACAATGAGGCAAATATTGGTCCAGCCTGAATGTCTGTAGAGAAGATATTCCATAAATCGGGTCCACCCTATTAAAAGCTCCAAAGGCTTAGTTTGGTAACCAATGTAGGGGGAGACCAGAAGAAGGCAGAGCAGCCATACTGTTGCTGAAAAAAAACATGTCCGTGTCCATGAAGTCATCCAGAATTGAACTCAACGCAAGGGAGACTGCTTTAATACAGGGGGAGACACTCATCACAGTTTTCTTAGGGGCATTGTAATATGTAAGGGATTTGCAGGACACCATGAGCTACAAAGCTTGAATTAAAGAGCCAGGCAACATTTTGGATTGCAGCTGCTGCTGTTGCTTTTCCTCCATTAATGGGGGTGTAAAATTCGTGGCTATGCTTTTTTTTTAGGCATCAAGGTGATGCAGGCACCTTCCTGGGTGCCCACCAGACTCCCTGCCAATGTTTATGGTGAATGTTTTAAAATTAAAAATAGGAAGCTGATACCTGCAAACCAATGCACTGCACTAGCATCATGTTTACAAGGATGTCCTTGGCCCCGCTAAAATGTCCCTGGTAGAGAGCAGATTGCCTTTGGGTGAATGGGTGTTCTGTGACTGGACGTACCCACGATGGCAGCCATTTTGTGAACGGGCAGGTATGTCGCATCCGAATGGTAAGTGCCCATCACGGGCTCTTGAAATTCCAAATGTGCTCTACTTAAAAAATAAGGTGGCTTAGGTCTGCAGTTGATACTGCTGGTCAAACAATGGGAGGGGGATTGAGGACCCTTTCTCCCTCCCCCCAGATGTCTATCTGACTGAAATCTGCATAAACAAGAAAATAAATAAATGTGTAAAGTATTTTGTAACTCTTCCCCTAATTAAAAATCTTCTGGGCATTTGGGGAAAAAAAAATGAAAGAAAGCCAGAATTTTGCATCTGCTTCTCTGATACTGGGCAGATTTTATACCTTCAAAAAGGTTATCATTTACTATAAATTTCTCCATTTTCTTTTAAGTAGCAGGACTTTGTGCTTTCCTCTTGTTAGCAGGCGACACAAAACTCATTTCATATCTCCCTTCAGAAATGAGCCCAAGATAATTGACTGTACTGTACTTAATTTATTTGACCAATCACAGCAAGTGTGCTGGTACAATTCCTACTACATGCGTTTATCATGCAACCTTTATTTTTATATAACTCCAAGTGAAGTACATAATGCGCCTGCTTCCTATTTTCCCTACAACAATAACCCTATGAGCGGGTTGGGCTGTGACAGCCAGCTTTCATGTCCTGGTTTCTAGTTCAGCACCTTAACCACAACACCAAACTTTGGTCTGATGGCCCCCCAAATAGTTTTTTTTTTCCTTTCCATAATGAAGAGTTGGTAGCATCTAACCATCTGGTCATGGAGAACATCAACAAAGTTACACAGAATCAAGAAGGAAGAAAAGCCAAGTTGCTGTTGCCCTGGGTGTTCCCCAGCCGCTCTGAGGAAGCATCCTGAAGGCATGGAAGAGAATAAAGCAGAAATGCAGCAGCAGCAAAGGAAATTACTGGTTCTGGTCCTTGTGGCTTTCCCCCGTAATGATAATACAGATTACTAGGGTGTTTTAAAGAACGAACTAACTTTATCAGTAGTCTGTTATCTAAACAATAGAGTGTTGTTAATCTTCAATTAATATTAAATAGCACTGTTTCGAAACGATATAATGTATTAAGATTTACAACACAATGAAGAAAGAAAACACAGTTACAAGACAACCTGGGGGCGTGAACTGGAGGCTGGAGACCATACATAGAGCTATGATTCCTTGCCTGGAAATGTGCACTTGGGGGCTTCCAACATTAACACAGGCATCTGTTCCATGTGCAATGCTTTGGGAAGTATTCCCATTCGTTGTTCAGGAAAGTGAATTCCACAGCTCAGTGTTTCTCAATCTTGGCTGCTTTAAGATGTGTGGACTTCAACTCCCAGAATTCCCCAGCCAGCCTTGGCCAATTCTGGGAGTTGAAGTCCACATCTTAAAGCAGCCAAGGTTGAGAAACCCTGCCATAGCTCATGAGATGAGCTGTCCAGGGTGGTGAATCCAAAAACTTCCCTGTGTGTGGAGCTCTCCAGCGTGCTGAATGCCTTGTGCTGGGTGGTCTGTTAGGAAGCTGTCACTGTGCTAAAGCTCAAAGCTACCCATTTCCAATCTGGACCAGCAGTGAACTTCTGTTTTGTTCTGTCCATTTCTCCTTTTCTGAAGACTACCAAGCTTCCTAATACACAACCGGTTCTCTTCTTTCACACTCTACTAAGATTCAACAGGTGAGCTTTCACAACACAGCTCATCCCAGAGTCTCAAGTTCCATTGCAGTCAGAGCAACAGGGTGATGCAATGTGTGGGGCAAGGGAGATTAATCTTAGCCCTGTTAATTGAGAGCCTTGTTCAAGGGGAATAATTTCTTGGGAGGGAATGTACAAGGATCTGGTCCAGAACTAGTTCTGCCAACTTTAGCTGATTTCATCAAAGAATGAGTCAACTAAATAAATCATGGATTGATGGTTTTAGCTCATGGGGCTAAGATTGAAGGGCTTTTGCTGAGCAGGCTACTCAAACCGACCCCCGCTTCAGCCAACTACAAAAGGTTCTGGGCCTCTGGCTCCAACTATTTAACCAATGTAAGGAATGGCGTTGTTCTTACACCAAAACCAATCTTCCAATTTCCCAAGAAGACCCTTTCCCTCCAACAAACTTCTGTTTTCCTATCTCATTCTCAGGATGCTTTGAATTTCCTTAGAATGTCTTTTGCTGTGGATGTTGAGTTTATTTTATTGACGCTAGGGTCATTCATTAAGTATTTTACAATATTTTACATCTGTTAAACTCCCAATGGCATCTGGGTGGCCAAGGCAGAAAATAAGATTCCAGGATATAGGCAGTTGGCCTTACCCATCAGGATTCTTGCCTACTGATTTTATGACTGCTTGGCCATAAAGAGCCCAACACAGAGAAATGTTGAAATTCAGACATAATGCATGAATCCTACTATTTTCTCTCATACCAAACATTACAGTATATTTAAAGCTTTTAAGGCTGCAGGCAATCTGGTTTTCCAAGGAAGGGATCCTTCTATCTCAGCAGTTACAAACCTTTCTGCACCTCCCCCCACCCCAATTTTCTCACCGGGTAGAGGGGGATTCTTGAAAAACTAGAGAAAGGGGATGAGCAGTGCAGGTGGTAAGGTAAGAGTATTGTCCATTATCAGTAATCATTTTGTCCCAGAACTACTGGACCAGATTAGCTTCACGTTCAGAATTTTAAAATTATTATTGCACCTACAATGATTTTGAAATTTGAAAGGCTCTCTTCTCACACCGATAATGTAGCTAAGGCTGGCTACAGTACAGGCAGGAGATTTTACTCCTGCATTGTTTGTGTTTATATTTAAGCAACATAGTACAGCAAAAGAAAAGATCAGTCTTTGGTCTGAATAAGAAGTTGAAATACCATCGCTACCTCTGCCAGCCCCATCATCTGATAACCAACCAAGTTTCCATATTTTCCCTTAGATACATAGAGATGAACTCTGCATATCTGATTAATGAATTTTACAGATTAAATAAAGGAAGCGAAAGAAAGGGAAGGTCTGGAATGAACAACTTTGGAAAGACAGGTTATCAGTCCAAAAAGGCGTGACCAGTTGCTTTGCTGTAGATGCATGTATCTTGGTGCTTGGATGGGAGATCACTTGGAGGGGTTATTTTATTAGATACTGCCTTGAGGAAGAAAGCTGTAGAATTGATCTATTTAAAAAAAACAATTTTGCATTTAGTGTGCATTTTACACATTTTCTTTACAACAGCCCTGTAAGTCAGTCACTACTATTACCAAATTATCAATAGTCCCCGAGGGAGCTGCTTGGCAGGATGGCCTCCAGATTCCCTAGCAAATATAATAACTGACATGGGACTTTCCAATTCATACACCACTTCCCCCAGTGGGAACCTTCTAGCTTACAGTAGTTTGGACTGATGTCTGCTTGAGTTCATGAGTAATAAAGTGTGAAAGGGACTTGATGTACGGGGAAATCTCAGAATACGTCTTCCTCTTGATATCAAAATGAAGTTTGGAAACCAATCAAACTGAGTGATCTCCCATATAGGGTTTGCTGATCACTTTCTCAGCTCTTGAGGGTCCTTGATCTGCTTCAATGACATCATCTTTCATCATCATAACCTACTTTGAATATTGCATTTGCCCCCGCATCACAATCCCCTTGGTTGCCATGGGGACAAGAATAAACAACTTTGCTTTGATGCAATTCTGTTATTCACTCCTTACTGGATGCTCTTTCAGTTAGGTGTGCAGGAGTCGTTTCTCCACTGATTCAAAAACTAACTTATTTTCTTGCCTTTCTTGAACACGTACTTTTTCCATCATGGCAGGTAGGAAATTGTGCCATTTTCATATGCTGACAAATCCTTAAATTCCCCAGGAGACTCTCAGAGGTTATATCAAGTTATGAATTCATAGTTGGGGAAACCAAAGTCTTTGGTTAAAGAAGAAAGAAAGAAATGTGGAAGCTTAGGGGGGAAAAGTAGAATAAGAACTAAAAAAAGCCAAAAGACTCACAGGATTTGATGGACTGATTAGATGATCTGGTTCAGGTATCACCCAGAAGTCAGAAGGGAGTGTTTTTGGTTTGGGCTGAATGTGTAGACACCCACTCTGGTTTGTAAATGATGGTCATTAGAGCTTGTTCAAATATACAATGAACAGTGGCTTTGTGTAATGTGCGAACCTAGAAATGTGCTTGCCACTTTCTCCAGATTTATGGCTTAGGGGTAAGGTTAATATATGTGACATTTTGCTACACATCATGAATTTGGAAATGAAACAAAACCAAACCAAACCAAACCCACCTTCTACTACCAAAGACCACAGTCGTTACAATAGGAGAAAAGGATGAGGATGGGGAGGGCAGGGGATCTGTCCAGTTGGTGTCTTAAGCAGTCTGTAGGCTTGTAAGTTTTGGTTTGTCAAGAAAGGGAGAGAAGGACCCTTGTGAGGGTATAGAGATAGAGCCATCAGTCCTGCCCATTGTGCCCTTGAGATGCCCATTGAGCATTATGGTTTTGGACTTTGGGGCACACGCTGATGATTCAAACACGGACTTTGTTTAATGTGTTAGGAAAGATTCTATCAGTACAAAACCTGTTAGAAACTGTTATCTACAAAAGTGGGAGAAGGGCAGGATTTGCACAGCACATGGCCAGGAAGGGACCCTTGAATCTGATGGACATATGGTGGCTTGGTTTGGTTTTGATCAAGAGTGGGCATCTCTGTACAAGCACAACCAGAAAGGGAAATTGATTAAAGCCACAGTCTAAAACATGTTTAACAACGTAAGGTTGCCCATACTCTTTCACACGGTTTGTTCATCCCACAAAGCTGAAATTTGGGTGGCTTGTTTTGGCTTAGCCTTCTTGTGAGTCCAGCCATTAGATACTGTAAACCATGGTTTAAGGCTTACAGGAATCATGTCATTTGGACTTTATTTTAAAAAATGTGATTAAACCAACCATGGCATAGTACAGTGAATGAATATGGTGAATGGCTTCTCCTATTTCACAGGTTTTCAGTTGCTCTAACTGCTCTCCCCTTGGACTCCCTTTCGGATCACAACATTCTGTTGGAATCTTGGGGTTACCATGGGGACGACAAAGAACAAGGTTTATGATCTCAGATCCATGGATTCCTCTACTGGAAACTGACTTGACCAAACCCCTCAGTTTTGATTTCTCCAGTTGAAAAAAGACTTGTTTCATTTCTGTTTTGAGAATAATGGTTGAAGGAGCTTCAGATAGACTTAGGTGTGTGTAGGAAACCAGTTTCTGCTTCTACACCCAAATGTGTATAGCTCTATTAACACACAGGATTTTTGGCCAGAAGGCCCCAGCACCAACTTTATAGGATTTGAGGAAAAGCACTAAGAAACACACATGTTGAAACTCTTAGAGAACCCATGCAAATCAGCAGTTTAACCAAATATAGAGCATCTTCAAACATAAGAAAAACAGAAAGGAAATTCACTAAGAGGGAAATGTGTAGGAAATTCATAGAATCATAGTTGGAAGGGACCTAAGGAAGGGACCTAATGGGTAGGAATCATAGAATCATAGTTGGAAGGGACCTAAGAGGTCATCACGTCCAACCCCAGGATTCACTAGGCCATCCCTGATAAATGACTGTTGCTCCTTACTGGTCTTCAGACTTTGAACAGCTCCATACTGGGAGGAATACAATAGCAGGAAGACTTCCAGACAGAAAATGGGAACAAGCTGTTGGAGCCTCCAAAATCTTGTAGAGGTCCTCAGGGTGAAGAAACTTCTAGGATCAAATTTGGGGGAGAAGCAAAGTGGCCCCTATTGGGTTTAGGAAGACGGGGGAGAGCGGGCGGTAACAGTTCAGGTGACCTAGAGATTCACACTTCAGAATAGGAACATTCCAGCAGGGACCTTGAATGATGGAGAAAGTACCTGGTCTGAATCTCTACTGCTCCCTCCCAGCTTCCAAACAGCAGTCCTGGTTTTCTGTACAGGATTCGTGTACAGTATATTGAGATGCTGAATGCAAATACTCAGAATTGTGTATGTGTATTAATCTGGCTGATCCATAGGTAAATGGCTAAATCCTCACCCTTCTTTGTGTGTGTGTTTGTCTGTATGTTGCAGATCAGACTCATAACTTGTGGGCAGCAAAAGATAAGGACCTTCAGCCTCTGAGCTGTCCCACAGTGACAGATGTCTCTGCAACAGGGGGAGAGCCTCATGGTGGCTCTGGAACCGAGTCACCAGTTCTGATGGATCTTTGCGCCCAGCCTCCCATTTTAAATTTCCCTGCTCAGCAAGCCCCAGGCAATGCGAGCAGCCAAAGCTACCTGCCTCCAGGGACTTCACATCCCCAAAATATTCATGGAGAACAACCACTCTTGGCAGCCTGTAAATCTCCTGAATCTGGGTGGAAAAGCAATGATCCCTCTCAGAACTTTTATGCACCATTCCCACCTCCCTATAGAAATCTTCCTACCACCAGTCCCATGCAGCAGATATACAGGCACTCCCGCTGCCGGTATTTGCCCTGCCTTCAGCTGGTACAGAAGCCGCTGCTTGAGCACGGGCCCAGCCAGCCCACCTCTTTGCAGGATGAGAGCTACCTGCACAGCCCTGGCCCTCTGGCCCTCATCCCTCTGGAAGGGAGAAATCCAGCTCAGACAGCACTGCCACCTCCAACCGGCCAAGTGGTCCTGGTCCTCAAAGACGTGGAGCCTCAGATCTCTGAGACATCAGTGCCAGCAGGGCCATCCAGACACAGCACTGCAAAACCCTCAGCTGCAGACCTCAAAGGTTGGTGTTGCTCATTCTTCCAATTTCACATCAAGCTTGAAAATATTACATTTTGCCATTTCTGGCGGTAATAAGGACAGACTTCCTCAGACTGGATAGAAGCACATCTTATTTATTCTGATTGCTTATTTTTATCACATTGGCTGCCTTTATAAAGTACTGGATATCGATTTGATTTGAATAATGGTTTTATGGGGTTAAACTGACATCAGATCTCCTTTATAAGCAGCACTAATCCCATGTTCCTTCACACCCGTCACAGCCCCCAATGGGGAGCAGCACAAACGCCAGACTAATGGTCTTAATGAAGTTCTTGCTCAGCCCAGAAGTGAGCACCACCCACGTAGCCTCCATCGGTTTGTGAGGACACCTGAGATCCTCTTGGCTCCTGCTTCATCCTTAGATACTGAGTTTGAGAACATGCCTCATATCCTTCCTGGGTTGCAAGGTGAGTGCTGAACAGACTTGGTACCAGGAGTCACCCACAGACTTGACCTGCTTCAGGCAGCAAACCGGTCTTTTGTAGCCTCAGTTTGTTCCTGTCCCTGTTCAAGGCAGCAGGAAGGACCTACGCGCTAGTCAAGAGCTTCTGGGGTCCTTCCAAGCTGAGAGGACCTCAAACCGAGGGTTCAGCCTCTGGCTACCCTCTTCTTCCAATGAGTCTTACTGGGGCCGCTTCTCCTAGCCTTGGCCCCAAGCCCTCCATGTCCCCAAGCCAGGTGCAGCCCTCCCCCAGGATATCCCTCGACGTACCAAGCAAGCGCAGGGATGAAGGGGAATGGTCTTCAGAGAGAGGGAGAGCCCCTGGTGACCATCTGCACTAGCTGAGAGTGTATGAAGAGGGTGGGGAAAGAGGGGCATCCATGGGGCAGAAGCCGCAGCTCTTGGAAGGCAGAGCAAAGTGGCTTTTAGGGAAGCAGAGGGAGAGCCAGCCTGCTGCATGAGGCTCAGGCCATCAGGAGGGCTTCTGCCCTGCACAGTCCCCTGCAAGATCCAGTTTCAACACATTAAACGATCCCAGTAGCTATCAGCTATGACGGAACAGAAAGAAACCACAAACTCTCCCTGTGAGAAAACAGGAAAAATTTGGACTCCAGCAAAAGAGAAAGAGAAATTCAGCCAGATGACCCTTGCTTTCTCTTTGCAGGCATCCTGCAGTTCAAGGCTGCTGAACATCTGAGAAGGGGATCAGTAGTTGGGAGGAAGGAAGAGCTTCCTTGCTTGTAGAATCACCTCTTGGCTGCTTTCTTTCAGAGGCCCAAGCTCCAGGAGGAGCCCCGTCAGGGGCTCGTCTGAAGACTGGCGTCCCACAGACCTCTCAAGGCCCTCTGGTCCAGGCGGGATCAAAGCAAGCCCACGGCAACAAGTCTGGGCTGAACGGTGAGTGCCGTAGCATTGCAGATGGGGAGACTGTCCACCTGCCAAGGGAGGACTCCTTGCAAGATGCCTGTCCCATCATGCTCTTCCAAGATGTGTGAAATTGTGCTGTGGGCTTTAGAGAATACAACGCATTGAGATGAATCGCCCATAAATAATGACATTGATCCAGACCCATGTCAGAAAAAGTAATTAATATACATAGTTACAACACCACATAAAACCTAAAATTAATCTTAAAGCAAACATCTTAAATATCTTACATCTTAACACGAAAGGCAAGTGGTTAACAAGCTGCCTTCCTGTGTGGTTGCTGGTATTTCAGGAGAGAACCTGGAGGACCACTCACCCATTTTCAGTCTGGCAGGTGAGTCCAGCCTGACTGGGTGTACCTGATCAGTTGCTGACTGAGGTTCACTAGCATTCAGCAGGTGACCTCCAGGAAGTGCAGGAAGGGAGCCATACGGTCCTGGACCACTGCAGTCCATGGCAATCCTACTCCTAGAGATGATGAGACAGATAGAGCCCAAAGGCAGCTCAGCTTCCTCACCACATCTCTGAACATTTGCGAGGGGTTGGTGGGAGAAGCACCTCTTCATCCTGATGATCCCTCAGGGTGTTCTCCAAAGTAATCTCTGCTTCACTCCTGCCAGTCCTTACTGGCCTTGTGTTCATCAACTGAGCCAGTTTTGCAAAATTTTCCAAGCTTGTAGATTGTCTGTTCTGATGCTGTGAACCAGGAAGGAAGTTGCTACTTGGAGAAATGGTCTGCAGAGGTTGGAGACAGTCCTTTGTTTCCTTCTTTCATAGCAGAGCAGGGGCAAATGTGGAGGTGGGAGAAGTATGGGAACCTAAGAATGGCTCACATTTTGTCTCAGCGAACTAGAAGAGATTTGGTGTCCTCCAATCATAGGTTCCATTTTTGGTTTCTTTCAGTTAGGGGTGCTCATATTGGGCTAGAGAAGAACCATCAGTCACCTCCTTCCTGGGCAGAAGGTGAAGGAACTATGTTAATGGGTTTCATGGGTGAGTTCCATGTGCAACAAGAGCTCCTGATTGAGCTGGTCAATGTGCAGGCAAAAGAAGACATAGTGTTCCAAGAAAAATGTTCTGAATTCTCCCTTGCAGGGAATGCTGTGGGAGCTGGCTTACCCAAGCGTGACAGAGACCAGCCTCAGGACCACCCGTGCTTGGCCACTGGCACTCTGGGAATTGCAAGCTCTAGTCAGCATCATGTGGATTCTTCAGGGAGCAAGCTATCACCAATGCCCACGTCACCAGGCAAAGAGGTGATGCCAGTTATTGATCTCTGCAGTTCTGATGAGGACCTTAAAGAAGTAACGGGAGCCCAGAATTCAGACTCTTCCACTGAACTTCATGCTACCAAAGAGCCTAATAAAACATCTTTGCAGAAGAAAATTGACTGTAACTTATTTGTACAAGGAACAAAGATCAGAATGTCAGGAAGAGTCCTTGCCCCAGCAAGAAATCACCAGGAAAGGAAGCAGGATGCAGCCACCTTTAAATCCTTGGGAAACAAAAAGAAATCCGACAATGGTCAAAGCAAAGACGAGGGTGAGGGGAAGCTGAAGAACTCCTGGAAGGCATCTGGGGGTACATCCAAACGAAAGGGTGTCAGTCCAGGATCCCCACCTTTAGGTAAAAGCTCCAGGATTAGCATGATGACAGGGCACAACAGTCAAGCCACCCATCTTTTGTCTTCACGGTCAGCAATGGACCCTACGGTGAAAGGGAAAAGGAAAACCTCTTTAACTGAAATGGAGCCTTCACCAAAAAAAACCCAAATAACTTTGGAAATAGATACAGCCACATCCCCACATCAGCAGGGAAAAAAGCTCTTAAGGTCTGAGAACAGTCAGATGAGTCTCAAGAAGGAGCAGAATAAAACCAGGGGTGGTGTGTCCTCTGAGATTAGGGGAAATTGGCAGTTTCTCCAGAAGAGAGAAGAACCTTGGAAAAAAATCCATGCAAAGGTAGCAGCAGAAGCCTCTAGAATCAAAAGCATCCCTTGCCTTCTGGAACCACTTAAAGACCCAACTCAGACAGGGATGCCCAGTGAAGTTCTAACTCCAAATGAAGACCCAAAGGTCTTCCTCCCAGAACTTCTACTGCAAGAGCCAAGCAAACTGGATGAGGACCAGGCTGGTTCTACTTCCAAAGATCTTGAGATGGGCCATGACGCTTCAGGGTTAGAGAGGATTCAGTCTAAAACCCAGTGTAAAAAGAAAGCAAGGATAAATGTGAGCCTCTCTGGGATGAAAGGCAAAAAGTGCTACCCCAAAACAGAAGCAGAAGACGCACCGAAGCCAGTCCCCAGGACCAACCTGGCTTTACAAATGATGGAGTCCGTGCAAGTGTTGTACCCACTGGGGAAGAGCAACGTTTCATCTATGCCAAGCAAGAAAGTCCACTCAGCTCCATCGTACAATCCTGTTCCAGAAAATCTACTTATTAGAAAGGCAAAGATTTTGCCTAAACCATTAACTAAAGCACCGTTGCAACCTCCGACTAAGCCAACTTTGCAAATAGTGCCCAAGCCACCAGCACATGCCTGGCCCAAGCCCATATCATACCATTTGTCTAAATTAACTTCATACCCAGTGCCTAAGCCTGAAGCACAGCAGGTGTCTAAGCCACCTTTACGTGCCCCTCGACAGAAACTGCCCTTAGTTTCTGTCCCTACTCAAGAGCTGACTTTAGATCTGCCAGATCCGGACCCAAAGCCAGTATGGAAGCAGGTGCCCCTTGCTCCGATCCCACCTGCCACAAAGCCATCAGGTTCTCAGCTCCTGTACAACAAGAGCAGGAAAATACAGGCCATTAGGAAAGTGACCAGTCTGACCGAGACAGCAATCCGGCCAGGTCAAACGTCCACAGCCTTCAAAGCCTCTCCTTTGCTTGAGGATCCCTCTTCATCCCCCCCCTATGAAGGGGCGACTTTCATCCCTTGGAGGACGCCACCCCAGGACCTGGAGGCCTCGGAGCCCATTTCAGCTACGCAACGGCCCCTTCGGGAGCAGATGAAGCGGGACGCACAGAGGGAGAGGGAGGAGGCAGCCTTCTGGACCTCCATGGGCAGAATTAAAGCCTTTTTGGAGCGGGAGAGAGAAATGGACACCTCTCTACAGTTTGGTTACCCCAAATTTGGCTGTCCTTGGCGATAGTCCCCTTCAGGCGATAGACCACTTCAGAAGGTGCTGGGCAGGGAGTTTAATGCAAGATCAAGAGTTTAGTTATTGTATATTTTGCTTGTATATAGTTCAGTTTTCTTTTAAGTAAGGATTTTAAAATATTTTGTATTTGCGTCTGATTTTATATTACAGTATTCTTAAAATGCGCTATTTTTTTAAAGTTCATTTTGTTGTTGAAATGCCTTCAAAATGTCAATTAAAAGGGGAAAAAACTCTCAGTTTTGGGGTGATTCATTTATTATCGTAGGCAGCATTTCAGGAGAGGCATGCGTTCCTATAAAACAGAGGGCTTAAAAGCATAGAACTAGCCTACCTGGGTCAGGCCGAAGTCCATACTAATCCAGCATTTGGCTTCTCACCCCAACCAAATGCCTCTGGAAGATGGAGCTCTGTCCATTTTGGCCACTGTTTCCCTGCAACTGGCATTTGGAAGTCAGCAGCTTCTGACTTGGAGGTAGGGCTGGGTCTTCAAGACCACTTGAAGGTGTCAGAAACAAAAGAAAAAGCCAACAGTTTGTACAAGGGGTGACTTGGTGACAGGTGTCGGTGAGAAGCTGAACTTCTCAACACCTATTTTGCATCTACCTCTTTTCCGAAGAAGGGAGTTGCAGCTAAGGATAGACAAGGTGAGGGTAAAATAACCCTTAGCTAATTTAAATGAATTAATGAATCCCTCCTGAGTACTGAAGGAACTGGGTAATCTCAGATCTGGGTAACTTAATCTTTGAGATCATTTAAAGATCTGCAGAAGAGCAAATGTCACCACCTGAGAAATTATAGCCCTGTTACCTTGATACCCTTGCAGGGCAAGGTCTTCAGGCAGATTATTCAATAGCGTATTTGTGAGCATTGGGATAGGATAGCAACAATTAACAAGAGCAAGCATGGATTTGTTACAAGATGTGCCAACTTGACCTTGTCACCTTTTTGGACAGAGTTAAGTAGCTTGTTATTAAGCTTATTAAGTAGCTTAATTCAGGAGATAACCTAAGATACCCTGAGTTCAGCAAAGCGTTCAGCCAAGTAACAGATGATACCTTCAATAAAATGGTGAAATATGGACTATATAATACTACTGTTCGCTAGACTAGCTAACTCGCTAAATGGGTACAGCAAACAGCACTCATAAGTGGCTCCACTTGAGCCTGGGGCTCTGCTTGGGCCCTGCACTGATCAACATCTTTCTCAAGACTTGGATAAGGTGGTTGGGGGGACTTACCAAGTCTACAGATGATCCAGGCTGGAAGGGGTAGATGAAGAGAGACAATTCAAAAAGCTCTAGACAGGCTTGAGCTGACATAATTAAGAGGGAATTGAACAGGGAGAAAAGTAATCTGGGTAAGGAAAACGGAGGAGATGTGGTTTGGCGACAGTCCATGGGAAAAGGATCTGGGTGCCTCCTTGGCCACAAGCTAAATGACAGCCAGGAGTGTGATGTGACTTCAGAAAAGTCTTGGGATGCGTGAATAGGAGCACAGAATCCAGATAAATTACACTTTCTCATCCTTAGCTCCTCCCATTCACAAAGGTAATTCCTTTGCAGTTTCTAATGGATCTGCTAAACCTTCAGGTTTTCCTTTTTCTCCAATCGTTGTATTTCTGTCATTGGGCCGTGGATCTGGGTGTGGACAGTGCCAGGTCAAGGTGGAATAGGGAGAATGGCTGTTGCGTTGCCATTCTGTAAAACGAAATAATTATTTCAGGAGAGGAAACAGGAATCTTTTGCTGCTAGAGCATCACCATAGTCGTACTCTGGTGACAGCCAAGAAGATCGTATCTATCCTTAATATATAGCAGTTGATCATGAGCCGTATTAACAATCCTGTTGATGTCAGCTCAAAACACAAATTACCAGTTTTTCTCATTAAACATTATCTGAGGTTCCAAAAGAGTTTCTTTTGTTCCATTAAGCCTATTTTAAGATCATAAACTAATTGTACATTGTTCAGTTATTGATTTAACAACAAAAGATATTCAAAGCTCATTATTCCAAAAATCACATAAACAATGAGTATTAATTTCATCAGCTTCTGATAAAGAAGGGTTGTTGGCTTTAGGAGGCATAGATAATTCCTCCAGGACATTTATTTATTTATCTATCAAATTTGTCACTGCCCATCTCCGAACAGGGGAAATCTGGGCAGTTTACAATATAAAACAATAAATATAGAATAACATTTCAATGTAATCACTCTGGATCTTTCCAGAGTGTTCCCCTAGGCATCTGGGCCAGGAGGTTAGGTGAGTCTGCTGGTTCATGTTGCTTTTTATGAGGTGGGATTGTTGTTTGTGACCCTGGGTGTTATGCGTGGTTTGTTGAAATGGAAGCCTGAGAAGCTCACAAAGCAGTGGTGTTATAGGGATGTAAAGAGAAACACCAAAAACTGTACCAGCTGCAGCTTCCAAACACTCTCCAAAATTTCAGTATAATCACTCTGGATCTTCAGAAGAAGGGAAAGGAAGTCCTTTCAGCCGCATTTCTCCAGACTAAAAGGACTGAAGAGGTGTCATTTGGGAGCATCAGAATGAATTGGTCTAGATGAGAGAGTCTAGATGAACCAGGGACAGGTTTTGACAAACAACAACAACAACAACAACAACAACACAAAGAAACTGGTGAAGGTAAGTGTTTTTCTACCTTTATGGCTTTAGAAAAAGACAGACTATGACTGAGTTCAACAGCAGCCTCCTTCCTCTGTCCTTGCTTTGAATTGACATTCCTTTCTGAAGTCATACCATCCACGAAGAGCCACGGGGCCAAGGAGCACCAGACAGAAGAGGTTCACAGGTGATCGTTGTGATTCTCTGTAACCGCCACCAGTGGGATCCCAGTTTGGAGATCGGGTGTCTGGGGCAGTCGGGGGGTGCTTTTTTAAAAAAAAGTCAAGATGGTGTCTGTGACACCATACAACCGACAGATGGATTTATTTAAACCATTTATATGACCACCAATTTCACAAAGACTCGAGGTGGCATAAAAGAAGCAAAAGCAATTTAACAAACCACGCATAACACCCAGGGTCACAAACAACAGTCCCACCTCATAAAAAGCAACATGAACCAGCAGACTCACCTAACCTCCTGGCCCAGATGCCTAGGGGAACAGCCAGCTTAGGCCTTTAACATGCAGTGGAAGGCTAACAGAGTCAGGGCCACCTGAATCTCGGGGGGGATGCCGTTGCATAGGGCAGGCACTGCCACAGAGAAGGCGTGATTTGGGTCCAACTAGATGACGTTGCCTAATGAAAGGGACCCAAAGCATCCCCTCCCGGCTTGATGTGGTGGGGTGAGCAGAACCAGTGGGAGACTGGCAGTCCCTCAACTAGCCAGGCCAATGCCTTGTAGGGCTTGATAGGTGACTGCCGGCATCTTGATTCACACCTGGAACCCACTGGAAGCCTGAGCAGCTCGCAAAGTAGTGGTGTTATAGGGGTGTAAAGAGAAACACCAAAAACTGTACCAGCTGCAGCTTCCAAATGCTCTCCAAGGGCAGCCCCACATAGTGCGTGTTACAGTAATCCAGATGGGAGGTAACTAAGGCGTGAGTCACCATGAGCTAGGCCTTGAAAGAAGTCAAAACAAAACTTCTGGCAGAGTCTAGTCCTTCTGTGAGATCTCCAACCCTTCTTGTGAGGATCATCTGCTTATGAGCATTTTGCTTGAGCTTTTAGGGATGCAGCTTACCGAGCACAAGCATATCTTTAAATTCACCCTGATACTTAATAATGCCCTCTTACTACAGCGAATAGCCCATTTTTATCTCCTTTCCATCACCGTTTTACTGAGTGGTGCTCCTCTACATGGGTAGAAGGATCCAACCCGAACCTTCTTTCAGAAAAGCCATGGATGCTCTTCGACCAGATGGGTGGGGTTCTAGAAACCAGTTTCTGGATCAGAACGGGGTTTGATTTTCAGCTTGGGTTCATGGGGTCTCACATCACCCCTCCCACCACGCAGGGCCACTGACGTTGCAGCTCTTTTCATTCTGCTAAGTTCCAGAATTTGGAACCTTCAGTTACGAAACCACGCCACGGGTTAGGGATACCCACCAACTCGCCCATCTTGCCCGCTGGATGAAGGGAAGAGAGCAGGGACATGGGAGTGAACAGGACAAACTTTAGGAACATAAGCAACTGAACCTACCCGTCAAAGATCTGAATGGGGACATTCAGAGCACAAGGGATCTCAAATTGCATAACACCACGCCCCCCTAAAGTGAGAAAGGGATTTCTGTGACCCCAGCAGGAATCAAGCAAACTCAAAAGTGTGAGCTCAACTCCAAGTCTGAGGCAACATTTAAAAAAATTGGGGGTCCCCGTCTTGGTTGCTTGCAACTCCTGAGTAGGTGCCAACTTACAGTTTGAGAGCACCTGCTGCTGAGACTTTTTCAGTGGTAAAATATGGAGCAAGAATGAAAAGTACGGATGTTGCACTGTACTTTCAACAGCAGAAAAAGAAAAAGAAGCAACATTTTGCTATGAAAACAAAAATATCTCAAAACAATTAACATCTTTTTTTTTCTTTTTTGCCCACTACCCACTGGGTCAGCCCTTCACAGTAGACCAGACTGAGAAATCAATCATGCAGGCCAATCCTACTTTTATTATGAGGTTATGATAACAGAACCTTGCAAGTCTGAATGCTCTTCCCACTCCCTCTATTTTTGCGAGAACTATGGATGGTCAAGTCTGAGATGCCTTTTCAAGTTGCATTTCTGCCCCAGACTCAGGTTTCTTTTATCTGACAGTTGTCTTGGCTCTCCCTCCAGCTCCTTAAGGTCATTCATTCTTCCCATTACCCACTGGCATTTACAGGGGAAAGTAAGAAAACATCATGATGATGAGCAAGCCCTGTATAGTGTCTGATCTCAGCAAATCCTGATGGTGCAGCAGATCAGCAAAGCTGCGCTCATCCCAAGTGAAACTGAGTGGAGCTGAGAAAAAAAACACACACACCCCAGCACACAGTGGCCTCACTGGAATCCAAGTTTCCTCCACGGCTGGAGGAAGGGAGGAAAAGAAAAAGAAATCTGGTTTCCAAGAAGGGAGAGGAAGTCATGTTCTCAGACTGCACAGGCTGTGACTGCTGGTTTGTTGTCATCATGCTGGCGTCGGTAGGGTATGTACAGCCACAGAGGTGGGGCAAAATCTCATCTGGTAGATCCCGTGAAATGTGTGCTGC
This sequence comes from Candoia aspera, assembly GCF_035149785.1. NCBI lineage: Eukaryota > Metazoa > Chordata > Lepidosauria > Squamata > Candoiidae > Candoia > Candoia aspera. The sequence continues at coordinate 23,150,443 of NC_086161.1, read as the reverse complement.
AATTCATATTTTAATGTTCCAGAAAGAGGTGTTCAAGACTCACTCTCACTTTTTCCCAGCAAGCAAAACAGTTTGGCCTCTGAGCCTCATTTCTTCTTGATCTCCCCCTGATGGATGTCCACATTGGGTTGCTCTCAGGAGTGGCAAGCTGGACACTCATCCTGGCCCCTGGCTGAAAGAGTGCGAAGCTCCCTTCCGATGGCTTTTTGTCTTCATAGCAGTTCGGATGGACAAAAAGAACTAAAAGGCAGCCTGATTCCGAAGTCCTCTTTGAATTCCCTCCTTCCGCCCTGCTACCTTGAGGACTGTTTAATGTTCCTTTAGTGCTTCTCCTTCTTGGGTTTTATTAATTGGCAGAACTTGCCATCCTTGTTAAGGTACCACTGGAGGGGGGGCAGGGTGAGCAGAAGGATACTGTACAAGTGCTCCTATCCGGCTACTTATGGGCAGCAGGGCCTGCCCATGGCAGTATCAAGAAATGTAGTTCTGATCTTGGGGATGTGGAAGGCATGAGAGAGCCATTAAGGGGGGAAGGAAAGAGTGAGACATTCAGGAGGGACTTGCAGAAAAGATTACTTTGTTCTGAGAAAGAGGGAGGGGTGAGAAAGAAAATCAAAATGATCCTGCCTTGATTTTGCTCAGTATAAGATGGACAGAGAGAAACTGGGGCAGGCGGTCAAGATTCTGTTCTTCTACCTTAATACAATGAAAGGTATAAACCGCCCAGAGTCGTCGTAATACGAGATGGGTGGGGTAGAAATATGATTGATTGATAGATAGATAGATATAGATACACAAATAAATGTATTCCTGGAATCCCTCCCATGCCTCTTTCTGGGCCCAGCCTACCTCAAAGAGCTGACAGAAAGCTGCTTGCAGGTCCATGCAATGAACATTAAAAAGTGACATGATTTTGCACAGTCATAACCATCATCTTGATTTTTTTTTACTCTTCTGCAGACTCCCTTGACAATGGCCACCTTCCTCTGGGTCAGGTCTTTCAGCCCCAGCCACAAACCAAAGAATGTGAAAAGAACAGAACAGAACAGAACTCTGAAAAAAAACTTTAAAACCCTAACTAAATTTGACAAATTCCAATACTAAACATCTAACATATATAGTATATACATTAGACTGTCAACATATATATGTTGACCAATGAAACCATATAGTACTATATGGTAATCAATACTGACAAATAACAAGAAATTACCTAAGAATACCCCTATATTATTGTACAGTATAGCATCTATACCAGAGAAGAACACATTGCTTCGTTATTAGATCAGCTGAACATCTTGCCTTTTCCCGAACGGATCAATGACGCGTTTCCACGGAAGGAATCCATGGAGCTGATCCTTGCGCCTTCAGGAGCAGAGACATGGCCCTCTACTCAGGCAGCTGCTCCACTTCTCTAAGAGACTGAGAGAAGTTGGCTCAGCATGTGTGTTAGAAGATGGAAGGAGAATTTTCTTGGGTTTGAAAAGAGGCAACAGGCAGTAGGCATAATGGCCGAGCCAGTCTCTGCACCTGCAGAGCTTGCCAGGACAGGGCCAGATCTACGTATCCTGGAAATGTTTCCGTGGGACCTGACAGTCTCACACTGCGTGAAAGAAGAGAAGCAGCTCTTAAGCAGCACTAGGCAAGGAACAGGAGGGAGAGGATCCCACTGAGGTGTGGAGGGGGTTGCGTTTCTCTGCTTTTTTCTTGCTGCAGCCCCCAGCTGGATTTGGCCCATTTTCAAACTCAGTGTTTCTTTTGCTGGCTTCTCCTCTACACCAATTTGGTCCCAGCCTGTTCTGCTTCGGAGACCTATCCCGTGATGGACAGACAGATGGATGGATGAACTCATGAGCCCTCTTGCAGAATCCCTTCCCAACCTTCCATTGGGTTCGAAAGGATAAAAATGCCCTGCCTGGGTAGAAAAAATGAGAGCCCTCATCAATGATTTTTCGTCACCCATCAAGAATCTGCTGCAATCAAGTGCTTTAGATGTTGGCCACCAGCCTCCCTGGCTGGAAGGAGTGCTGTGCCCCAGATGCATATCCTCCATAGCCTCTTTAGAAATCCTATAAAAATTTTCTTCCACCTCTCTTTTGGAGCATTGCCACCCATTACGAACTCTGAGGGCTTTGGTGATCCACAAGACTCAGGACGTTCAAGTTTACAGCCAGTGTTTTCTTGGCCTAATGCTCTTTGGGCTGTCCCCAGGTGCCATATGGGTACTACCTTCCCCCCCCCAAAATTACAAGAATAAAATGTGGAGCTCCCATTCAGGTAACACTTTAAAGAAAGGTAACATGACTGATGGATTGAGGAACTCAGATGAGGCTTCTCCCACTGCTCATCCGTCCACCAGTGGGGACGGTCTTCTAGCATTCATAGTTCCAAGCAATGAGGCACGAATTCAGCATTCAGCTGAAATCTTTGCAAATTTTGCCTGGCAAATAAATCATACTGAGTGCCATGAAGCTTTCTTCTGAATAAATATGTACAGGAGCTCCCTGTTCATCAAATTTCCTTACTGGACAAACTGTCAGATACAACTTGGGGTTGTACGGTTGGGTCACAAAACACACCAAGATTGAGCTCACATAGCACAATTTAGCTTAGTGCCTTGTGAAAAGCCAGCCCACATCATACATGTATAGTTAGTGAATTGTGCAAAGCCGGAAAATTTAGCTGAGTCAACAAACCGTGATTAAGCTCACTGTGTTATGTGAACATGGCCTAGCCAAACCAAACAATTAAAGCTCTGCGGGTTAAACCGCTGAGCTGCTGAGCTTGCCGATTGGAAGGTCGGCAGTTCGAATCCGCGTGACGGGGTGAGCTCCAGTTGCTAGTCCCAGCTCCTGCCAACCTAGCAGTTCGAAAACACGCAAATGTGAGTAGATTAATAGGTACCGCTTCGGTGGGCAGGTAACGGCGTTCCGTTTAGTCATGCTGGCCACATGACCACAGAAGTGTCTACGGACAAACGCCGGCTCTTCGGCTTTGAAACGGAGATGAGCACTGCCCCCTAGAGTCGGACACGACTGGACTTAACATCAAGGGAACCCTTTACCTTTACCTTTACCTTTACCTATGTTGTGTGAACCCAGCCAGGTGGGTTTGTGAGTACATGCACACATGCAGCTTGGACTCTCACCTGGAGAATGGCACAAGAACATAATTTCTGAAACCACTGTAATAAATTTTATTTATTTATCATTCAAATTTATATAGCTGCCCATCTCATATGGACTCTGGGTGGCTTACAAACCACTAAAACAAGTATAAAACAACAAAAAGAACAATACAATTTAAAAGCAAGAAAAAAACAATATAAAAGCATATAAAAAGCAACCATAAAATACATAAAACTCACAGCCAAGTTAATCCCATTCATCTAAACAATGGCACAGCCGCTCTGCCATGCTCCTGGGCCCCCATGCCCATTGGCAAAACCACATCTTCAGGACCTTGCAAAAAGCCAGCAGGGTCGGGACAATCTGATCTGCAAGGGGATGCTTTCCAAAGGGTGGGTGCCATGGCAGGAAAGCCTCCCTTCCTGGATCCTGCCAGAAGACACCCTTTCGTAGACGGAACCTGTGACATGCCTCTCCTGCTGGTCCGGATGAGACAGGTGGGTGAGGCTCTCCCCCAAATGAGCCGGTCCCATGCCACATGGGGCTTCATAGTGTTGGAATTATCAGGGGTCAACTCAGCATTGTCTCATAAGCATAAGGGGGTCGCTCTAGCAAATCGCATCTCTATTGTGCTTGTGGGATGTCACATGGGTCACCTGATTTCCCCTTCCTCCTTCTTCTTGGGCTTGGGGATTAACAATCTCCATTACTTCATGGGCAGACATGCAAGCAGGGGGGCTGCACAATGCAGCTCCTCACCCTTTCTATTCCACACAGAAAGTGTCTACAAAGGACCAGTAATAATTAAGTGCTTTCTACTATGAATCTACCTGTATCCAGATCTACTGAATAAAAGTAAGCTATCTCTATTTTCCTTCATCTAACTACCGTGTGAAGACTGAATTTATTTCTGAACATAATTAAGCTTAACGTGCAAGTTTTTTCTTGTTTCATGCTTCTACTTTGCAAGATTGTTGTTAGCTGCTTGGAGTTCTTTTATTAACCTTTAAGAATTCCATCACATAGGTCATAACCAGCACCTTAAATTTAACCTGGAAGCATACTGGCCATCAACGCAGCTTGAGGCACAGGGGTGTAATGTGTGCTTCACTATGTCCTCCAGACCAGTGTAGAGATAGGCAAGTAAGTAAAGCTGCCATATGTGACATACCACACTTTCTCTCTTCCAAGACCTTTGAGGGTGCTCTCTGAGGGTATGCTCCAAAAAGTCAAGATGTCAGCCACGTCAATGCAAGCGCAGTTTTCACATGTGGCATGTGTAAAAAATGGGGAGCTTTGATCACCACCATCTTGACTTTTTGGACCACACTATGAGGACACCCCAGCCCCTGATCAGTCCAAAGAGGCAGCCTCTTCATCAGAAAAGGGCACGAAGGAAGGGTGCTCATTACTTTGAGGCAACACTCACACCACATGAAGCTACCTGAAGGTTGACTTCACCTTGTCAGTTGAATACAGTGACTGAAGTTAGACCCACCGGATCATAATTTCACCACAGTGGTTGGATTTGCACAGCATGCCTGAGCTATAGACTAGCCATCATGTCTTAGTTCACCATGTCATGCCTTGCTCCTCCTGTCCAGCCAGCAAGAAAAGGAAATGTTGGGGCAAGACAAAAGGGGCAAGAAAACAATTTTTTTCACCTGGGTTGCCAGATCATTGGCCTGGGCTGGGCTACGGTGCACGCAATGGGGAGACACCCTCTACTGCTCTGTCCTGGGGGCAAATGGTCTTCAGGCTGCATCCCCTGAGCCACTGCCCCTGCCTAAGAGACATCAACCCTCTTTCGCTCACTATAGACCAATTTTCCAGGTTGATCTCAGATGCATGGTAGTCATACCTTAATCATGCATAAAATGTCACGATTAAAAATATAGCCTGTTATATGCTCTCCTAGCTGAATCTTCTTCAACATGCATGTTTCCCTTTAGACGATGCCTATAATCTTGCCCAAAGGAAGCATTCAAGAGCAAAATCTCCCCATCATTAGTTACAGCCTGGCAACTCTCCCAGGGGCCTTCTCCTTGTCTTCTCGCACCCTGCTCTCCACCTCTTATTGGAGCTCATCGGAGAAAGGAGTCTTCTGTATCGCTGGCAGGTTAATTAAGCAGGACAGACTTTCGGGAGTCTACTGTGGCTGGCCAGGCATCTCTGCCTGTGCAACAGCAGCTACTGATTCATGTTCGCTGTGAACCCTGCAGATGGGAGAGGAGGCTCCCTCGTTCAGAAGATCCAGGCTTCTCTGTGAGGAGCTTCTCAGGGTCTGAGGGAGGAGGCAATGAAACTATGCCCATGGAGAGCCTGAGCTAGTGAAAGCCACCTCCACTCTGTGTGTTTTTTCTAAGATATAAATCAAGAGTTCCCTCCCCAGTGGCCGGAATGAGGATCCATCTTTGCTATTTATGAATCTTCTGGCAGTTTCTTGGCCAACCAAAATTGGCACTCTGCGTAGAAGGATTTGCCTCTTTCTTTCCTGTCCCACTCAATTGCCTTCAGGGTCATCACACGATTGGCTTTCTTGCACGGTGACACCAGCCCTTTCATGGGGTGGGTCCTGATAGGGTGGGACTGCTGTTGGGACCAGCCGAGGAAGAAGGAAGAGGCAGTGTTCTCATGACAAGCCAAGTGGAAAACCTTACTTCAGCAGATCTTGCCTGGTGCCGTGTTTAGACCCCCACCCTCAACGTTTCCTCCACGGCTTCAGAAACATACGCTGAGCCAGCTCAGATCAGATGCCAACTCACCCCTTTATCCTGGATGCAGTATCTTTAGTTTCTTGTTTGGATGATGGTTAGGCCTAGTCCCACAATCTGCCAAAATAGTATCTGGATTTCCACAGACTCTAAGAATCACAGGCTGTGTCTGTGTGTTCTTCTTCACTAAGATTTTCTTCTCTGCAGGTTGTGCGAACGCAGCCAGAAGCAGCAGCTAGAGTTGAACACGTTGAAGGAAAACCGGCAGCCAAAGGAAACAGGAAAGGACAGTGAGCATTTACGTAGTCTAGCAGCTTTTTTCTTTGTTGTCAATGGAGTTCTCTATAGACAGTGCTAAAACTTTCATATTCAAGAGCATATTTTTTTTCTAAATGACCTGAAATACATTAAGTTTGCAGGTAATATTCTGTATAAATGTGCCCAGTCTGAAACTTCTTGGCAGTGACCCCATCTCTAAACAGAATCTCATTAAAGAAATTTTTCGTTAAAAAGCCTTTATAAGGTGAGAGCCAGAGTTGGCTAAATATTGACTTTGCCAAAAGCCATGGATTGCTGACTGCCAGGGCCATGCAAAAGGGTTCTCTGCACATTTAAGAGGCTCTTCCCACTGGTGCAGGGAGATGCTCAGGAAAAGTAAGAGGTATGATGAGGGGGAACAGCTGAAAATAGCAGGACATGCGTCCCTTGGCTGTACATACTGAAGAGCGTGGGCGCATCCCGTTTTCTACCTGATGGCCATTAGATGCAGCCTTCAAGGTGTGGAACCCGAAGATCCTTCCGGCTCCTAATGGCCAGTTGAGTTCTCAGCTGTCAGGAAAGCCTCTGAAGTATTTCAAATGGGGAAATGCACTTGGCTATTGGCAGCTCAGTCATTGGGTCCTTACAGTACCTTAACTTGGTTACTAACCCTTTTTTGGGTTCACACAGTATGATGAACAATCAATGAATCAAGTGGGCTAGGTTTATCTGACCAACTAAGCCAGAAGAATAACCCAACATTATCTTGAGCCATCCTTATTAAATATTGTGCAACCCCAATCACTATGGGCTAGTTTACAGGATGAAGCCCGTTAGATAATTTGATTCAATAAATCATGGTCCAACTAATTAACCAGTAGTGTGTGGTGGTGACACAGAGGCTGTATCCATGTTGTTCTAGACAGGGCTAAAATGGAGTTGGTTAGTTTGTCATTCAGTGTGTTTTGGTACCATCTCAGATAAGGGGTGAAGTAGGACGTTGTGTGCAATCATACTAGAGTTTGTTTATTTGGGCACTGTATGTTCTGTGATCCCAGCAAGAATGGTTCATTTATCCAGTTCAACAGCTTTATTTATTTATTGAGCATATTTGTATGGCTGTCTGTCTACCGAAGACACTCAGGGCAGCCAAAGAAGTTAAAAACAAAACCAAACTCACAATTCATTACAGGGGGAAACAAAAAAAAAGATAAGGCCGCTAAGCAATCTCAACAGGCACATGACAGATGAGCCCACGGCCATCCAGAGCTCCGTTCCCACCCCAGTCCCGGTGCCTGGGGGAAGCGCCAGGTCTTCACGGCCCCCAGAAGGCCAGCAGGTAGCTCTTCCTGCGGTGGATGGACGCAGCAAAGCTTAGCAGCCTTTCACAGAGGTTACTGGTCCAGTGGGGTAATTAAGCTCATCCCTGGGAAGTGTGTCTTGGGAATTATTCTAGTAGACTGTGGTGGCTCTGTGCAGTCTGTTTCAAAAAACAGTATAAGATATTATTGTAAGATACCACGAAAGGCTCGGTGCAGCCTTAGTTTTCGCTGGCTGCTTTGGACGCATCAAAGGGAGAGACGATTGCCCCAAAGCATTGCAGTGATTCGTATGCGCTAGTTAAAACGCACCGAAAGGGGATCCATGGAGGCGTCTCTGTATCACAGGTTCAAAAATGGGCATCAAATGCAGAAAAAGTGGAGTGAAGGGAGGACTTAAGTCCCCTGAGCAGCTCAGGCAGCTTTTTCCAAGAGCAAACACCTGGTTCTTTTAGAGAGCTACTTGAAAGCGCGTGGAGAAGATCTGCCGAAAATGCAGAAACAGAGAGGCGGCTGAATAGGATTCACAAGACTAGTGAAACGTGAAGAACAAAAACGGCAACTGCAGACATCCCGGGGGAACAATTTTGCAGTTGCTATCAGCCTTCAGACTTAACAAGGATTGCTGCACAACTTTCTTGGGGCAGAAAATTGGGAGAACACACACACACACACACACACTAATGACAGGGTAAAACCAGATTAGCTGATGCTACCCTTCAAGGCCTCCAGTGGCTTTTTGCATAATAAGAAACGAAGATAGCCGAGGAAGAAAGCGTGGATTCTGGGGCGCTCGGGCTGCATCTGCCATGGCACGTTCTGGGTTTTGCGCCAAGCTGCTGTTCCCCTGCCCGGCTGGCTGCTGGGCTGCCAGCACGGCCTTTGAAAGTCTTGTCTTGTTCTGCCCACTGGTAGCCGAGCCCCCAAAAGAAGGCCGCCTTTCAGAAGCTTGCTTTCCCTAGACAGAAAATGGTCATTTCTCAAGCATGGGGCCCACTTTCCTCAGGCCAGAGCCCTTCAGCCTGGATGCGCTGACGGCGGCCTCCTCTGTGATGGTTTCTCCTTCTCAGGGCTGCAACTGGGGGTGGGGGCAAGCGGGGCATGTGTCCCCTGGCGCTGCATTGGGAGGGCGCCAAAATGAGCACTGGGGGGCACCAAAATAGGTGCGGAATCCATGTTTGCCCTGGGTGACACAGGCCCAAGTTGCGGGCCTGCTCATTCTTGGGGAGGGGGGAGTTTTGTCTCTCCTCAATGGCAGCCCCCTTGACCGCCCCAAGGAGTACAGTCGGCCGGGATCTGGAGTGGGGGGAGAAGGGAGCAGGTGACTGTCTGCCCATCTCCCCTGACTGCTCAAGGCTGTGGGAAGGAACGCTGGCGCTCCGGCCTGAGAAACAGCCAGGGCCGGGGCACGACCGAGCCGATGATCCAAAGGGCACCCTCCTTTGTGCCAATTCAGAAGGGGTCCCGTGCGGGGGGCAGTTTTCATGTGCCAGCAGCATGGAGAGGAGCGGGAGCCAGGCAGAAGGAATGGGGCCTGTCCGTCTCCCAGGGTTGCACCCACTGGTGCTCTGAGACTTGGCCAAGAATCACCCGGCCGTCACTGGAGGGAGGGGCACTCGCCCATCTCGGTCACCACTGGAAGGACAATGGCATTTTCCTCCCCCCAACAAGAAAAGAAAATAGGTGTCCTCCAGTTACCCCATTGTGTAAGTCCTCTATAGCAACGTGACTCCGTAGAATCTCCCTTTAAGTATCCAACTGCATTACGTGCATCATGTTTCCTTTTAATCTTAAACTTGGGAAATCCACACTTATTAGACATCAAGGTGGGCTGCTTTCTTAAAACTGAAAATCATTTGATTCCCCTCTTCCTTCTCAGTGAATCCTTTTCAATGTACAGTAACTAGTTCTCCCTTGAAGTCAACAGCATAATCGCCTTTGAACTTTCCAGCTATGTTTTGGAAGGGTCTCCCCAGGTTGTAGAGTTGGGGGTGCTCTGGGGTGCCCCCAACATACCAAAGTGCCCTTGACAAGCAAGATTACACTATGCAGATTTATATTCATTTGTCAGCTGGATGAATGGGGAGTCTTTAAGAATAAGAAAGTCCAGCAAAGACCTCTGAACTTTTAAGACCTCCGGAATGTGGAGGTCAGATTGGAGCTAAGATGCTGAGCAACCCCAGGAGAGTTTGGGGAGGAGAAACAGGCCTACCAAGATTCCCTATAGGGCAGTGTTTCTCAACCTTGGCCACTTTAAGATGGGTGGACTTCAACTCCCAGAATGCCCCAGCCAGCCATGCTGAAGTCCACCCATCTTCAAGTCGCCAAGGTTGAGAAACACTGCCCTATAGTAACTGACAGGGGTGGATTTGTAAGCAACCAAAGATGACCAAGTTTATATATTTATTTACTTTAAAAGATTTGTATAGCTGCCCATATTGTGATACCAGTTCTCCTCTTGCAGATGCTCTTGGACTTGCAGACCTATCATCCCCAGACAACCGCCAGGGCAATGAAAGCTGCAGGCCACCCTACTTGGAGTGCTGCAGCCCAGAGATGGAGGTTTTGGGTTGGGTTGGGGTTCTGGAAGGGGTAAGGAAAATTATGTCCTCTGGATTTGCTCTCCTGGATGAAAATGGGCTTGCTGTTCAGGACGTTGCCCCAAACCCATTCATTGTGCGAATCAGACCTTCATTTGAAACTGTAAAATGGTGCATTTATTCAAGTATAGTCAGAAGCATCAGTAATGGCGGTTGAAAGGTCAAGATGACGTGATGGAAGCCAGGCTCAATATTTTTGTTTGTGGTACAATGCTCATAAAATGGGGTAGAGGTTCAAATGCATGGCGATGGCCACCATCTTGACTGTTTTGATCCCCATGGGAACCCCCTGGGTACCACATGTGATGCAAAAATAGCAATTGTGGGTTTTAAAATTGTGGGTTAGGGTGAGGGTGTCCACAGTGGGGAGTGATACCATAGTCCTCCCTTGGGCATGAAAGCTGGTGCTGGTTGACTTTGGGACCGTCCTGCTCCCCCGGCCAAGCCCACCTCACAGGGTGTTGTGGGGGGAAAATAGGAGGTGGGAGCATTAGGTATGTGCATCACCTTGCGCTGGCCAAAAATAAAAGATAAAACTCTAATAAATGAATTTTTAAAAGGTGTTGTAACTTCATTCCACCCATGCTGGGGATGATGAGTTTTCATGTTGGCTGGGGAATTCTGGGAGTTGAAGTCCACACATCTTAAGTTGCCAAGGTTGAGAAACACTGCCCTGGAATCGGAGCTTACTAAGATGTAAGTCTCCTTGATTCTGAGGAACCTTACCCCGCAGGAAGAGCAGGTGGGCTTGCCACTTCCATCTGCTCCCAGGCAGGGGGGCAATGCTTCTCTCCCGTTTGGTGCAGAACGCAAGGCTTCACCGACTGTGAACCTAAATGCACAAATGTGGAAATCAACATCCGTTCTCCTCCGAAAGAGTTTTCTTCCAAGTAAACGTTGTTTAAATCAGTGCCTTCCCTCGATTTGGGGTAAAAGTTTCCACGGGCAGCGACAGACCCCAAGCGAAGGTCGTTCTGGCCCTTCTGGAGCAGAGTCCTGCCGTGCGGTGGAGCCGCACAACTCACCATCCAGTGATATCACCTCTCGCCCAGTCCATCCTGCCACACCTACCCCTCCTGTGGGAGGAGTGAATGCTCTGTGCCTCTTCCTCTGGCTCCAGGGCAGAGACAGGACGAAAAAGGAAAAGACAGTGCCCCTGTGAATCTGGAGTGCTCCCTTCTCCAGAGGAGGCCCTTCGCCGAGGTCTCAGCGGGTCACGCTCCATCAAGCTGTGAGCAACAACATTCCTTATCCTGTTTGCTTTAAGCTGAGCTAATAAGTGACTAAATCATTCTTCAGCTGGGGCAGCGCAGCAGCAGTTTGCCAGACAGTGGAGCATTTTCTGTGAAAATGGGTATGTTCGGATGCCGGTTGTGGAAGTGCTGTTAACAGAGACCTCTCTTTTGGGCGAGGCGCACATCACAAATAGGCACAGCTTTGATTGCGCCGTTGCAGCTACCTCCTAGGCTTTTTGTTGTATCCTGTGGACACTGCTGGGTGTAACCGTCCCCCTTCGCTTCATCTGAAGAACAAACTGGTTGATAAGAAAGCAGGCAAAAGGGCACACTCGCCTACTGCACTTCTCCATTGCTTGCTTAGCCACGGTTTAAGCTGTGCAATACACTAGGCCCCACTCAGTTCCCTGTTTTTTCGACTACAGTACGCCCAGGCTGCAATTGCGGGGTTAGAAAAAATCACAGGCAAAGTTAAAATAATGAAATAGCAGAGGCAGGAGCCACAATTCTATCCAATCTGGGTGGATTTTCTAGTTTATCTCCATAGCCACAGACTATAATATGGTAATATTTTGCCTATATGGGTATATGTGAACGTGTACAGTACCTGTCTCTTTTTTACTTAATTTTTTAGGGGATGTTTTGCATTTTCTGTATTGTTTTTCTCTATGCATCTCAGTGTTATTCAGTGGCTTGATAATGTTTGTTAGTCACAGTTCAATAAAAATATATATGGGGAAAAAATGGACCAAAAAACCTACACATGTGCGGTTGGTGGCACGCCAGGTGTCCAGGATTTCAATGGGATTGCACCCAACACATTGCAGGGACAAGGGTGCTTCCCCCTCCCTTTCCAAACTCTTGTGCTGTTGTTGTTTTCATGGTTCCCTGCTTTGTGGTCCACCTTTCTGCCCAAAGGAATTTCTTTCCTTCCTTCCTTCTCATCCTCACATGACGCATCTTTCTCTCTCTTTCGTGCTGGGGGGGGGGGCAGTATCATTGGCTCACTCAATTCTCCAGGGCGTGTCTGTGTGTGGGTGAGTGTTACCTTCACCCACCAGTGAGAAAACTGCCCATAATTTGGCTGTTAATGAGGATTTAATCAGGTAACCAGCTGGGGAGCTGCTTGTTGGCCTCTCCTACCCCCAGAAGAAAGCATCTGCCTGAGAAAGTCCTTTGTTCTGGGTACAGCAGTTGGGGCAGGGAGGGGTGCGATGGGGCACCACCCACCTCCCTGTTGCCTCCCAGGTGCCAAAGGGCTGGAACGCCCTCCCACCACGCGGCAGCGGCTCCTCCCGGGCACCTTGGGCAGGCCAAATACCTGGCATTCCTGGGAGCGAAGTCACACCTGAGGGAGCTAGGGAGGAAAGGACGAGGGTTTCCCAGGGCTGCGCTGGGCCCTCCCCAACTCACCCTTCTGCTTCCAGGAGCCAGAAGGGAGTCATTTCTGGAGGGGACGGAGAAGGTGCTTCCTTTCACCTGAGAAGAAGGGGTGGTGGTGGAGAGGAAGCCAGGGAAAGCTCATCCAAGGTGGAGCCCCACAGGAGCCCCTGCCCACCGGTGCGCTTCCCTGCCCCTCCCCCAGTGCCTGGAAAAGCCACTGTCAGTGAGAAGAGCTCACTGGTGCCAGTTAAGCCCACCCCCAAATGCCACCTGAGCTCTGACCCCTGTTCTTGGGCTTCTTGGTTTGGCTTCCCACGTCGGGTGAAGCATCTCCTGGGGCTTGGAAGCCCTGACTTCTGGCTCAGCATGAACTCGTCCAACCGGTCAAAAGTCAGCCACCTGTGGGGCATTATAAGATGTATTAGCACAAGCCACGCATTGCGCTCCTTCTCTCTGGGCCTCCGTGCTGCTCTCTGTCTGATGGGCGTTGGGGCAGGGAACCAAGGCTGGCACCCGCAGTTCCCCTTTGTGGGCCGCAGTCTCTCAAGCAGGTTTCTCCCCCTCTTGCTCCCTCCTTCTCGCCTCTGCCTCTGGGAAGGAGCAGCCCATTTTGTGAGAGCGCCTCCAACCCTCCACAAAGGTCTAAACGTGTCCGGTGGCCAAAGATATTTCAGGTCTGCCTGGCATTTCCTCTGCTTGAGACAAGCCCGGGCAGCTATGTCTAATGTAAAGAAGGTTTATCTGTGTATTAAGCGTATATCCCACCTTTCATTCAGAGGCTCAAGCAGTGCACAGAGCATTTCAGCTGCCTAATTTTTCCCACAGCACCAGCCCTGTGAGGCAGGGCCCCCCCCAACTTCCCCAGGGAGCTGCCATGACTGAGGGGGGCACTTGAACCTGGGTCTCCCCAGTCCAACAGCTTCACCACTAGACTAGATCGGTCCTTCTCCCCAGGTAGAAGAGCATCCAGGTGGTAGAGCACCAGGGGATGGGTTCATACAACACCCTTAACCAGGTCAGAGACCGAGTGCTGGCTTCTTCTACAATTAAGCTTGGTTACTCTCTTGTGGTTAAATGTACGTTTGCTTAGTTTATGATTCAATGTCATTTTCTGGCTTCGTTCAGTGACCAAGTTAAGCATCTTGTCTGAACTCAATCCCTAAAGGGGGTTGGGGGGCAGGCCATGTCGTTTTTATTTTTCTGTACTCATAAAGTTTAGGGCAGTCCCGGACTGAACTGTCCAGCCTTAAGGAGCTCCTTGCATAGCAGGTGATTTGGGGCCTCTGTTCTCCCCACATGGAAAGCCTTGCGAAGCGCATGAATCAGCGCATCAGTGAGAAGACATTGTTTCACTAGATAGGAGAAGATACCAAATAGTAACAAATCTAGAAATGCAGAAAGCTTATTGCATAATAATACCAGCACTCTGACTCATCAAAATTCATGTAGGTCGAACGGCCTGGTTTCACAGCTTGTATAACTTCAAAAAAATGAAATGAATCATCACACGAAGGACATCTGAGCTGCTCTTGGACTGAGTTGTGATGGACTTCACTGCCCTTACAGTTTAGGGCCATGAGTGAACTGGCCTATTTGCTGAAATGGGGATGAATGAAGGATGTGGTTTTATCCACTTAAAATTCTCTCCCTCGGTGTATCTTGGGGGACATTTCCAGGTAGATGAGCCTGGGATTGGAGCCAGAGACATCCACTGAAGGGGAGATCCCCAAAACCTCAAGTTGGCAGCTACCATTTGTGTCCAAAGTCCCAAAGTGGTTGTGGTTGCCACCTTGACTCTTTTGACCCCCTGCCCCATAGATGCCCCTGACTGGAGCCTGGAACGCCCAACACCTCCAACATCAAGAGGACCCTTGAGCCAATTCAGTCAGTCACACAGGCGAGGGGAAGAAAAGCAGCCTCTTCTGCTGAAATTCTCTTTCTGGGCACCAGCTGCATTGCCTGGCATCTGGCCACAACTGCAAAACACTGAAGGCTGATTTACTCCCCAAAGCTGATTCATGCTGACAAATCTTGATTATCACAGGTTTGTTTTGCCTCCCTAATCGCGTCCCTTTGTTAAAGGAATCTCCCGCTAGTGTCCAACATGGATAATTCATTCTGAATCACTCAGATATTGAGAGGGAAAAGGAGGTGGCGGCGGCGGCAGAGAAGAAATGGAAGGCCTTCTATTTATATCAGGAACTGTTGGGCTGCCCGCCTATGCACCGGACATGAAGGGGACCTGGAGCCGGCCTGTGCCTTTAACATGTCAGCTTAATTTGCAGAAATCACCTGGTGAAACTTTTGCCAAGCAGTGGTTCAGTCTGTCAATTTAGCACAGGAACTGAGTGAAATACTTTTCTGAGTAGTGCGACAATTTGTTCAGCTGCTGGTTCAGAGATTGGTTACTGGTCTCTCTACGTTTTTCTTGGCCAGATAGCCTATAGACACCCAGGACAAATGGCAAGACACCCAAGGGTTGGATTCACCATGTCACTGCTTCTCAACCCCAGGGACATTAAGATGTGTGGACTTCAACTCCCAGAATTCCCCCAGCCAGTTCAAAACGTTTGTGCATGCAAAAACAAGCCAGGAAGAAGCCAGGAACCCAAAAAGTAAACCACATGTCCCTTGTGGGAGCATGATGTTAAACTGCCATTGCTGCAGTAAGCTAGCAATGAACCATGGCTTCCAGCTGTGTTTCCCATTCAAAAATACTCAGAGATTTTCACTATGTTGATTGCACCCACTGGATTCCCATCCTCTATTCCAGTGACCTTTTCAAATTGCGTTGAACATCTAAGACAGTGTTTCCTCAACCTTGGCCACTGGAAGATGTGTGGACTTCAACTCCCAGAATTCCCCAGCCAGCCATGCTGGCAGGGGGAATTCTGGGAGTTGAAGTCCACGCATCTTAAAGTCCCTGAGGTTGAGAAACACTGCACCATTTGAGTGAGCTTTTCCAAAATTCAAGTCCCATCCGCAACCTGAAGAACTCCCAGGTTGCATTCCCACGACACCAGTGGTTAACCACCGCTTACTCAATGCACCCTCACTTCTGAATCCAGAGCTCTAGCCGTGTGGGCCATGCTGAGGTTCAGAAGGACAGCTTCCATTGCAGAAGAACATCTCATTTCTAAGAAGACAAAACTGTTGACGTTCTCTTCATTCCTGCTTACAGCAATGCTACAAAACTGAAACAGTGCTCCGAAACAGGTGGCTCTTAACTTTAGGAGCGATTAATTTGGGTTTCATTTGCTAATTAAGAAAGGTCATTGTTAAAATATCACAACTGTATCAAGCTAGGGTTTTAATCTTACTTTTAACCTGTCTCAGAATACAGGTTGGTTTAGGGTCCTATCCCACTTTCGCCCACCAACCTGTGTAATAGAAAACAGGCAGTTTTCTGGGGGGGGGGGGTTACGTCTGTTGTATTTTGCAATAAATTTCATGCACCTGAGGTGGGAGTACCTGAGCGGCAGGGAAGGGTGGTGCCTTCCGGTGCTCTTGGCTGAATTAAAGTGTTCTGTCATGGTATTGGTGATGCAATGTGGGAACAGCACAGCACACAGAAACAAAGGGTGACCCAGTGACTAAGTTTTGTCAAAACCCACAAGGAGAGTTTGGTTAGATGTTCCTGAACCACAGCATTTTGTGCAAGCTCAGAAGTTTACCCATTGCTGAGGCACCTTCCTTTCCAATGGTGTCAGGAGACAACAAGCCATAATGTTTGGTTTGGGTTTTGTTTATTCTGCAAATCAAACCACTTTCAATCTAAATCATAATTGATGAGCACACTGTTAGAAGACCTGAAAGACTGGGTTAGGGACAGATTGTCATGGAGAAAATCTGTCTATGTGGTTGCTAAGAGTTGGCAATGACTTGATGGCACATAATCCATCAATCAATATTGTGTGAACTCAGTCCACTGGGGTTTTCTCAATAAACCATGGTTAACCAATGGTTTAATGTGAATAAGGCGACTAAGTAAACTCTTCTATTTACTTAAGTGAGGCAGTGGTATTAGAAATGGTGAACAAAATAAACAAGACTGAAGACTGGTAATACAGATGTTCTTAAAGGAATTCCTATTAGAATATTGTGTAAGAGAAAAGAGTATTCCTTTTCGACTGATAGATTAAAACAGAACAAGATTCCATTTCAGTGGGATAAATTGGAAGGTGTGATTTTTACTGTTAAACAGCAGAGGTTTCCACTAAATTTTGTGAGGGGATTTTTAGAAAAATTTAAAGAGGAATTGGAGGAGTTTCAAATAGAGCTGTCAGATGAGACTACCCAAAAACTTCAGCAGGTGCAACAGGAAACTGAAAAGGATGATACTGAACTAGGTGCTACAGAAATGTTTGGTTTGATTATGGATTACAAATTCTTAAGGTAGAATATAAATGGAGGCAATGCTCCTCAAAAGAGGAAAAAAATCATTATTTGAAAACATTAAAACAAGATATAAGATATGTGTCTATAAGAGACACATATTAGAAAAGAACACATAAAAATATCTGATTTATAAAAACTTGTGTGAAGAATTTATTTCAGCAAGAACTAAAAAAAGAAATGAAGTTCTTTTGTATATAAATCCCCAACTAAAACCAGAACTTTTACTGACTGATGAGCATGGTAGATTTGTTGGGGTGAAAGTTAATTTGCATGGGACTAAAGACTCTGATATTGGAAATTTATGCCCCAAATGAGGCCAAAGTACTGTTCTGTAAAGGACTTATGGAGAGACTAATAGGTTTGGCTTATGACATTGGCGTTTGATGGGGGATTGGAATGGAGTGATCTCCCCACAACTGGACAGAACTTCTGAGAAAAATATTAAAATCACTCAAGGCAAATTACCAAATTTTTTCTTTGATTTGATGGACTATTTAGGGCTTGTGGACATAGAAGGACAGAAAAATGACAATTCAAGAGAGTACCCGCATTTTTTGGAAAGCCACAGATCCTTTTCGAGAATAGCTTTGATATGGATTTCGAAGAATTTGGCTTCTAAGGTTTCTAAAGTAGAGATACTAACAAAGAATTTTTCGGATCATAATCCGGTGAGTTTGGTTTATAAAAGGAAATCTTGATCTTTTAGATGGAGACTAAATGAAATGTTGTTACAGAAAGAAGCAATAGTGGAGGATTGTAAAAAAAGGTAAAACAATTTTTTTAAAGTAATTTAAACAAAGGTACCGGTTTAAGAATGGCTGGGGACACAAGTAAAGCTTTTATCAGAGGTTCTTTCATACAACGTAATAGTGAACTCAAGCAGAAGAGGCGAGAGAAAACACAAGCTATTTTGGATGAGATGAAGAGAAAAGAAAAAGAATTAAAGGAATTTCCGGAGAAGATAAATATTTCTCAACAAATCAAGCTTTTACAACGATAGTTATCTATGGTAACTGTATGAGAAATGGAAATAAAAATGAACTATGTAAAGCAAAAAAAAAAAAAAAAAAGAACCGCCCGGCGTGTAGGGAAGCCCCCCGCACGGGGGACAGGAGACCCCGGCCGGCGGGATCCCACCGGGAAACCTCGGCCCCCGCGCGGGTGTCAGCTGGGAGCGGGCGCGCCGCCTAGCGCTCCGCGGCGCCTCTGCCGCCGCCCGGCCTCCCCGCAGCGCCAGCCAACCAGCCGGGGGGCGTGGGAGGAAAGAGGCAGGCAGGCGCGGCGGCGGCAGCGCTCGCTCGCTGCTCGCTCGGCCACTCCGGACTGCGCCGCGCACCTGGGAGCAGCTGGCCGCCGCGCGGCGCGGAAAAGAGCAGCAGCAGCAGCAGCAGCAGCGCGGAGAGAGCGCGGCAGACGCCGCGGGCAGGTGGACCCGAGCCGCGCGGAAGCATCGCTCTCGGGCGCCGCGGCATGCGGGAAAGGTGAGCGCGCCGCCGCTCGACCCGCCCGCCGCGCCCCTCGCCTGCCGGGGGCAAGATGGGCAGCGCCGAGGTCGTCCTGCTCACGCTCGGTAAGTGCGCCCGCCCGCCCGCCGCGCGCCAGAGGGGCGCCGCCGTCCCGGAGAGGACGGAGAAGTTCTCCAGCAGTCGCCGCCTGCTTCCCGGGCAGCCTCCCTGCCCGTTTCGGTCCCTGCTCGCGGGTGGGGGCGGCGGCTTTCTAACCCTCCCCGGCGGGTCGGCCGCCCCAGCCCCTCAGCTCAGCCCGGCCGCCCCGCTGGCTCGCGCGGCTGCTGCTCTGCGCCGGGACCCCGGTAGAAAACAGGTCGGTCGGCGCGGCTGAAGCGGCCAGGCGGGGAGGGAGGGAGGGGGAGAAAGAGCTGGGGGAAACCTTCCGGGATCCAAGAGGGAAACCGGGAATGGGGGGAAGCAGAGCTAAGAAACCTCCTCCTCAATGAGGACTACCCGCTTTTCTTTAAAGAAAGGGAATAGCAACCTGGAGCCCTCCGCGGCTAATTGGACTTCTGGGAATTGTAGGCACCGAGTTGGCTTCTAGGTGAATTATAACTCTTTACCTCTCGTTTTGTTCTGTTTGTGCTTCCTGTCCCCGGCGCGCGCGCGTTTCTGTGTGTGTGTCTGTGTGTGTGTGTGTGTGTGTTTTCTCCCTGCTGATCCTCCGCTCATTTCTTGTACTGATGGTCGGCAATTGAACTGTTTGATACTGGAATGCGTTTTGACCTTGGTGATCTTCTGTGTGTCTCCTAGTTCTCTCTCTTTTTCCTTTAAAGAAGTGACAGACACTTTCTAGAGTGACTTTGCAAGCCAGGGAGTGTTTCTCTTTTAATTGCCCAGCGTTGCTACAATACAATCTAGACTGTTTTTGTCCAGGCTAATTTTTTTTTAATGTGAAATAGCTGGATAATTACAGAGGTACTGTTTTTGGGAGATTTGACAAATACTCATGACTCCGCTCTTAAGAAAGCAATACTTGCTTTCAGGGGTGAGTTTTTGAGGGCCAGACTCTGGTGTGGAGGGAGGATGGCTTCACAAGTTACAGTTGAAGCCCCCAGTGTCCCAGCCTCTCCGGCAGGTGGGGGTCAGCAGATCAACAAGCGTGCAGGCCACCTCCGTCCCTAAAATCTTCCTGCACGTTTGCCACCTGCTTTCAAAGCTTAAGCCTGGCACTGTTTTCCAGGTCAGCCACATCTCTGGGGTGCCCATAACACACTCCGACTGGGTAGCTTGGAAGCACGAGGTTTCAAAAACAACCTGGAGTGCGTTGGAAAGTTTTTCTGGGTAGGAAATCTGAACACATTTCCTATCTTCAGAGACTCTGGCTGGTTGGGATCCTTGTGCCCCCAGCTGTGCCGGCTGGGAATTTGGGATGTTACGGTCCCAACCCATGATGAGAGCACCAGGTTGGAGGAGATCTTCTGGACTCTGGGCTTGGCTCGGGTGGGGTGAAAGTGCCCTGCATGTTTCTTGATGGCTTCTGTTCTGGGCAGTGTGTTATTTCAGGGTTTGAGGTGTTTGCTAGTTTTTTACATTTTTGCGTTAAGAAACTCCAGGACTTCCTTGCTTACAATGTGAAAACTTCTCCCTTAACGAGCTTTTGACAAAAATAGATTTGCACTGAGTCACTGAAATGATGCCATTCTTGCAGATGACACTGCAGAGTAATGTAATTCAGAAATTCCTGCTCCTGGCCCCAAGGCACCCTCATTAAGCATCCCTAATGCAGATTTATCAGCCTGCTGACTTCCTAAGTGCCTTGAATTAAGTGGGAACTACTTTTGAGTAAACACATTTCAGGTCTAGCTGCAAAATTACAGGCTCGAGAATGCCTGCTTGGTTTACTTACCCCGGGGAGCGTGGCTGCCTATGGACTGAGCAGGGCTCTCGGACTTGAATCCAGGAGAGAAGTAACGCTTCAGCCCAGCCCTTTTGAAAAGGCCTTCTCCTCATGGCCCTAGCAAGCTGCTTGTGCAGGTCCACATGTTTTGAGGGAATTGTGGGAGGAAGCCAGGCCGTGTCTTCCAGAGGATGTTGATGTGATTGGAGCAATGCCAATCATGATTAAAATGAAGCTGGTCTAGCTCTGGAATTCAAGAATGTTTGGGTGCTACAATAATTTTCAAATGTACATACAGACCAGCTCTGAGTTCACTCGTCACTGGATTCTGTGCATTGGATGATGGCCAATGGAGACAAGGTTCAATGGAAGGGAATCTCTGGAGCTCCGGGCTGGGCCGTGGAGTCCCTGGGGCTCTCTGTGCTTGGCGGTTGGCTTGCAGGTGTTTCATGACCCCACTAGGTAACAGTGAGACAAGTTTCCGTGGGGCTTCTTCAAACATTTCAAGTATTTGAAAACTATTTGTAAGCAACAGACTGTTCACACAGGCCAGATAATCTTACGATGAATCTCCCTTAAGAAGCGGATGATATAAAGCAGCTTCCCCTTCCTCCTGCTGTCCCCTAGACATGGTGGCTGCGCTGGCTGGGATTTTGGGAGTTGTTGTCCCAACGTCTCTGGGGCACAAGGCTGAAGGCTCCCATCCTAGTACCTCCAGATGCTGTTAGCATATTCCAGTGTTTCTCAACCTCAACTGCTTTAAGATGGGTGGACTTCAACTCCCAGAATTCTGCAGGCAGAATTCTGGAAGTTGCAGTCCACCCATCTTAAAGCGGCTGAGGTTGAGAAACACTGGAATATTGGCAGACATGCTGGCTGGGGAATTCTGGGAGTTGAAGTCCACCCGTCTCAAAGTGGCTGAGGTTGAGAAACACTGGAATATTCTGCTGGAAGAACTGCAAGTATTTTGAACACCATTTTCTCCCTGAGCAGATAACCACCTATTAGAATAGATTAAATCACAGTCTTTGTGACATGCAAAATCCCTTTACTGTTTGGGTGTAATTCTTGGGTGGTGCAATTATCCAGTGCATGTTTTTCTAGAGTTAGAATTGCTAAATAGTTACATGAAGAGGATACACCTTAAGTAGGGGGAACAAGGCATTCACCTAATATTATGGGGCCAATTCTGGAAATAGGTTTCCTGCTTGTGTCCTGAAAATACCTTGGTTGAGCAAGGAGCTGGAAGATGGCCAAGGAAGACATCACTTTCTTGGGCTGTTCAGGCATCAGAGCAACCTGGGCCATTTTACACATCAGCACAACCACAGGGTCAGTGTGCCAAAAGCTTGCTACATTGCCTCTTTGTACTTCCTCAAAGGCGGGGGGGGGAGGGGGCATTCCAAAAAGTGCTGATGGTGTGCATAGCCATGACCCCTTTTACATGTGCTGCACATGTGATGCATGTCAAAAAGGGGTGGGGTTTCAATTGCACAAATGTGGACACCATCTTGACGGTTTTGACTCTCCCTGCCTAGAAGGTATTGTACTTTGAAATGATCTCTTGTATGTGTAGCTTGACAATACAAGTGGGATTAGCAGCCATTCCTAAGGTTTTCGGGGTTTGCCGGTGTAAGTGTGGTACCTATGTTTTTCAAAACCTATTGGGGGCCCCATGCGTGACAGCAGTTTTCTTCCTAGCTAGTTTTGCACAGCTTGATAACTTAACTTGGTTATTGAGTTAACCCAGTTCCTGGATCAGCCTAGCATGTGGGATCATGGACTACCCAAACAGTTTGGGTCCACCCAACCATCTCAGCCACAGGGAAAACTAACCAAGACAATGTGAAACGGCTTGCAGTGGCCGGGGTGGGGGGCAAATGCGACTTCCTGGGCTGGTCTTCGTGATGTCTGTGTTCCTGAAAGCATCTGCTTGGCTGTGTTCACATGCACAAGTGTTTTGGCACAGAAAGGAAAGATCTTGGTATATTACAATTATCTAGGGCACTTTTATAAAAGGTGTGTGTCCCAGAACACCCTTGTTCTGACTGGTGTTTTTTATGTTGGAAAGAAAAAGGAAGCGAAGGGTCTCCTAATCTTTGCTATGAAGGAGCCACTCCATGCAAACAAATGTATTGATCAGCAATTACACTGTCAATCATTACACCTCCTTTACTGAGTCTGCTGCAGGCTATAAATACACCAGCTTTCAGGCACACCTGTTCAGGGGAAACCATCTTTTCTCAGGTTTTTTTGTTGAGGCTGTGTGCTTAAACTCTTTCGAGCAAAACACACATTTTGATCAGGACATAGAAATAGGCTAACCCACTCCTTGATGGTTTTTCCTGGTAAAAATGATTTTTAAAAATCACAATGCTATGTTCACTTTGAATTGAAACTTATGCTTATTGGCGAATAACCCTAGAAGAGTCAGCTGAACAACAGCCATTTCCTAAATGCAGCTGTTTCAGTGCTTGAGTTGAAAAGAAGCAGATCAGTAAAGACAGACTCTGACCTGTGATTTGCAAAAGGAAAATGGGCTGTTGTGGAAAAAAAGCCCATTCAGGCAGAGTCTAGAGCAGCATTTCTCAATCTTGGCAACTTTAAGATAGGCAGACTTCAACTCCCAGAATTCCCCAGCCAGTGTAAAGTTAAAGTTGATCAGGTTGAGAAATACTGCCCTAGAGCATGTTTGACAGATGAAGATGTCAGACTTGAGAGTCTGTTTGAAGACCTGTAGCAAAGGAGACATCACTAGTTCATGTGGCAGACTGTTCCATCGGCTGACACTTGTCCAGTCAGGGGTATGTCAATGAAGATTCTCAGTCATTCAGGTGGAATTGTCCGTAGGCTGAGTCCTGGCAACTGGATTTCTTTCTTTTTGGTTGAAACGTTTCACTGCTTGCCCAAGCAGCTTCTTCAGTCTCAACGTTTTAGCCAAAACGAAAGAAATCCAGTTGCCAGGACTCAGCCTACAGTCCAGTCAGGAGGTCCCTCCTGGCATCCAGCCTGCACCTTCTTCCTTGTAGTTTTAGCCCATTGGTACTGGTCCTGCCCTCTGGGAGAATAGCAAATAAGCACACACACTCTTCTGTGTGATGACTCTTCAGATGTTTCCAGTGTGCTGTGATTTCCCTTTTTCATTCTGAAGGCCAAGCAGAGAGATCTCCATTGGAAGCAGTTGGAGTCCTCTTTTGCAGTGTTCCTCAACCTCAGCAATTTCAAGATAGGCAGACTTCAACTCCCAGAATTCTGAGAGCTGAAGGCCACACCTCTTAAAGTTGCTAAGGTTGAGGAACACGACTCTGTTGAACACAGAACCATTGAGTGAATGAGCAGAATTGATGATCTCCTGGTACTGGCTTGCAAACGTTTTGGGGCTTCTGTACAACAGGTCTCTCTCACATCTCCCTCCAGTTCTCAGCAGGGCTGTGCAGGCTTCAGTCTGATCTCTCCCAAAGGCTTCACTGCATGCAGGACTGTGGCACCTGCCGGCAACACCTTAAGGCAGCCACACCTTTCCAGGGGGCAGTGAGGCCAGCCTAGGAAACGTCACAGCTGCTCTAAGGTGTTGCAGACTGATGCAAGTGTGCTTTCTAGAGATGCAAGAGCTGCCCAGCCCTAATTGTCAGGGCATGTTGATCTCTATAGCTTTTTAACAAGGTGAGGTTATTGCATAGGTAACTCCCTGCCAGAGTCCAGCAGTGTTTTTACAGGTGCTATTGAAATAATCTGTGGAAGTAATCTATCCCATTCACTATTCACTGCAGTCCTCCTGCGCAATAGATACGCTAGGTAGCTGAACCGCTTGAAGCACCTGGATTGAGGTTCCTGGTCCCTGGACTTGCAAAGAGGGTATTCTCTTCTGCTGGTTGACTCTTTTGTGCTGCAAACTCTACTTGCAAGCACTGGCTGGAGTTCTCTCCCAATTGTTGGCCCAGTCTTTGGCAAAAAGATTCAGCACGGTGCAGAAATTAGGAAACGGAAGAGGCAGATGGAGAACCCCTGGTTACGGGAACCCAAAGCAGGTTAAAGGGGCAGAGGATAGATGCAAAGTTGGTGGCTCTGTTTGAGAGCAACAGGAACAGAGTCTTGGAGAAGCACTATGTGGATTTAGTTATTTCCTCTTACAGTAATCTAAGTTAGTTGAGCAGGCTTGAAAGTAACTTGACTACTATATAAGTCTGAGTAATTTCGTAGTTGCAGCCACATACTCAGAATTTCAAGGCAATGCCTCTGATTTCTAACTGCCTCCAGCAGAGTCACAGTAAGCCTGTAGGATGGATCTGTCCAGTGTCGGAAACTGCTTCCGGGTCCTTCGGTCTAAACAGGAGCGCGAGTCTTTTTCTGCCAAGCAAGGGAGGGCCACGCCAGTGCTCAAGGATGCTCCAGTTGTGTTTCCAAGGGCCAAGCTTCTTCGCAGCTGTGCTGTGGTGGTGAAAACCCACTTTTGTATAGCTGCATTGGGTGATGACATAAATGGTTGCAATGCAGGGACAGCCAGGGAGAGAGAACCCTTGTTATGTGAGTCGGCTGTTCAGGGGGTTCAAGCAGGGAGCTTGATAAGGAGGGTGTAACAACGGGGCTAGACTTACTTTTAATTTTTTTAGGGAACTTCCTTAACCTGGGTTAGAATGGAATATTTTGAAGAACCAGGGAAGATTCATTTTCCTCCCTCGCCCTTCAAGTTTGCAAGGAAGTTGAAGGCAGCTTGTTGCTTTTCAGCAGAGGGATCTTTCCTGATTTCAGCTATGAGGAAATGTGGTGGCTGAAAAACATGTTGCGAGAATCCTGCCTTTTCCTCTGCTCACTTTCTTCCGTTCCCAGGAGACCTGGAATGAACCACTCCGCCCTTTGCTGGCAGATTCTTTTGTGCCACCGAAACTGGCAAGTTTCTCTTGCTGAGTACAAATGTTCCCCAGGGCCTGGATGCCAAAGGCCATGGGGGAAAGCGTGGAGGCAGAAGGCACGTGGCCGGCAGCTCCCCTGGAGCCCTCTTTCCTGTCAGCCGTGCTAGTGGAGGGCAGGGGATGATGGGTCCCACAATTAGGGGAGGGGGGATGACTAGCATCGTTTTGCCTTGTCCTGAGAATACCTTGTTTTAGACGTTGTAGAGAAATCTCTTTGGCTGTTGCCAAGCCTGGTGGAGGCTGGAGCATTTCCGGGCACACTCCCTGGATTCTTGGAGTAAACTGTGACCTTTTGTCAGGGGGCAGAATGTCAGGGTGACCCTGATCTTCAGAATCATCCAGTGCCATGGCCCCCTGCGACGGAAGGTGCCCCAGGTTGGAGGAAATATGATGGCTTTGTCCTCTTTGGTGCAAATAGCTTTCAGACAAGGGCGGGAGACCTTTTTCAAGGTGGGGGCCGCATGTTAGCTTTCGAATATGTCTTTGGCCTCCGAGAACTTGGGGGGATGTGTGTCACTGATCCATGTCACCTTGATGTCCTCAGGATGGGAGGGGCTGAAATCTTTTTCTGGTTGGTTGCTATTTTTCCGACTGAGGAAGGCATAGGCGAATAACCCCGTTGCCCCTTCTTTTGGGAAATAAGGCAAAGCAAAAACATTGCCATCAAAAATGAGCAACTTGGGTGCCAAATTTTGTGCGTGCTTTCTGAGGACTGTCCAGAGGCTGCCCATCCCTGCTTTAGGAGGGGTGAATTAGAGTGGTTTGCCTTGACTAGCTGCAGGTAATGTATTAAACCTTCTGCCCCTCAGTTTCATGGGCACTTGCTGATATTGCCAGTCAGAAGGAAATGCCACCAGTAACACAAAGAATTGAGGAACAGCCTTGCTTAAAATTCCCTTTCTACCCCTGTCTCAGTGGCCTATTGATCCTTTGGCAGTCAAATACAGACCTCCCTCCCTCCCTCTTAGAGTCCATTTCCCCTCATTTCCCCTCCCCCCAAAGAACCTGTGGGTAGAGATTGAGCCCAAAGTCTCTGTAGGAGCTCTGTGGACAAGCAGGGACTTCAGCGTGGATCTTCTCAGCCAGTCCCACCTTCACACTGGTTTCTGGTGTTTCTGACACTGAGTTGGAGAACTTCTCTTGTCCTTGACCCAAACACTTGCACTGGGCTGGGAGCACCTGTGCTCAAGGACAGTTACTTGGCTTGAAGAAACCCAAAGCATGTGGCCTAGAAGCGCCCCCAGAACCTTCTGAGGAAGTGTCCATTATGTATGAATATGCGTCATGTATGCCTTCAAATATCTGAGTGGCCGTCAGCTCCAGTACCAGATCAGATTAGTTTTGTGTATTTTCAGATCTTATCCTCTGCTGCAGTGGCCTTGTATTGCAGGGCAGGGAATTTTAATGGAACAAGAAAAAAAAACTGGCTCAGAAACTTGGTAGCCACATATCAGGCATGCTTTGTGGTGGATTTCCTGAGATGGCAGTAAAAATTTTCCATTTTTCTGTTTCCCTTCCTGCCTTCCAACACAGTGCTTAATACTGCTTGCTCTTACTCAGAGCTTGTGGGCCGCCAGTATTCCCAGCACTGACCCATCACCTTAACTGGTGACTGGGGATCAGCACTTACAGCTTCGGCCTGCCCTGTATCTTGCAATCAGGAGCCATGCTTCCCCGCATGGATGGAGCCGGGCAAAAACCGTGTTTGGTTTAGGATTTAATTTAAATTCAGACTTAAGATGTTTCACTTCACATAATGTAATTATTCCCCATGTGTTCAATGAGGTTTCCCTTATCTTATTGGCATAACTTGTGGAAGGCCATTGGGCTACATCCCAAGTTTCGGGGGAAATGTGGCCCCAGCGGCCTAGAGTGTTATGTCCTCTAATGCAAGTGATGCAAGAAAGGAGGCAGGTTTTTAGCAGAAGAGCAATAAATACAACTGTGGGGGAGAGAGTTGTTTGTTTTTTGCTTTTGGTGTCTTCAAGTCCTTCTGAACTCCTGGCAATTGCCTGGCCAAGTCTTTGCAGTTTTCTGGGCAGCATTTTCAGAAGTGGTTTGCCCAGCCTTCTTCTTCCTAAGGATGAGAGAGAGGGACTGACCCAAGGTCCCCCGGCTGGCTTTCATGCCCATGGTGGGACTAGAACTCACAATCTCCCTGGTCCTGGTTCAGGACCTGAAGCATTAGATCAAACTGGTTCTCTCCCCCAGTCTGGAGAAACCCAAAAAGTGAAGGCGAAGACAGTGTGGGCAGAAAAGCTATGATGGCTTGTGAGTAGTGTAGTCCCAGCATTTCGGGGGTGGGGTGGGGATTGAATTGAGGTTGGTTGATGTGAGATGCAAAGAACCTGCAAGCTACAATCTTCACTCTCTCCCTCTTCCAGTCTCACAGGCACAGGGAGCTTCACTCGCACCTGATCACTGGTTCCTATATGCTTTAATGTAAAAATTACCTTGTGGGATTAAGTCATCAACTTGGCATTCAGTTTCTCATCCTAGCCAGATATCTTTGGTGACCACATGACCTCTTTGTTTCTTGCATGAGGATCTGTTCTGCCAGCCTCCCTAACTTGCTGCCCCTGATTGGGACAACTCAATGAAACATTTCATTTGGGCAGTGAAACATGCTGGAGAATATTCGCCTTCTGTCGTGTCTCAAACAAGTATTTCCTGCTGAAAGGGCTGGAGTATGCCAAGCTTGTGCTGGTCCCTTTCAAACAAGCCAGTCCCTTTGTCAAAGTTGCCACCTGATTAGAAGAAACACGGAGAGTCTGAAGCTTTAGGGCATCCCCATTGCATGGAAAAGATGGAGTGTAAAGGAATCAGTTTTTTCATTGTTGTACCATACAGTAGTTGTATAGTGATAGTGGTGCTGTTGTGGCCTCTAGGTAGATGCCACCAGGACTGTTATTGCTAAGCTCTTTGGCCTTCCTTAACTGGGCATCCTGCACTGCAGCTCCCATTGCCCTTGCCACACGGTGGAGGACGTTTCGACACACCTGGAGATCTTCCCTATAGAAGACCTCCAAATAGTAAGTTGATCATGGCAATCTGGGATGCGTCGTTTTGTATCTTCATATAATTAGCTGCAACCATACCGGAAATGACCATAAGCCCCTCTCCAGGCCCAAAAGTGTAGTGTCATTCCATAGTTTTTGAGGAAAAGAGGAACATGTTGCTTTGTCTCTTTCTGATGGAACTGTTTGTTGGAAGGCATAGAAAGAACAAAACTCAAATGTCCAGGGCAAGGGCTGGGACTACACGCTTTTCTCAAGAAATCTGGAAATGTGTAAGCATTTTACTTACTTACTTTATTTATTTATTTATTGCTCAAATGTAGCCACCGCCCATCCCCCCCAGAAGAGGGACTCTGGGCGGTTTACAACAAAATCCAGCACAAAATATAAACATTAAAATCACATAAAAGAGTTATAATAAAATACAGTAAATAAATACAATCCAAGAGAGATGTAAAATCCAGGCTGGTGGGAGGGACTCTAGGGCGCGAGCCACCCCCAAGAACGGTTATTCACTTTCCCGCCCCAGGCGAGAGACAGAACCAGGTCTTCAGGGCCTTCCGGAAGGTCACTGTTTTCCATCTCTGAGCATCTTCTAACATTTATATCGAGAGAATAGTGGTTGGGGACTTCCAGCCAAGCCTCAGTTTATGTATCAATGTCTATGTGCTAATGTATGTGCTAATTATGTATTGTACGTATCATTGTATGTGCTAATTATACTTGTCAGAAGGTTTGAAAAATTGTGACTAGATCATAGTCAATGGCACTTAACAATTTTACGTAGTCTGCTCCGGACTACTGGATTCTAGTCATCCCTGGATGGCCTCCTAATCCATCCTTGTTGTAAAATAGGTCACCACCTGTTAACCATTCATCAAAATGTCTCACCCTTGGTGAGAACGGTGGGCAGACATGGGCCTTCTGGGGTCTCTGAAGCTAAACATGATGGATGATCTCCAGTATGGAATTGCGCATTTTTGTGTTCACGCCCATCTTAACCCCTTTTATCCTCTACGTGAGTAAGGAGTAGACTGTGTGTGAAAAATAATACAACGCAATTACACCATGTTCTGTATCATGGGGGATTTGCTCATTGTGTTTGTATATCTTACCCAGGTTGCTTTACCTGCTGCAGGACTGTTAAAAATTGAGAGGTGCTGGTGTGACCGACGGGGGCCCTCACCCCACCAACGTAGTGAGGCAAAAAAGGCTGCCTTCTCTGCCCTTTATTGGGGAGGAAGACGCATTGCTACCCTCTGCAAGGCCTAATCAGTCTTAGCTTAAAAAGCCAGCTTATGTCTTGGCTGAAGGAGGAAAGTCTCCCTTGAAATCTTGAAAACCCAGCAGAGATTGGGGAACCCAACCATCAGAAATGTGGCTTGTTATAAATTTTCTGTGCTTTTAACTGACTGTACCCCACCCACTTTATGCTGGTTTTGACCGTAATAAAAATTTGATTTGATTTGTTGAGATGAACATTTTTGTAACTCGTTTTACCAGGAGCCAGTTTATTGGAGGACCTGGTTCCAGAATGAGATATAGCTGCCTACCTACATTTTGGAGGGGGGGCATGTTTGCCTAAAAGTGGGTCAGAAGGAGATATTTTAGCCACTCTGCTGATTGGGGAGTGGGGCTTCTGGAGCCTTGCAGCATTGTCCTCCCAGCTGTGGGAAGACTCGCTGGGGTTTTATCAGTTCCAAGCAGGGAAGCTGAGCCTGGCCAGTCTGTACCCTGGTTGACCTGATCCAGGGTCCACCAGTTGATTCCTTTGCTGACTCGTTAGGCTTCTGCTGAGTCAGGGAGGAAGTCCCCAAGCTTCTGCGCTGCCCCCCGCCCCCGGTCTTGGTCCGGGCCTGCGTTTTATCTAGGGACATGACATGTGCTCCATCCCTGGAGGTCTTCAAGGAAAGACTGGACAGCCGTTTGCCCACAATGGTCTGAGGCAGTGTTTCTCAACCATGGCAACTTTAAGATGGGTGGACTTCAACTCCCAGAATTCCCCAGCCAGCAAGGCAGGGGGCTGGACTAGATGGCCTCCTTCCAACCCTAGGATTCTAAGAACATACAGCTCAGCCTGGCAGATTGTACAGCTGTGGCGTACAACGCACTGCGGACCTGTGGACTCTGCTCTTCCCAGCTATGTACCTTACGCAAAATACCTTTTCTTTTCCCCCATGGTGAAAGTATGTGGAAACTCGGGTCAATTTCTTCTCTGTGGTGAGGATTTTCTGTGTCACATTTCCTTCTTTCAACGGACTGGAGATACGGGCGAGTTCACCTTAGCTTTGTTTTCCTCCATCTTGGAACAGCTGGTTCAAGCTTTCTCGGGATCAGGCTGCAGAGTGAAGGGGGACCGGCCTTCTTCGGGAAGCACCTCTTCCGCCTCCGGCCTCTCTCGGGCCAGTCCAGGCCTCCTGCCATGCTGCTCTGCTTCTGTTGTGGTTGGGCTTCCCATCCTCGTTGGACACGCTTTGAATCACATTCTCCGGCGGGTGGTGCGTTGGACGGAGGCGGTTCCTTAATCGGGTGGGGTGCCCACTTGCCCGCTGCTGCTGATTGCTTGGGAGCAGCATCAGCCCTCTGGATGCAGGTGCGGGTGAACCGGGCTGCGGCTTGCAACTCGGTTCTCTCTGCGTCTTCCCAGAGGTCTGCAAACACAACGTGGGCATGCAGGTCCACGGTTTGCAGCGGGGAGGTGCTGGTTCCCTCCCTGGCATCTCCCTGTGGCTCACCTGCATAGAATTGAAGGGAAGGGAGGGGGTCGAAGTACCGCTTTTTATACCACTGTGCCATAGCGCTGCCTATTCCTGCTGCCTTCGCAAAGTTCTCTCAGGCCCGTGGCAGAGCTCCCTGCCCACCCCCTCATGGGAAGGCCTTCTCTCCTCTTGAGATGAAAGCATCTGCAGGGCACGCAGGAATGTGCCGGCCTTGGCGGTGGGTTTGCTGCATTGATGTCTCTCTCCTCCGTGG
Organism: Candoia aspera; assembly: GCF_035149785.1. Lineage (NCBI taxonomy): Eukaryota > Metazoa > Chordata > Lepidosauria > Squamata > Candoiidae > Candoia > Candoia aspera. The sequence goes on along the minus strand of NC_086161.1, from coordinate 23,119,160 downwards.
TGGACTCCCACTGGTTTCTGTTTGTGGTCCTGCGAGATGGGGTGCGATGTAAGGCAACTCCCGGGCTGGCCCTAATGCCACGTGCAGGCCAAGATCTTCCATAAAAGAAAAAGTCCTCAATTCGCCAGATGCTTTCTGCTGCTGTCCGGGTTTAAAGGAGTTTTTTAGCTGGCATCTGAAGCTCAGGCCTCGAGAGAAGGACAAGGCAGAAGATTTCTCAGAGGGGGAAATGGCCAGTGCCCATTTTGCCTGCTGAGAAACAGCTTCAGGCTGATTCCTCTTGGCCTCAGCTGGAGCAGAGATAAATGAGCGGAGCTGCCAAAGAGGGATGGCCTTGAGATCACGGGGCCCGGAGCCAATCGGGTAATGGAGAAATGTTTTAAGCTAAATGACAATATTGAACTGGATCTCAAGGCCTGACAGAGCCGGTCTAACTATGCCTGGGTGAGTTGATGTTAAGCTGGGCCAAATGCTGAGCAGCTTGGTGCCAACCATACAGTATTTTTGTTAGCGATGGTCGTTGGCTCCCTATCCTGGCCATGTTACCTTACTAAACTTGGCACTTCCTTTTTCTTTTTTAATAGTTAAGAGTTCAGAGTAGATTTTTGCACATTTGTAAATAGCAAGAGGAAACCAATTTTCAGCAGGGATGGTGGGAAGTCTCTGGTGACTGCAGAATTGGTCTACCTGCTGTCTTGGGGTCTCAGATGGCCCACCTCTGCGGTTAAATCACAGTTGAACAAGTTGTGAAATATGAACCTGCTGGCTTCTGCCTCTAGTGAAAGGCTGTGGCTGTGATGATATGGAGGTAGGTCCTGTCTCTTGTGTTTCCAGGTGAACAAGCGCAGTATAAATTGGGGTGCTGTTGTAGGGCTTGACCACCACTCAGCTCCAGGGCTTTGAGACTCCTTCCCAGAGATTCTGTGTCTTCAGTTCATCCAAAGACCAGGGTGAAACTTAGTAATTCAGAACAAATGGAGCTCCTCAGAGCCATGTTTATCTTCTGTATGTATAAACCTCTGGCAGAACTAGAGAGCATAGTGAGCATTATCCCAAAGATGAGGTTGGTGAAATTACTTCTGAAGCTTTCTCATCACGCCTGGAGATGCGCTTGACATATTTCTAGAGCTTTGCTCAGCTTAACCAAGGGCTGCCTTGTAGTCGGTGGGCTGTGCGCCAGGTTTATCCAGGGTGTTCGGAGCTGTTACAGTGATCAAGTTAGTCCTGTTTTCTTGCTTTCCACAGCTGAGGAAGCGAGCAATCAGGAGGAATCCTATATGGGGGAAGGAAAACAGTCTCTATTCCAAGGGATCATAAATCTAGACCTCCTCCCCTCTTCCCCACAGAGGATCAGACAGTTTTGTGCCAACAGCAGATTGTTTTTTCCCCACTCTAGTCCTGATGTATCACGGTGGAAAGCTGGCTCCTAGTTACACCTCCATTCATTTTCCAGTTTACATACCTGAAAGTTAAGAAGGACTGGATATCGTCTCTTGAAGGAGCCATATTTCCCAGTTGTTTGTTACAGAGCAACTGATGAGAGGGTTTTTCAACACTAGCATCCCAAATACTGAAACACTCCCCCACACACCCGTCCAGTTATAGTTTGCACCGAATTTAGTTAGGTTTCAGCACCAGCCAAGGACCCATCTATTCATTCCTGTTTGGGATTGAGTGTGCTGAAGTCGTTGCTAACACAGTGCTTGGTCCATGGCATTTATTTTGTTGTTTGCACATGTAACTTGGGTATTATTGTACCTTGCTTTAGAATGAGGTTAAAGCAACGGAGGCTACATTTCAAACAGGCAGATAATCCATCAGTCTGTGGCAGAATGCAAGGCATGAACGTTGCATTTATTGCTAGAATGACTGATCTCCATTTGAGGCTTCCAGCACGTCAGAAGTCCCCATGAATTTGCAGGCCATCCTGCCAAGAAGATTGGGTCCCCTGTTCGAATGAGCGCCTTGCTCAGGAGCCTTCCTACCCATTCTCTGGGGTCCTGTCTCTTTCTGGTGCAGACACTGTAGGAGGAGAGCCAGTTAGTCTGTGGTGGAAAAAAAACAGGAAGTGTCTGGAAGCAGCGTATCCACCGACAGATTTTATTTGTTGCAAGGCCCGGATCTTGCTAGTGAAGTTTCATTCAGCAATTTTCTTAACCGACAGGTCTCTTAAAGGAATAGAGGTCAGCTAAAATACAGAATTCATCTAGACATGAGTTGGGCAACCTGGGGAGGCTGCATCACACATGATCCACATTGCTTTTAGGGGGCAGTTGTGGGGATGTTTTTTCCTTTTTAACCGAGATGCCTTTTTTTAGGACTTGCACTACAGTAGCAGTCCTTTTTCTTTCCCTCTGCAAGATGAGGGAAATTGCATGATCGGTTTTCAGCGGTTGTGTTCAGAACAAACAATGGCAATTGCGAAATGCACAGGTAGCCCAGGGTTCCAGGTAGACTGCACCAAGGTAGAGAGAACTTTTAAAGAAATGTTTGCTTTAGCTGTTTCAAATTAGGACAAAGTTTTTGTTTTTTAAAAAGAAGGTCTAATTCTGGGTGTTGTGTCGGAGCATTTATAAAAGGGGGAGGAAAATAGGTCCACGTACACACGTCCTTGACACAGAAAGTTCTTCCAGAGTATGGTGCAGTATTTGAGAAGATCAGATGAATTAATACTTCTCCAGGCGACGAAAACCTTACAAGAAATTGCTCTCGGGACTTAGATTTTAACATTTTGGATTTCCCCACACAGTTCTGTTTATAGGCTGATGACTTCAGTGGACAAGAAACAGCGGAGAAAACAATATTGTGATAGGGTTTTGTAAGAAGAAAGCCATAGGGGTGTGAGTGGAAGAGGGGGGTCTTAAGTGTGTGTTGTGCCTCTGGGCCTCTCAGATGCTTTAAAGCCATGTTCTTCAACTCTGGCAACTTTAAGATGTGTGGACTTCAACTAGATCCTCAAAGCAAAGTATTAATCTTAATAAATATCCAACCCCCAAACTGGGGTAGAACAGCAATCTACTAAAAGCCACCTGCTAGCTGGGGAATTCTAGGAGTTGAAGTCCACACATTTTAAAGTTGCCAAGGTTGAGAAACACGGCTTTAAAAGATTCTGGTTCTGCAAAAAATGGGTTGCATCATTAGCCAGGAATCAGGTGGTGCATAACAACTGCAGGTCTATTTTAAAGCAAGTAGCCATGGAAGGTGGCTTACAGGGGTAGAGCTATCGATAACAGCTTTTGACACCCCCCCCCCATCCTTTTTCTTCTGCAAAACCTCTCCCTCCCCTCAAGTCTAGCTCATTCCTCCAGCTGAAATTACAAGTCTGTTTTCTTACTGCAAATGGGACCCAGAAAAATGGTTGGAATGCGTGCACACATACATAGCTATACTGGTTTTGCAAATACAATGCTACTTTAGAAAGTAAGTCATGGTAAGAGCTGCTGTTTGGGCTTAAAGAAGATTTACTCATGTGCTGAATGCCTGTATAATTCCCCCCTCACCAGTATTTTAAAGGAAGAAAATACATTGCTGCCATGCAGTTGCCTTGTGCTACATGTTGATGCAGAAATAGGTATTCCTTTGACGTTGGTGTGCCTCACAGCAGCCAACAGGGCTTGTCCTGGAGCCGTGTTTTTCAAACTTGACAACTTTAAGATGTGTGGACTTCAAGTCCCAGAATTCTACTTGGGTCTGGCCATTAACAGACCCAAATAACAGCTCTTAAAATGTGTTGCCACAGTGTGACATCATGCAACCAATGCATTAAGAGTCAACTTGTATTTCCAATTAGCTGCTTGATTAATTTTAACTTGGATGTTTTCTTCTTCTAGGTGTTTTACTGGCAGTGTGCCATACCTTGGAGAACACGACATCAGCCTTGAGGGGTGAGTTTATTTCATTGCAAGATACAATATCTTAAAACTTTACCAGTGGTCACTCTTGTCTTAGGGTGGGGCTGGGTGCTAACCATGAGCCACTCTAGTGGTTGGATACATGAAGGACAGCTTTTGGGCTGTTAAAGCTCCCCATCAGTCATCTCCAACCAGAAGCCTTCCAGGTGGCCAGTTGTAGGTGGGGAAGGCTATAACCCCATGTGCTTGGAGGGCCCAAGGGATTTCCTCTGACTGGTTTGCATAGTCTGTTAGACTAGATTGCAGTAGAGTTGGGTAGTTTGTGATTCAGCACCTTGTGAGAACTCAGCTGTTTCCTTAGTATGTGGTCTGGACCAGACCATCGCATTATGCTCCCAAGGTATGGGTTGTCTGACCCACCATGTTCTCCAGATGTAGCAGTTGGGTTTTGCAGTCTTGAGTTTAAGGCTTAGCCCAGTGCGTTAACCTGATCCTTGCATTAAAGCTCACTCTGGAATCATCTGGAGAAGCTCTCTGCCACTGGAAGCTAACCACAGTTGCCTGGCATCAGATAAATAATAGCTGGGCTTCTTTGTCTGGGACCTCCTTTTAAGAAATACTGTATAGCTGCTAGGCTGAGGGATACATCAGGTGGCTTTCAGCAGATCGCTGCTTTATCACAATGTGGGGGTTGGATGTATATTAAGTTTTATACTTTGCTTTGAGGATCTAGACCAGAAATGACAAACTTTTGGTGGCTCTCCAGATACCGCTGAACTACAACCCCCCATGGCCCCAAGTCAGCTTGGCCGGAGGTGAGAGATGTTAGACGTGGCAGTTCCACAGAATCAGTTCGCTCGAGTGTTCCACCGTTGATTTAGGGAGCAGGATGTTCTTCGAAATAAGAAAAGGGGAAGGAAGTCCAGTGACTCTGGAAATGCTCTTTTGCATCTGTCTTTGCTCATTTCTTAGAAAGCTTGTGTTCTTCTGGAGTCTGTTGTCTCCATCTATGGCAGAATTTCTCTTTTTGATGATCTCACCTTTCTGAACATTTCTTGTTCCAGAAATATCTGGTGCTCAGAAGCTAAACTGAGCTCCCTGGCTCTTTGTCTTACTAGAGAATTTCATCCTAACTTAAAAAGCTCCTCGCTTAATGATGAAAGAGGAACTAGGGCCAGCGTAATCAGATTGCCTTTTAATCCTTAGCTGAAATCTGCCCCTATGCATACTGTGCATTTCTTGTGTGTTAGTGAAATATGGATTTGATCAGATGTGCAGAGTTACGCCAGTAGTGTTAGAAAGAAGGCGGAGGGAACCTTTAGCACTTCCCTAGGCCCCAAAGCCAGGCGGGAGAGACATTTTATTTTATTTATTATTCCAATTTCTATCAGTGCCTATCTCCCCCTAGAAAGGGGGACTCTAGGCGGTTTACAAGAAAATTAACCATTTAAAAACAACGTATAAAATTACAACGTAAGCAACTGAGTTAGTAAAATAATAAATGTAAATATAAAATCCAAGTGGGGGAGATTACATTTGGATTTGAGTTACATTTTAAACACACACCTGGTGGGCTGCAGGAAAACTGCTGGACATGTGCTTAAAACCCCTTCCCACAACTTCAGCATTCCATTGGGGAAGGCTGGGGAGCCTTTCACGACACACGTCCGGCAGCCTTCAGAGGCTGTGGTGCCAGGACTGTGTGCTGGAGAACTTTACCTTGGGGTTGTGCAGCCAGCATCCCATGGGAAAGCCACTCTAAAGCAGGCGCAGGGGAGACAGGTCATTTTGGGTTGGAAGAAATGATCCAGATGTTGCCTTCACAACCTTTACATGCCGGTAAACCCTGGAAAGGGCCAGTGAGTCTGACACCTGGGTGAAGCTTTCCCATGTTTCACTTGGAGAAGGGGATTCTTGCCTCCCTGCTAACCCCAAATACTATTCCTGCCCAAAAGTCTTATGTAATCTTCTCTCTTAATCTCCCTGATCCCTGTTGAACAAACTCCAGCAGTTTTTCCAACATACTTTTGGAGGGCATTGCTTACTAATTGCTAAAATATGCAGGTGCGGTTCCAGACATCTTTGCGGTTGATTTTTCTCACAGCGGCTTTCAGTGGCAACTTGCTTGGCAGCTTCCAGTGGCGTTGATGCTGCCGAGAAAAGCTTTTGTGTCAGCGTTTGCTCCATCACTGCTTCTTTGGAAGCATTTTGCCAACAAAGGCAGCGTCTGGTACCACCTCTGTGACAGGAGCGCCTTCCTCGTTCCTCATCCTCATTCCTGCCAGGCAGAATGACTTCATCAGGGCTGGCAGTTATGTGGCGACCTAGAACAAGTGGCTTTCCTCTCTTTCGGCTCTGCTTTGATTGTATGCTGGGATCCATCATGGCGCAACCCTTACGCACTTGGTACACTGTTTCTGCTGATGACGGTTGTGCTTTTAATGTGCTGAAGTTGTTGTTCTTTTATTAAAGTAGTTGACCAGGTTCTTTTGGGCCTTGCATTTTAAGGAGGATTCATAGAAACTGGAGCTGGTTCAGAGAAGGGCAGCGAAGATGATTAGCAGACAAGAGACTTACCTGGAGGGCTTGAAGGAGCTGGGAATGTTTAGCCTTGCAGGACATAGAACAACAGATTTAAGGTATGGGAAGGAAGACTCCAATTCTGTTAGGACAAATAGGAACGGTGGGACCAGTGACCCAGAGAGGCAATGGGCAACTCTTTGCTGGAGGCATTCAAGCAAAGCTGGAGAGTCATTTGCTGGGAAGGCTGATAACTGGGGCTCCTGCATGAGAGGGTGGGCCTCAGTGGCCCCTTTCTAGATGGTCGTTCTGTGAAGCAATGAGGGTGGCATCTTCAGTTAGTCACTGGTGATTCCAATAAGCCACGATGTCCTTTTTCTGTGTGGCCTTAAAGCTTGGCTTTGAAAGTTATCTTTAGGGCACAGCTAATGGGAGGTGGGAGGGAGGCAGCAACTCCTTTGGAGTTTTCCTGCTATCCCAATACGCTGTTGGGCCCCCACATCTGGAATCTTTAGGATGAAGAACAACATGTTTTCGGAAGTAGCCATCATATTTCGTAGAGTTCCTCACAGAACGTTGAGCTGATTCCTTACTGGTACGTGCAGCAGCCGTATGTTGAGCCTCTCTCTCTCCTCATTGGCAGTAGCTTCTCTGGGCTGCAGCTGGGGTCTGGTCTTCCCTCTCACTATATTGCAGGCACTGAAACACATGGCGGCACAATTCGTCCTGTTAAGCCCAAGGTAGCAGTCATCCGAGGAGGAGGAGATATAGTAGTGCAATGGGAGGCAACTGGTGCCTTAAACTACAGCACCCACAATCCCTTTCCAAAGACCAGACTGCCTGGAGCTTATGGGAGTTAAAGGCACCCGGTTGCCGTCTACTGCAGTTTGAAGTGTTACCCATTTCTGGGGTGGGAGAGAGCGTCAGTGGCTGATGGTCCTCCATCTTTCTAAAAAAATTGGTACAGAGTCTTTCTCGGGCCTGGTAGTGACCTCTTAGCGTGAGTCTGATTTTCCTCTAGAGTTGAACTACAGACCTTGCACAACGGTGCCTTGAGGGGTGGAAGAACGCATACCTTCTGCCTCCCATTGTGGTCCTCTCAGGCACCCTTCGCTTCAGCTTTCGAGCAGGTCTGCAATCTTCATATAGATTCAACCCAGCCTTCTTCAACTTGGTGCCCTTTAGTCATGGGGACTGCAACTTGTGGAGACAGTGGCCCTCCGCTGTCTGGGGACAACACCAAGATGGGGAAGGCTTGATTGAACCTCTCCATCCTGCAGGCCAAGCTCCACTTCCTGGGACTAAATTGGTGAGCCTTTGTTTGAGTTGCTTGGTGTTGTTTGTGGGCAGGGTTAGGATGAGTGCCAGGAGCATGTAGATCAAAGGGTAGTGCTAATCTCTGCTGAAAGGGCCCTCTCTGTTACTAATCAAGTGGTGGTCCTGCTGATGTGTTGCAGCAGTGGGGAAAGGAAAGCTGGGCTGCAGCTGCCGAGTCACACAGAGGACTTCAGTGCTTAGTAACGGAATACAATTGCTATTTTATTCTCCTGACTTTCATGGACTTCCAAGTTCTTGTGTGAGATGTGGGAAGCTACTGCTTCATATCTCATGCATCTTGGGGTCCAGCAGCTCTTCTTTCCACACAGGATTCTTTCTCTGGATACAGGTTTGCTCTGCTGTGGGAAGAAATGCCTGACGGGAAGGATAAGGCCTTTCCCCGGCTACTGTTACTCTGACGAATGGTCTTCTGTTCACAAACCTCTCTGGAATGCTTGTCTCCACTGTGCTGCTGGGCTGGGTTCTGAATCCAAAATGCTCACACAGATTTGGCCTCTGTAACAATTTTGACTTGTCTCTGCCCGCACTGAGGATGGGCAAATCTTGGTTGAGTCAGCTTTATCTGTGGAATGAAGGGCCTGATATCTTTAAGAGAGCGGTGATGGTTGGTGACCAGCAGCATCTTCCTATAATGCACGCATCCACCCAGGGACATGCACAAATGCACAGTCTAAGGAAACAGAGTCAGATATGTCCATGGAGGCATTATTTGCCAGCACACCTTGGCCATTGGCTCTTCTAGAGCAGTGTTTCTCGACCTTGAGAAACTGTTCTAGAGGAATGCTTTAAGTCCCTGGCTGCAACCCACTTTCTCTTACTTTGAACTGCAGGTCAGGAAACTGCTTCAGAGAATCTGCAAGCCTGATCTGTGAACCGTTGCTTTATGCTTCTTCCCCATTGCTTTGTTTTGGAAATATCTCATGAGATGGAGAGTTCTAGAGAATGCCAATGCCAATGCTTGCTTTGGTGTCATTTTGGATGGTTCTGGAAAGGTATTAGAGTGGCCACCTTGGTGATGGTGAGGGTGTTGGCCTCGGACCTGGACGTAGAATTGGGTTAGGCCTGGAGAGAGGGGACAGTGGAGGGAGGGAGGGAGGGAGATCAAAGCCCTGCTCCTTTTTTAGGTGTGGGCAAGTGGTCGCAGCTGCCCTCTTGACTTCTCGACACCTGTCCCCATTTGAGCAGCCCTTGAGCAGATGAACCTTAGTTCAAGTCTACCCTCGACCACAGAAGTCCACTGGTTACTATCACTGTCTGAACTCAGTCTACCCACCGGGCTGTTGTCGTGGAGGCAAAAATAGGCAAAGAGATATTATTCCACCTTGAACTCTAGGAGGGAAATAATTCAAAATCCATAATTGGGTAATTATTACTTATTTATAACAATGAATTTTGTTTGAAGGAGCCACACAGCTATGGTTCTCTTTATGCTTCTCGTCTGCATGTCCAGTTTGAAGAGTACTTGGACTTTTCAGTCAACTTCATGTTCAACTTCTGCCATAGGATGGAAGTGGCTCTTAACAGTTTCCATGCAGTTGGCAGTTCTAAAAGCCGTTCTGGGAAAAAGCCATTATGGGGCTAACTGGATTTATGCATAATCCACTCAGGGACAGAATAAAAATAAAACCAAATTAATCAGTCAACCACCCCACCCCACCCCACCAGTATATCAGCCACTTGCTGTTGGGGGAGGGAGCTGCTTGTTGTCCCAAACGCAGCTTGAAGTGTGTGTCCTGGAGCGTCAACCTGTTGCCATTCTTCCCCACCCATCCCAAGCACAGCTGGGGCGATTATCTCATGTTTCAGGTTTCTTTATTGGGAAGAAATTGAGAGCAGAGGGTGTTGCGATCCCTTCCTGATGCTGGTCGTAACATCAGCTAAAAGTCCTAGCCAGCAGATTTCAAGTGTGAATGGGTTGCAGGGAGGGGCCTGCATTGAAATGGTACAACGTGGAATTTCATTTTAGGATTCCAGCAGCTCGGCTGTTTTCTTCTTCCTCCCCCTTCTCCCTTTTCTCTATGTATTTCCATCGAACTGGTGGAGGCCACGGAGTTTGCTCAAACTTCATTGGTTCCCCTTGTTGTGTTTTGTCTTTAAAGCTGTATGGTACGGATCCTGGGTTGACAAAAGTCGGTTTAGGTGGTTTTGCACCTTTCGGTCTCCTACCACAAATCGGCTACTTCTGTAGCTTGTCTCAGAGGTTGACTTCTCAAGCCATCTCTTGCCTGTCGACTCAAACATGGGCAGTGCTGGGGATGGGGAAGGGAGGGCTGGAATCCCCCCCCCCATAAAGTACCCAAGAGCTGAGGCTCTGCTACCTGTCTCTGCCAACTCAACATCTCCAGCACCCAGAAGTGAATCCTAGTCCCAAATGAAGGTGGCCTTAGTCCCACTTCCAATCCCAACGCCTCCAGGGTCTCCCCCAGGCAAGAAAGAAAAGGAGGAGGAGAAATAGAGCAAGCCAGAAGAGGAGGGCTGGGTATCGGACAGCTGGGAAAGGACTGTGTGGCTGAAAGACCAGTAAGCTATATGCCAAAATAATGGGTCACATATTCAGAGCATTAGTCAATGTGTAACAAAAGGTAATTACAAAAATGCTATTCGGGTTGTGAAACTGAGTCTGTTGCTTACAGCTAACAATGCTAGCAAGAGGGAATTAGTTGCCCTGGCCAAAAGCCAGGAACCCCAGACAGTTATAGATGCCATTTAAAATGACACACACACACACACACACACACACACACCCTATAAAAAGAAGTCGGTTTGAGAGCAAGCCAGGGCCAAAACAGAGTCTTTGTGCACACCCTCCCACCATGTCTGCAAGGCTAGGAAGTAAGTCCTTGGCTTTTCAACTGAGCCAAGATATTATATGGTGAATATACTTAAGATATTGAGCAATAGTAACATATCAATACACTAACCCATCAGGCACCTCCACCCTGACATGCAGAATGCACCCAGGTACAACAGGTTTGAATTCTCAAGGAGTCAGACTTCTGATATATACAGTCTGTGGTTACACTTGCTAAGCCTGTTAGCACTTTGGATCTGCCCAGGGAACCATGATCACACTCAACATTTAAGACTCTGTTCATGAAAACTGAGTAAAACATCACCAGCCAGATGGCCTGAGAGTGGTACGGTATCTAAAGTACAGTACAGTACTTTAGCTGTCCTGAGCGATCTTATTTTCCATCTTATGAAACATCTGGCAAGGATCACAAATACGTTCGATGACACTCAACTATCTTCCTGTTCTATGGACTCTAGAGTAGGCATCATCAAAGCCTCTGTGTATCTCCAGGATAATTCAGACACTGAATCCAGAGGCCAGACTTCAGGATGGAAAAATACTTCTGGTTGCACTCCTGGATAAGAGAGACCTGGTGTCTCCCATCCACTGCTGTCCTCAAACCCTGACTGGCCCTTGAAGACTACCTAAAAAAGTTTCACTTGTTGTGAGCTGCTTTCCAAGCTAAATATAATGACCCCTTGATGGTGTATGAAGCATTACACAAGCTGTTTATATAACCATCTCCTCCCATACAGTCTAGCCTACATTGGGATTTTCAGTGGGAAATGGCAGTCCACCACAAAAACTGAGGTGGGACCTCCGTAACCAGTTCTACTTTGTCAGGACCAATATTACGGAATGCAAGTTCATTGAAGTGAACTCCCTCCTTACTACAGTTTCGGAGGGGGCTCAAAATAAATTTATATTCCCCAACCTTTTAATATTATTTGTTTTAGTTTTTGAGATTTACATGTTAGGCTTTGTTGCTTTATTGATGTTTTCACTGCAGCATATAAGCCACTCAGGCCATTAGGGCAGCAGATGGCATATCCATTTTCTCAGTGAATAAGCCTCAGTGGCATCCCTGACCCATTCTGCATGAGGTGGCAGCTTCCAAGCTAGCCTTCAATAAAAGTCAAAGACTAATAATCCTGTGTGTTATCTGCAAAAAACACTGCTTGCACATGGAGAATGATATATATGTATGTATGTATGTATGTATGTATGTATGTATGTTCAGGATCAAATCAAAATGATTGAGGAGTCGAGCATTATGATGCCTTGCGGAGAGTTTAGTGTTTTTTTTTTTAATTTTATCCCGCCTTTATTGTTTTTTTTATAAATAACTCAAGGCAGCCATACCTAATACTCCTTCCAACATACCTAATACTCCTTCCTCCTCCTATTTTCCCCACAACAACAACCCTGTGAGGTGAGTTGGGCTGAGAGAGAGGGACTGGCCCAAGGTCACCCAGCTGGCTTCCACACCTCAGGCGGGACTAGAACTCTCAGTCGCCTGGTTTCTAGCCTGGCATCTTCACCACTAGACATCAAAACAGTGCATCAATAAATAAAAACCTCCTCAGATGTCCTGAATTTTAAACATTCCCTCCTTTTAACTCTGCACTTCTGTTCCTCATGGTCAGCTTTCTTGGGCAAGATCTGCCAGACCTGGGCCTCAGTTCTCCGATCCTCTGTGTCCTGTGCCTGGCTCTGTCCTCTCCAAATAACGCAAGAGATTGCAGATTTGACATGGCATTATTGTGGGATACACTCACAGACATGAATAGAATAAAGTCATTTTCCAAGTACTGCATACCTAAAGATAGGAATAAAAACGGGGAAGGCTGTGATTTGCAGAAATGCTGGCTGTGAGCTGTAGACCAACGAAAGGGCAGGAGGTTGACCCAAACTGGTGCCGATTCAAACCGGAACCCCCCGTTCCCGAATCAGAGGCTTTCTTTGTGTGAATGGTGGTAGCTAACCACTAGCTTATACTTGTCAGCTGTTTTGCCTAAGTTGTGCAGCAGCCCACAAATATGGAATTATTCCACTGCCTGAACCTCTGGACATTTGGTGAATTTTATGAATGGATATAATTGAAAGGCAGCATCGGGGATAGTTGAGGTAGAGAGAGGCCATAAACTTCTTAGCTTTTTCCTTTTCTTTTCTGGCAAGGGCTACAGCTTGCAAAAATATTGGCAGCTTGGAATGATGGGGCTGTGAAAGAAAATCCCGGCGTTTTAGAGGAGGTGGGAGTGTGAGGCATTCACGCTTTGCCCAGGTTCAAAGAGAAGCAGCTTTGGAGACTTGCAAGGGATCAATTCATGCATCCTCGGTTATTTACTCAGCGCTGCGTTGAAAAGCAGCCTGTGTCTCTTGGATGGCAATCCGGTCAATTGCTCTCCTGGCAGCTGAATAAAAGCCCCTTTCTAGGCGTTCAGTTGGACTTCAGATGGCAAGAGGAAAAAAATAGGCTCTGCAACCTCCAGATCGGAAGGGGCTGTTTTTTCCCATTGGGGGAAAGACTTTAAGTGCCAATTCCTCAAGGCGGAGACGGCCATTAGCAAACTAAAGGGGTGTATTTTCTTAACTAGAGAATCCCACTGAAGAAGCTGCCCTCAAACCTTTGGCGTCTGAAATGTGTCTGCCCGTTTCTTCCTTGGCGAAAGAGGAAACATCCACATTATGCTGAGAAGTATAGTCCAGCTCACCAGCAGGCAGTACAAGCTGCTGACACTTGAAAGCGTGCAGGTGGTCCTGAAGTCACACGTGTTTTTGTGGTTGTGAGCATGTGCATGTTGTTTTTTCAGAACTGAATTTATTCCTGCTGGCCAGCAACCCCGTGATTCGATCTTTTCTTCTCTTCATTTCTTACATCTTCTGTTTGCTTCAATTCTCATGCTGTTCAACGTGCCTAAATTGGAAGGTTCTTCTCATGGTTACTTTTTCTCACTTATTTTAGGCCATGGAAATGAACTGCATTAATGTATTCTGCAGAATTATACTCATAGCTATTCCTTTACTGCAGCCTTTCTCAGCCTTTTGGCCCTGGAGGAACCCTTGAAATATTTTCCAGGCCTCGGGGAACCCCTACATATTCAGGCTCAAATGTAGGCCAGAAGCTACAAAACTATTATATTCCTTTCATGGGTGGGCCTTTATAGATGCATTAACCATGTTCTTAAATAAAAATAAAGGATGAAACTGGCCTCTTTAATGTGAAGTTGCCCGAATTTGAAATAATTTTTTAAATAAATTGTGATCTTCCAGGGAACCCCTAGTGACCTCTCACGGAACTCGGGGGTGATGCAGAACCCTGGCTGAGAAACCCTGCTTTACTGTGCTAACAGAGCATAGCCAATATATTTGTTCCCTTATATATCAATACTTAGTTTAATTATTATTTAACATTGGGGAATAATGCATATACCTGGCCTTTTATATAATTATCCACAGAGTTCTCTAATTTTTATGTTTAGCTCCTGCCAGCTGAGCATAGAGCAATAGGTGTCCTGACAGGTTTAAGCCAACCATTTGGTTCTTCTGCATGTAGAATGAGCATTTGAAATTTGGCTCTTCAGGATCATGGGCCAAAGTTTATCCCATCTGGGTGTTTACTGAATTTACATATGGATTTCTGGAGACAATCAGTTGTGGGGGTCTGTGTGATCTCCACAAAGTGTGCAGGCTTGCTGCTGACAGTGTCTGCTTAGAAGGTGTTGGGTCAGATTCATTTCCTCCAAGGTCCTCTTCTGGCCAAGATCTTCTGCTGTGTTGCGTGGTCTGTGAAGTCATCTCCTCAAGATAGTTGAAGTAAATTTTTATTGCAAGTTGGTTAGAAATAAAACTCAGGAGGGAAGTGTTAAGTGGGGTCTCCCTGAGCTCATACAAGCAGTTCCTTTTAATGCAGTTCCATATTAACACAAGTCCTTGCTTAAGTTAATTTTTCATCTTCCAGTTAGGTCTTCTGAGTGGAAAAATACATTGTCCCACTACCTTTGACAGTCCTGTGTTGGCTTCTGTTTTTTTTTAGAATTAGTGAGTTCTCCGACAACTCTCTCAAGAAAGCTTTGACTTTTGAACGTGCCAAGTTTCAAAGCCGTTTAATCTCTTCCAGGCGACATTGAGCCGGGTCCAAGAGATGGCTTCAATTAATTTTGCTGCCTGGTTTGCTCTTCCGTAATGGGAACAGGAACTTGAGGGGGCTTTGAAATGGAACACGGATTTCTAGAGGGGTTAATTTGCAAGGCAGGATACTGTTTTCAAGCTCTTTGGGGAGGGGGGAAGATCTGTGGAACATTTGGGGACAGGCATGGAAGAACCTCTCATGTGTGTAAAATTAAGCGGAAGGAATTCAACACACACACACGGCTCTCCTCTGTTTGCCCTGATTGTCTCTGAGAAGACATTCACACAACATGCTGAATCAGGCTGAACATTAAGTATGGTTTAAAGTTTTGACTATAAACATTCCCAAGATGGCCCAGCAAACAACAGGACCCTCATTTTCTTTTGCTCACCACTCCAGCAGTCACTTTGTTTGAAGTATTAAACAGATGCACACACACATACACTGTCCCAGTTCCTGAGGAAGGGGAGGCTAAGCCTTGCCCAAACTCCTTTGCTATGAAAAATACAATGGGAGCAGCCAAGACATGGCTGCTAATGGGGTCCACTCTGTGGTCATTCCTTTTCCTGCTCTTGTTTCCCTGGACAATAAATGGGCTGTAAGGTAGCCCATTAGACTAGATAAATCAACATAAGATGAACTAGGGTGACAAACTAGTTTTGATCTGGGTTTTGATAACGGGATAGACCAAACTGCAACAGGATTAATTGTATTATATTAACACAACTTAATTTAACTTGCATGCCTTAATTTCTGGAGCAGAAAGAATGCTCAAAACCAGTGGGTTTCTCGTTCCTCGTTTGTTTTGTGTCTTTGCAAGACACGAAAATGAGGCAGAAAGGAGAATTCCAATTACTTTCATCTATTGAAATCCCAGGTAATCTCCCATTAGACCCGTGTTCTGCCCACCAGCCCCCATTGTGGGATGTTCCACGTTCTTAAAGTGCTGGTTTTATTGATGAATGTGGTTGATTGTGGGAAGGGATAATAGAAGAAAAATCCTGCTGCTGTGGAGTTGTCAGTCTAGGCCAGTGTTTCTCAACCTTGGCAACTTTAAGATGTGTGGACTTCAACTCCCCAACATCCATGCTGGCTGGGGAATTCTGGGAGTTGAAGTCCACACATCTTAAAGTTGCCAAGGTTGAGAAACACTGGTCTAGAGTTTAAGACTGGACAGGTGGCAATGAGGTGAGAAGATGGCTTAGCTTTCTCCAGCCTGAATCACAAGCTGCAAATTTCCCAGGCTAAAGTTCAACAAAACACGTCTGGAAGACTTCAGCTTGGGGGAGGAGAATGGGAGATGTCAGTGGCATCTGGAGGAGAGGGTCAAAAAGTGGGAGCTATGATGGCACCATCAAAGCCCTGCCCCTTTGTCCATGTGCTGCCATAACAACCGTCTTGCATTTTTTGGCACACACCCCCATGGACACCCCTGACAGAAGTGCTCATTCAGGCTGACTTTATAAGTTTTTGTCCATCTTCTTTTTCTCACTGAGACATCTGTGGTTTAACTGGGTCTTGCAAACCCAATTATGATTTCAGTGTGACCCCAAGTTGTGTTCTGGATGTGTCTGATGAAACAGACTGCGATCTACAAAAGCTTGTTCAGTAAGAGTCTTTTGGAGTAGGATGGCTATAATAAATCCAATAAATAAAATGACAAACAGGATCATTTTTAAAGTGCTATAGCAAAGTCTTTGTTGTTCCCAATGCCGAAGATTAACGCTGCTCCCCGTTTGGAATCTGGAAGTCATGAAATTTAGGCTTAGGAAATTATCATGACTGAGCATTGTGCGATTTCCAACTGCAAATGTGTCTGATGTGCAACTCGGAGTTTTTTTAGAAATTCGGATCTGCGTGCTGAACATGTGCTCACCAAAGAGCACTTGGTTGAGGTTTGCCTCTTCTAGTTTGTCAAGGGTAATAAAAAGGAAGTCATAGCCAGCCACCAGTTGTGCTAAACTTCTTATGACTAGGAGGACCTATCCACATACAGCAGGTTTCTTCCCGTGAAATATGAAACTTTGTGCAACTTTTTAGTGATTGCGTAATACCTGGTTGCACCTGCTGGAAGTATTGCGTGAAGAGTTAAGTAATGCCCATGAAGGGAACGGAGTGTCTTGCATTTGGAAGTGAGCTTCCTATACGGCAATTGGGATACATGTTAGAGAAAGCAGCGTTGAAGACTGGTAGTAATTCAGAATGTAGTTTCAAGACACATGGTCTCTAAGGCTGGGACTGATATCACGGTCCATTATGCTCTTCCTGCAAATGGATGTGGTTTTCTCGCAATGCATTCTTGCTCAGCCCACTGGCCTGAGAAAAATATGGGGGAGTTGCTTCCTGGTCTCAGCAGCTGTTACTGTTGCTGGGATCCCTCTGCTTATACTACAAGGATGCTGGAGTTCAACCTCGCTGTGACGTCCAATAGCCGGATCTCAAGGCGGGCAAGATAAAAAAAGTATTCTGAATATGGTGGCTGTCTTCGTTCTCCCTGAAGATATGCTCTGCTTTTTATTCACATGGTGCATTCCAGGAGGTGGTGGTGTAAGGTTATCTTCATCATATAACAGATGATGATGATGATGATGATGATGATGATTTTGGTGCCTTTGAGTCAGTCTTGACTCCTGGTGACTGCCTGGACCAGGTCCTGCAGTTTCTAGGTAGCATTTTTGGAAGTGTTTTGCCCTTGCCTCCTCCTTTCCAGGGTTGAGAAGGAGGGGCTGGCTCAAAGTCACCCAGCTGGCATCATGCCTAAGACAGGACTAGAACTCACCATCTCCCAGTTTCTAGCCTGATGCCTTTAACCACAACACCAATCTGGTTCCTTTTTTGGAGCCTTCAAGTCAGTCTTGGCTCCTGACAACTGCCTGGACTAGTCCCTGCAGTTTTCTTGGTAGCATTTTCAGAAGTGGTTTGCCTTTGCCTCCTCCTTCACAGGGCTGAGAGGGACTGGCCCAAAGTCACCCTGCTGGCGTTGTGCCTAAGGCAGAGCAGAAGAACTCACGGTCTCCTGGCTTCTGGTCCACCACCTTCACCACCACACCAAACTGGCTCTCGTTGCTTTCAGGTCAATCTTGTCTCCTGGTGACTACATGAACGTGTCCCTGCAGTTTTCTTGGCAAGATTTCAGAAATGGCTTGCCATTGCCTCCTTCCTAGGACCGAGAGAGAGTGACTGGCCCAAGGTCACCCAGCTGGCTTTCTGCCCCAGGTGGGACTAGAACTCTCAGTCTCCCTGCTCCCGGTCTAACACCTTCACCACTAGATCAGACTGACCCTGACATTGTCTTTGAGTCATACTTGGCTCCTGATTACCTTCATGGACCAGTCCCTGCAGTTTTTCTTGGGAAGGTTTTTGGTAGTGGTTTGCCTTCTTCTTCCTGGGGCTGAGAAGAGGGACTGACCCAAAGTCACTCAGTTGGCTTCGTGCCTAAGACAGGACTAGAACTCACCGTCTCCTGATTTCTACCCTGGTGCTTTTAATCACTCCACCGAACTGGATCTTATAATTGTACTATTGGGTGCCTCAGTATGACACTAACCTTCCTTATAAACAGAAAAGTTAGAGTTATTAATAAGGTTTCTTCTTCTTATAACAATATGCTTGGTGCAGCATTCTGTGTGTTTCTGGTATCCGCAGCAGGAGGAAGCTGTGGATTTGGATCTAGGGGTGGATCTCTTAGCCACTGGCAGTAGATCAGTAAGAGTTTTTGAACAGAAGCAGCAACCAACTGAGTGTTCCCTGCTTAGGTCTACCCAGAAGGAAAGCACTGAAATGAAGCCATTTCACCCTGAGAGTGACCAGGATCTTGGTTTGGCAAGTTGTGAGTTTTATTCGTTTTTATCCTCCAGAAGAATTCCTGGGCTCAGATTGTTATCGTTTTAAGCCTGCATCAAGATCAGCTTGATGGATATTAAGGTTCTGGGGAATAAAAACGCCAAAATTGATTCTAAAAACCTCGTATCTGCAGATTAGGCAGATAATATTTTCTTCCAGAATGCCCCAACATTAGGCACTAGTCTGGTTTATACATTTTTCATTATGCTGACACTTGAAAATATGAACCCATTATAAGTGGCAGACTGTGGTTTATTCCTGGCCACAAATCATGGTGTGACAATAGCAGCAGCAGCAGCAGCAGCAGCAGCAGTGTTGAATGTTTTAGGAATACACTGGGATACTCTTGGGATAAAGGAGAGGACTAATCTAATCCTTGGATTGAAGTCCATCTTCGTTATAGACCAATCATGTGTTTCACATGGTCTTATTTTCCTGCCTGTAAAATGGGTGTAATAAGGAACCTCACAGGTTATCATGGAGGTCACTTTAATAAAATGTCCTGAGCCATCTGAAAATGCTCTAAAGAAACAAAGAATGGCCTGTTAGTCTTGTTCAAGGTATTCTGAATGGTCTTACTGCAGAAGTGAAAACTCATAAATCTTGTTGGCCTTTTAGGTCCCCCAGTGGCGGCTGCAGTGAGATCTCATTTCAACAACTGTCCAGATGCCCACAGCCAGTTTTGTTTCCACGGGACTTGCAGATTCCTGGTGCAGGAAGAAGAACCGACCTGTGTGTAAGTCCTTACCTTTGTATTCTGAAACGCCTGCGCAGGTGCACTCGGAGGCTTTGCAGGCGAGGGGGAGCAGAGCAAGTGAAAACCGCTTGGGTTCCCATGTTGCAGAGGAACCTCTGGAGTCCTGGCACGAGGCACAGAAACCTCCATGCCAGCTGAGGCAATGCAGGAGAGGAAGGGAGCCTTGGCGAGAACGTCTGCTTACCTACAGCTGCTGCGCTCTAGAGGGGGAGTTTCATTGGACTAAGCTGCTGGCACCACATGGCAGAGATGGCCCAACATTGCTGAGGAATTTGGTCTGCTTTACTCATTCAGCAAGTTAATTCCTCTATGCCCACGAAATGTTAACACTCTAATTGGAATATTTGTTCAGTCTTTTCCTTGATAAGTTAATTAAACTCAAACTGAGACATTAATTAAACCTGGCTCTGACCGTATGGTCCCTTTTGGGTCTCCCCAGCCCCCTTTGGCCCCTTTGTGCATCCCCTTCTGGGAAGCGGGAGCCGTTTCAGGGCTGCCCCCTTTTCCTCCCAAGGCTGAGCAGCTGCACTGGCAGAGGCCATGGGGCCCACTAACCTCTAGTCTCGGATGAAAGGAAGCATCGTGGCTGCGACTCCTCCCCCTGAAATTCAGTTTGTGTGTATTTGTGGATGCACAGAAGTGCTGGAGGTCTCCCCTGGCATTTAATTTTTCCTGAGATCACCAAAGACTGTCAGCCTCCAACTTAAGAAGGTTCCCATGATCTGTCTTTGGGGGCAGGAGCAGAACAAGACCACCTCTTCCAACTCTGGTGTCCTGCAGGTGGGCTAGCCCTTCATTTCTCCATCTTAGCAACTTTAAGATGTGTGGACTTCAGCTCCCAGAATCCCCATCCAGAATGATCGTCAACTCCACAAATCCCCTGCCAGTACGTGTGGGCTTCAACTCCCAGAATTCTGGAAGTTGAAGTCCACATATCTTGAAGTTGCTAAGGTTGAGCAACCCTGGGCTAGACTAGAGTTAGTCTGATCTTCAACAAGATTTAAAAAGACTGAGCAGAGGATGATCCCACACAGAAATGGAGTCTCATAAAAAGAAGTTGAGGCTGAGGGCAGATGGGTCAGCAAACGCTTTCCCACTACCTGAGTATATCCGGACCACTCCTCTTTGGCTGCAAAGCAAGGGACACTGAATAAAGGACCCAAGCGGCAGCTTTTGACTGCATGCTAGGGAAAATGTTCCTGAGAATAAGGAGAGTTTGGCAGCGGGACCCCAGGTGGGTGGTGGGCTCTCTCTTGCTGGATGGGTTCAAGCGGGGGCTGGAGAAACATCTGTCCAGGATGCTTTAATTCAGATTTCTGCCCTGAACAGCAGGTTCGACCTGCTCACCTCGAGAGCCCTTTCCGAGCCCAGGATACCCTGATGCTCTGACCTGGAACCCAAATAGTCTGCATGCTTTTTTCCCTCTGGCTCTGGGCAGGTGTTGGCTAGCGGATGAAGCAAAATTCCACTTTAGTTGTGAATGAGGTTACCTTTGGGTTGGCGGTCTCCCCCTCACCCCCCCATAACATGTGGCCTTGGGTTCTGCTTTCCTTGCCCAGGTGCCATTCTGGGTTCATAGGAGCCCGCTGTGAGCACGCTGATCTGCTTGCGGTGGTGGCCGCCACCCAGAAGAAACAAACCATAACAGCCTTAGTGGTGGTTTCCATCGTTGCCTCCATTGGTGTCATCATGGTCTGCGTCCTGATACAGTAAGTACAATTTTGTGGGGTGCGGCTTTGAATCTGTAATCTGATAAAATCTCACTGATGTAAAGTAGATCCTGCGTTACCAGGGGAGAAAAAGGGGGATCGACATGCAGGAATGCAACAGCTGGTGAATTTCTATCGGACTTCCTTTCTAGGCATTGCCTACACCAAATCCAGTAGATTCCCTGATTTGAGACTAAAATCTGTACAGGGAGGGGACAGATGGCTGCATGCAACTTGTTTTAAATTCAAGCTGTTTCGAGAATGAAACAGCTGTTTTGATTGCAGTTCAAGCTTGAGGCGGTGTCCTCAAACCCGAAGCAGCTCCAAATGTTCCCAGATGCCCCAAACAGTCCAACTTGCTCTCAATTCAGAATTGTTTAGAACTCAAAACATTTTCACATAGAATTGCACGATGTGAATAAAAAGGTTTGGATGCCCTGCGGCCTGGACGCTGGCTGCTGGTCAGCTGTCTTAAGAAATATATCACTTTGAAATCACAAATCTTCGTTGGAATTCTTACTTTATATTCAGAAATTCTAATTCTGTTAACAGGTATTATGGGCTGGCTGTGTGAGGTGCTGCAATACTTGTTGTGCTGAGCACAGGCTGTAACTATCAGTAAGATTTTATAAGCTGAAAAGTACACAAAATACGGACAATCCTGCTCTGTTTTCACATTCTGCTTCTCCTAAAGTATTTAGCGAAAGGCAACCTGGAGGTTAGGAACTTCTCCAAAGCCTGAGTTCAGAGAGAATAGGAGGCTACGAAAGCAAGCAGCCAATGCGAGCTTTTCTAAGTATCTGCTTTCATTACACTGGTGTCCATTATATAAATGAAATGTAATTCCTTTGCTAATAAACAAAGAGGTGAACTACGCAGAAACATGCAATGTTTAAAGTTTGGATTTGAGAAGGCAGGCTGGGCCCTTCTGAAGGAAAGGTTCCCAGAAATGCGGATCAGAAGACATTTGCCAGCTGTTTCAAGGGTTTTCTTCAGGAAGGAGGAGATGAAAGCAGCTGTGGGCAACTTGGGGGTGGCACCTCGGTGGGCTTCTTTGTTCAGAGTTCTCTGTGAATGAAAGTGGATGTTTGCTCACCACGCTGCATGCAGGCTGGTCTTGCTGAGCCAGCCCAAGTGCCCCGGGATAGCGTCTCATGATTACATTGTGAATTACGTTGTGTTTTTGTTCTGAGGACAAGGGACGGTGATGTACGTGTTGCACCTGGAATGCCTCTATTAAACTAAGATTAAAGTCTCTGCCGGGTGATTAGGAAGAACGGCTGAGGTGCCCTTCTGGCTGATTTCCCAATCTGAGCGGCTCCCCTTGGGAGATGCCTTTTTTAGCAATTCCCTTCCTTTCAGCTTCCCTCTTGAAATATTCTTGGCCCGCAGTGGAGCCTACATGATAAACCCTGGGGAGGGGAGGGGAGGACAGCCCAGGTCCTGCTGCTTCTCTGGGGCTGGCAAATGTTCTCTGCGTTGTCTTGCAAACAAGCGGAAGGCAACACACTGAAGCCCCGAGACTTGCCTTAAGCTCCATGTGCAGCAAAGCTGCTTATTTATTTGCTTTCTATCCCACCTTTATTATTTTTATAAATAACTCATGGCGGCCGACATACCTAATACTCCTAATACTCCTTCTTCCTCCTCCTATTTTCCCCACAACAACAACCCTGTGAGGTGAGTCGGGCTGAGAGAGAGTGACTGGCCCAAGGTCACGCAGCCGGCTTCCACTCCTTAGGCGGGACTAGAACTCTCCTACCACGCCTGATTGGCTCTTGGGCTGAGAGAGAGGGACTGGCCCAGGGTCGGCTTCCATGCCTAAGGTGGGACTAGAACTCTCAGTCACCTGGTTTCTCGCCCAGTACCTTCACCACTGGACCAAACTGGCTCCTCGTTCTCTTGTGGTTTGGGGACAGAGCCTCCGGGAGAAGTCTTCCCTTTGGCACAAAAACGTTTGGAGGATTCTGCAGCTTGGCTTTCTGGGGGAGTTTGGGGGGACAGATGATTCTGGAGAGCTCAATTCCTTGTGGGGAGTTTTTTTGGGTCAGTCCACATTTGTCTGTCAGTACAGGGGTAGTGCCGAAGAGTTCAGCTGAATTGCTGCTGAAAAGGCTTGGAATCAAACCTGAGATTGAAATATTGAAGGAGTCTTCTCTCCATGCTGTTAACAGATCGAGGGCCTGGGTTGTGGACCGTTGTGGACCGTTCCTTGTGTGAATCTGAGCTTCCACAGGAGCGATGACCTGCACACAAGTCTTGGGTCAGGCAGACCGAAGCTACGGCCCCTCAAGTGCCCAGAGGCTGCCCTCCCAACAAGCACCCCATTGTTTCTGCTCCGGAAACCTCATTCCCTGCTCCTTTCTTTCCCTCCTTGCCTGCCAGCCATTCCAGTTCCTGGTCCAAACTTCAGTTGATTAAGCCGCCATTGTGTGTGTGTTTGCAGTTGCTGCAGAATACGGAAACGCTGCGAGTGGTGCAGGACTGTCGTCTGCAGGCATGAGAAACCCACCGGGCTCCTGAAAGGGGCTACGTCTTGCTGCCACTCAGAGACAGGTAAATCGACAATGTCTGTGCCGATCTGTAGTTTGTAATTTTGGACAATAAAATCCAGGGTCTCTTACTTGGCTGGAGCAAAGGAAGTCAAGCAGTTCTGGCTTGGCAGCAGAAGAGGGCATTCTGGAAAATGCAAAGGGAAGTCCTGAGGATCCAGGCTGGTGTTCCAGAGGAGAGCACACAGTTTGCAGGTGGATGGTCTCTATCATCTCTGCAAAAATGGTTTCTGTCTTCAGCTGAACTATGGGAAGTCCTCTGAGGGCTCTGTGCCTGTGAATTTTATTGGCTAAGCAGGGCCGAATCTATTCACTCTTGGCTGAGAGCGCCAGGGCTGCAAGGCCAGATGGGGAAGTCAGAAGGACCATCCACGGGGAACCCAGTCCTGTAATACTGCTAAGAAAACTGTCCATGAAGTTCCCAGGAGTCGTGCTTGACTCAAGAGAAACTTGATGCAGAGGGATGGATTAGAGAAAAAGAGAGAACTTTTTAGCATCCTTAGTGTGAAAAATGTAAATCCCCAATCCAGTGTCCTCAAAATGCATTGAATTCGACTCCTATTATCCACCCTTAGCTAGACCATGAAGGCTCCCCAGTTCTGTTCCTCTGACCCACAGCACTGGAATATAATAGGAATTCCCCAGAACTGAATTTTCACTTTTTCAGGCATGGGGCAGAGAGGGCTAGGTTCATCCAAAGCCCTGATTCCCCAGCCTTGTCTCTAAGGCTGCTGAGTGAGTGGACCAGTATGGCTTCTGCTTTTGGCTGCAACCTTGGGGAGAACCATGCTCCAGTGCCCAGCCTTCCCCCACAGGTGCAACGGTCATCCTACAATCAGTGCCTCCAGATGCAACAGTCTTCTAGCTGGTGGGAACTCTGAGGATTGGATGGTGCCTAGTCGGGAATTCTGACTTGCCCTGCAATTCTGTAGAGATTCTTGTGACATCAATGCTTGTGGGCAGAGGTGTAAGCAGAGCTGCACCACATACTCCCTGACACAATTCCTGGTTAATGTGTGATACCTTCCTTTGGAGAAAATAAGACTTTTCTCGCTGGTTCGTTTTATGGTTTAGTCCTCTGGCAGCCAAATGGCTTTAACAGTTCTCGGGCAGAAGATCAATATAATGGCCTTCTGCTTTCTTCTGTTCCACCCAACATTGTTCAGAGGTACATTGTTTTTGAATGGGAAAGTTCCACTTGGTTGATTGATGGCCTGTTTGCCACCTCTCTGTCTAATCCCTTTTAAAGTCATTAGTGGTCATCCTCACATGATGTGGTCAGTATTCTGTTGCTGTGCACTGTCTTCTAATTCAAATTAAATATGTTTCTTTTGGTACTGACTTACTTAACTGATTGTTTTGCAGTTGTCTGACAAAAAACAGGTCTGCTGCAATTCCACAGATGTGAACAGTGCAGAACTCTACACGTGAGGTCTACAATATTCCAGAGAAAGACTTTGATGTGGACAAAGACAATTTCCAGGGATTAAAACAGGAAGCCGATTTAGTGCAACTTTTGAGGCCTTCTCTGAATCTTCAACCATTATGCTGGGCTTCCAGAACTTTGCTAAAGGGGCACCGTGGTGGGTGTGGCTTCTGACTAAACTAATGTGTCATGTATGACAACCAGCAAATCTCCAAGACTTCTTTTTAGTCAAATAGAGAACAGTGAAGATTGGACCGCTTTATATTTACTTTAGGCACCGAAGGGCAGGCTTGTTCAAGGGAAGGAATGTGTCCGGTTCGTCTTGAAAAGTTTTAATGGAGACCTGATCCAACACAACCTGAAGGGCTGGCTTTGATTTGTGTGTTTGTGACATCTTGTGACGCCTATCCAGCGGAAGGATGCGCCCTGTTAGACATTTGGGAATAGCATCCTCCTCCCTGCGAGCAGTTGGCCTGTCTGCGTTCATCTGCAAGTTGACCCTGCAAGTTCTTTGAGTAGCAAAACATCAAGATGAGTCGCCTTCCCAAAGTTAAACATTTCTGTGTTTGAGGTATCCTGTTTGGGGGAGAAAAAAAAACAAACAGTGGGGGTAGACTGGCCGAACTTTTTTGAGCCAAATGACAGCAGAATTGCTTACCCTTCCTTCTCTCATTTATGAGTCAGAGCTGCATGGTCAAGTTAGAAAATTCCTTTGCCCTCCCAGCCAGGTTCTGAGTGACTTGGTGAAAGAGTGGCAGCTGTGCTACGTTTTCCCAAAGAGCAAACAGATCATAGAAGCATTAGTTACGACATGACAGGTAGACATGGGATGTTGGAAGAGGTACATCTGAGCTTGTTTTTAGTACTGACTTTAAAAGGCCTTGAGTTAGATGGGAAGCTTGCTTAAAATCAGTTTTTAGAAGGGGTGTTTTTAAATGCTGCACTGTTTCTAGGTTTCCATGCTTGTGGGGGATTTCTAACTATTGCAATGTCTTGGGTGACAGACAGTTCCTCCAAGTCACTTGTGCATCTGGAAACATTCCATAGGACTGGGGAAAACACTCCACAGCTGTGTGGGTGCTTGCATCTTTTGAACCCTGGGTGCTGCATGAGGGCATGGTTCCAAGGGTGGGATAGATCTGTGAAAGAACGTGCATGTCTGAGGTATGGTGGCATTCCATGAGTCCAGGGGAACCTTGGAAGTGGAGTTCTTCTCATGAAGGTTGAGAAGCTGACGTCCTGACGTTATAGAAAGCTCTGTTCTGAAACCAGGCCCTTGGCAGTCGCACTGAGGTTTGAAGTATTGGCCCTGTGAGGACAGATGCCCCCAGTTTCTAAGGCAGAAGTAAGAGAGAGAGATGGTAGTAGATTTGAGAAATGTCTTCGAAAGCCTTTCTGCTCTTCTGAATTGGCCGAACAATAAATTATAATTCACGTGCAAGCCAAAACTTCTACCGTGAAGCACCAGCTTCACCTTCTTTCCTTTGGCAATGAAAAGAAGACGTATTTGCCAACACTCCTGATTTTTCAGGTTCCATTTTTAGCTCACATAAAAGGTCTGTTTTCCCAGATGGATGGGCTCAGCATGTTGACTGAAGCTCAATGCCATAAACGTGACCAGGGCACTCTTGACATATGACGAAGAAATAAAAATACGGACAAACTGATTTTGTTTCTCCGGTTGGCAGTCTGGCTTATGAATGCTTCTATTACTGTTAGTGGGCGGATTCCTTTTCTACCTTATTACAACGGCATTCCCTCTTTGACTTTCCTCAGAAGGGGAAAGAATTGAGTTTTTAACCACCACCACCCCCCGCCTTCTTTCCTATCCTTGCTTCTCAACAACCAATCTATAAATTGGGTTTTTTTCCAAATGAGTAAAAAAGAAAGAAAAAAAGTAACGCCAAAAAGCATGGCCTTTTGCACTGCCCCTCAAGGTATAATCAAGGTCACTTAAGTCAGAGCCAGGGATCTGAAAGAAATTTGCTTGCTTGAGAATTGCCTGTAAGGGCACCTTGATTCCTGCAAGGTCTAGTTCGGGAGTTCTTGCTACTCCAGTTTCAGAGGGCATCAGTGGTAGGTGGGTTGCATTTGTTCTGAATTATGTTTTTGATACTTAGAATGGTAAACCAGTTTGTCCAGGATATGATCCTGTTTCCTGTCAAGGGAAGGAAAGACTAAGAGCCCGGTAGGCTCCATGTAATAGTTGGATGCACGTTTTACTGAAGGCAACTTCACCTCTTCTCTGGAATTATATTTTGTGATGCTGTTTAGAAATGAGGTGCATCCTTTGAGCTATCAAGTGTTTAATCTGATGCAACCTGCACTTCTGGAATTGAGCAGCAATAGGATCAACATGGAAGTATCAAGGGTTTGGGTGGGGAAAGGTTCTCAAATGAAACACTTCTGCTAAGACAAAACATGAATTCTCATGAGTTGGGCCCTTTTTCCATCTTAGGTGCATCTTCGATTATGCTGAATTATTACCTGCTAAATGCCTCTTCCCTATTCTGTGTGTTGACTTCAAGTTAACACTTTGTCCTTTTTCATAATTAAGTTTACTGTCCATAACCAACCTGAAGTTTTATTTTTAGCCAAGGTTACACTTTTTTTCTTCTGTATATGTTGCACTGAAGGTTACTATTTAATGTTTTAATTTATTGTGTGGTTAAATTAATTTGATTCATGTAAGATGTTTATGTGATTGGCTGTTATTTCTTCCTTAATACGCTGAATTAATAGATATTTAAATGAGTGAAATATACTTTTCATAATACTTTGTTGTATGGTTTTTTTTTTTAAATGGGGAGGCTATAAATTAAATAAGGAACTGTTCATGTAAATGTTAGCACTCTGTGTCTCATTGCAATCCTACCGCTTCCCTTGAGCAGAGGCTTCAGTTGCAAAGGCGATCTTCACACGCTGCCCAAAACAACAGGTTGTGTTGTGGAGAATATAGTTCTTTCCCAGGTGGCTGCGTGCATGAGTGTAAGGAGTTTGGCCGAAAGCCACTTGTTATGTTGCACACCAGCTCCAGTCTACCTCCAAGGGTGATTTGTTTGAACTGTATTTGAATGAGCCACAGTGACTTCCTTCATACAACACCGTAACCCATGAGCCACAGTTCCCAAACTATAATGGCTACGTTTATACAGCAGTTGGATGACACATCGCTGTAAACCCCAACCAAACCAACCAAATTACATTTATATGCAAAACTTTAGGCAAGTTGTATGTTTCAATGCATCCTTGGGTGAAGAAAAGCTGACCAACCTCTCCATGGTGTAAAGTTAAATAGGACATCTTTCTGCAAATTTGAATGCTTGCTTAGTATTTATGTACAGTTGTTTACAAATTTAAAGTAAGAAAATGAATTGGGTAGGTGCAGTTGATGAGAGATATGGCCCCAAAAGGCGATTGACTGGTTGGGCCTACAGGTTAGCCAGGAGAAGTCAATTCCATAGGGGAACCAGTACCCTGATCCTTCTGACTTCTCCAACTGTAATTGTTCTCTTTACTTCAGCAACCATCAGCCATGGGGCCCTCTGGACAGCTCTCTGAGTGCTTGAAAAACAAAGATAACTCTTTCTTACAAAACAGGGAAGGCAATAAACAAATATTTCACGGCTTCCAGCTAGTAATTTCAACTATAAGAAACATGATTAAGAAATGGAAGTTACATGGAAGAGTCAAGGTCAAGGCAAGATCTGGAAGATTAAGAAAAATCAGCTATAACACATTACACAGCAAGGCAAATTTAGACATTTGGAATACAGTTGTTTGGAAAAGTGTTAAGAGACCAGTAATAAACAATAGATGACATGACTTAAATAGACACAATATAATGTTTGTTTAATGTTTAATTAAGTTTAATGTTCAAAAGACAGAATAAATACTTAATGTAGAGGTTAGCAATTAGGGAAATGACGGAAAGGGGAGAATGTGTTACAGATTTTTTTTATAATGTTTTTACATATGTTTTATTAATCATCTTCGCTTTTTGCATCTTCATTCCTGTATGATTTCTGTTTAAATGATTTATCAAAACTTATGCAATGTAAAAAAACCTGCTAAAACTATCAGGTCTGCAAAACAGAATCCACAGATCCCTGAAAATGCCCTGCTGAAACTGACCTTGGAGGAGGAGTTGTCCAGAGCCACCCAGGAAAGTGTTCCTTCTGTGACACTGACCTGTATGGGAGCATGGTTGAAGGCAAACTTTCCAACTGCATCACAAAACTCATCATCTAAAACGGTGTTTCTCAACTCGGCAACTTTAAGATGTGTGGACTTCAGCTCCCAGAATTCCCCAGCCAGCATGCTGGCTGGAGAATTGTGGGAGCCGAAGTCCATACGTCTTAAAGTTGCCAAGGTTGAGAAACACTGATTTAAAATATGCAAGAGAAAACCATGATAAGCCTGAAATATTTTGGAACAAAGTGCTTTGGATTGATGAAACAAAAATTGAACTGTTCAGCCACAACCACTCATGACACATTTGGAGGAAAAAAGCTAAACATTTGAAGAAAAGAACACTTTGTCAGCTGTGGAGCCTGGGGGTTGCTCTATCATGCTTTGGGGTTGTATGGCAGCCAGTCTCACAGGAAATATTGTGTGGGTGGAAGGAAGAATGGATTCAACTAAATATCAACATGTCCCAGAAGCTAGTGCCCCACAGTCAGGAAGAAATGGAAGTTGAAAAGAGGTTGGCTATTTCAGCAGGCCAACGCAGCTGAAACTCAGATCAACTAAAAGTACAGGAAAGAGAAGTTTTGAATGTTGTTGACAATCTGTGGGGAGATTTTAAATGTGAGCTGCCTCTGAGAAAATTTCTGAACTACAGAAGGTCTGGAAGGAAAAATCGCAGAACAAGATTCTTAGGCTATAGAAAATATTTGGAATTATTTCTGCCAGGGAAGGGGTTACAGATGTGAATGCAGAATTCTGAATCTAAACTTCAACACCTGATACATTTTTTTTTTCTTTTGAATTTGTAAACAACTGTACACAAATAGTAAATTTGCACTCAAATTTGCAGAAAGATGTCCTGTTTAACTTCGTGCCATGAAGAGAGTGTCATATTCTGTTCACTTTTGAATTCACTGAAACAAACCATTGGACCAGGAATGTCTAAACTGCAGGTCCATGTCTTGGTGTGGTTTTGTGCCCCTGAGAGACAGATCCATGCTAAACATTCTGGCTGTGTTTGTACAGCTTCCGTGCCAGATCAGCTGAAGACCTAGAGACTGCATGCACACAAGGTTTTTGTGATCCACCATATTGCGCCAACCCAGAAAAATAGATTAATTCAATGAATACATTACTTGGAGGACAAATTTGTAATATTATAAATTGGGAGTGTACAAAGAGGAACTGAGAGAACTGCAATTGCTCTGTGATTGGGACAATAGAAGAATCTTCCCTAACCAGGAATCCTCCAGTTGTGTTGGATTTCAGCTATAATCCTCCATAGATCATAGTCTTGAAGATAGAAATCTGACATTTCTGGGAGGCACCAGGCTGGTGAAGGGTACAGTAAGAAATCAGGCCAAAGTGTTTCATATAATCAAATTATGAGATTTGATGGTTCAAGATGTGTGGATGGCATCATCTTAGATGGCTGTCAAGAACAAAATGGCAAATTCATGGAAATGTGCTGGTGAAGAGGTATTCCTCACAACAAGATCCAAGTGATCTAATGTGCTTAGAGAAAAAGGCAAGATACCGCAAGGACCCATCAGCCTGTACTGGAGCATGTGATTTCAATTGAAGCTGGTTGCTGAAATGAGGAAGTACAGATGACAAATACGGTTGGTCATCCATTCTTCTTCCAAACAAAAAACTCAGACTAAACATGGACAGATGCAGATGGATGAAGGTGAGGGACCCATGAAGCCCATCTGGGATCCTTTGTACACTCTCTTTTTGGTTAACAAGTAAGAGGGTGAACTAACTTTTCAGTTGATATAAGCCAGGTACAATGAGAAGCTTTGTAGTTTGGTGAAACACTTGCTTTGCAACTGAAAGGTCCCCAGGACATTTCCAGCTGGAGCTGTTAGATTTCCATCCCAAACCCTGGAGAGCTACAGTTTGTTATGCAGAGTCAATGGTCCTAAGACAGGCAGAGCAAAGGGTCAAAGCAACTGTTGAGTGATAGCGATTATCTTCTTGGTTCTTTAAAAAGTTGAGTCTGGTGCTACAAACTGTTTTGATATTATGATGCAGGATCACTTGTAGCTAGAGAGCCCTCAAGTCCATGGGAGGTGTGAATGGGGTGTTTGCTTTCCTTAGGAGAACCAGGCTGAGGAGTCCTTTTGACTCAAGGGCGATGAGATCTCTGGACAAACCAGCCAGAACTTATCCAACACAGAATGAATGAAGTCACTCTGACCTCTGGCGTGAAGTTTCCGATCTGCTTGTGGGGCAGATGCACACATACATACCCTAAAAGAAAGGGAGGAAAAGGGCTAGGTTAGGGGAAAGGGCTTCCTTTCCCACATCTGGTGGATGAGGCCATGGCACCAGGGTGGGTGGGGGGAGAGTGAGATCTGGGCGAGGTTAATGGGGGGGAAAAATGTGGGCTTATGGTTGCGCCTGCATTTCTGCAGGAACCCAAATAACTCGCATGACCAGCTCTAATTTCTACTTCTCCAAAGGCTTATCTAGGCATCCCATTCCAGGTATGTGGGTGTCATGAGTGCCGTTGAGCTGAAGTCATCAGCGCAATGGCACACATGACAATAGCAAGGAAATAGGAGAAGGGGCTCAAGATAAGTAGCCATCAACTCACAACGACTAACGGCCAACAAACAATAACTAAACGGATCACGGAGCACACCCAAGCCATCAGCGCCAATACAACGGAGATCGCCCAGCTGACAGCAATCACCGGATGAATAGAAAACCCGATGATGGGCGATCCCGGAACGCCAGCGGGGCCTCACAACCCCTCACCCACCGGCAGGGCAACGTATTGGACAAAGGGGGGTGACGTGACCGCGAGTGAGGGGGCGCTAACCGGCGCGGGGTATTTAAACCCCGCACCGGCGCGCTCCTGTCACTCTCAGCTTTTTTCTTCCGACGCTGTAACTGCGCTGTGAATAAACCAGAGCCTGATCCATCGAACCAGTGTCTGAGCCTTATTCAGAGGCAGGCAGCGCATGACAGTGGGTCACCACCGGTGGAAGGTCCTGAACTGTCTCATTTAAGCAGCTCATTGTTTATTCCACTGGTGCCTAAGGAGTGCCTTGGCACAGCTCTGCAGTTGCATGGGGACCCACAAACTCAACGACCCCAATCCTGACATGTGGACGAATGGCTCATAGTGGCCTCATGGCTGAGGTGATGTTCCCAAATACCTGATCGTTTTCCTTCTTTCCCTGGTGTTGCATAACTTTGCTTTGCAACTTCTTTGGGGCAAAAGTATGGCTCCTGCTTGGTATTTTTTAAAGGTGAGATAAGCAAACATGGGTGAACTTCACTTTTTGTTTTGAATTCAGCCTCTGAGGACTGCAGGAGGCGTGGATGATGACCCAATAATGTTTCCAGGGGGACTCGGACTGAAACTTTGGAACTTTTTCTGTTCCTAAATAAAACAGGTGGTGAGGCCTGTTGGAGGCTTATTAAACCTTTTTGGTCCTGATTTCTGTTACAAATTTGTAATCAAATGCAACACCAATTTTCAGCATTTTGCCTCTAAATTTGGGGGGTGCAGTCTGGGAGGGGCTTCAGAAAAGGGCTACCTCCATAGATCCAGCTTCCAGAAACCATCAAGGAAAATTGTTGAGAAATAGCCAAAAGTTGCTTCCCTAGGAAGAAGAACACGTCATGCTTGTTCATCTGCATCTTTTGAGGCTTCTCTCATGTTCGAGTTTTCTTCTTGGCAGCTATAAGCCAGGTCCAAAAGTCAACTTGTACAAGGAAGAGATGTTGAGTGCTGTGATGCCACCACAATCCATGGGGTCTTTGATGAGTCCCATCAGCTTAACCACATGAGGCCAGTAGGGCCTCCCAAATAGCAGCCTTCTTGAATTTGGGACAAGGGCCCATCAAGGTACATCAGGCATAAACATTTGGTTCAGTGAACTTAGTTGGCTCTCAGCCTTTAAGATGGTTTTGAACCAAGAGAGAGGCAAAATCAGACAAACGCATCCTGTAGGGTCTACAGTTTATGGATTGTTTAAAATTGGTGTAATAGGAGGAGGAGGAGGAGGAGGAGGATGGAAAAATAGTTCTTTTTTTCCTTCTTTTCTTTTTAGTTTTCACTGTTTTGTTTATCTGGTTTTCGCTATATAGTTTTTGCAACATTAGTTTAAATGCAATAAAATTTAATAGTTTTGTCCCACCTCAGATCTCTTAAATGGACATTATTGTGGACATTGACCGCAAATCCAAGATAATAAATAAAACCTGCTACATAATAAAACATTTAATAATTTTCACATGTAAGCAAATTTACTTCTGCAGATAGTCATTCTGTTCCATGATGGTGGCCTCTCATGGGGTAGCACGTTGCTAAGTATCACCACTACTGTATTACTATTTGCATTGGTTTAAAAGGGCATTATTTTTTTCAAAAAATGACAACAGGCCATAGATTTTTTTGCAGGCCTCAATTCTCCAGCCCTGCTTCCCTTTCTAATCAGCTGCCTTGGATTGTGGCTCTCCCAGCCACCCCAATCTCTGCCCTTTCAGCCTGAGATGCTGGGGTTGATTGCTTGCACCCTGAGTGCCCTGGTCCCGTTTGGCATCTGGCTTTAGTCCTGGGCTACTCTTTGGCCAGCTCTGCTGGAATAATGTGCTGGGGGGAAGCCCTTGGGAAAGTAGTTAGGGTTGGGTTTGACTTCCTGTACATTTAAATATAAAATAAAATTAAATGTAGTTTATACAATGATACTCCGATTTATGTGTCTCATAATTTCCCACTTCAATCCATTAAAAGTGACTGTTTGGTAAGTGAGGTCCAAGGGATTGCATCAACTCAGCCAGGGGTGTGACTTTCTAGTTGTGTGGGTTGTGTGAGCCCAGACACGGAGGTGCATCCTGGAAACCATCTTTCCCAGAGATCTGGGGCAAATGTCTTTGGCTGGCTCAGATGAGCAGCTGACAGACATCTTCTCTTTCTGCCTTCAAGACCTCCCTGCTTGCTCCCACTCCCTGACCATTAGAAATCATACAGCAAATGACTAGAACCCCCACCATCCCTTTCCATTGGGAACGTGCCCAATTTATTACAGCAGGTGTGTTAAAAAAGAATAAGCAAAGCTGCACTTGAGTCTGGTAAGATGTTATGCTATTGCCCTGGTTCTATTTTCCCTGACAGATCCATGTGGTGGATCTGGTTAAAGAGGAACAACAGACTAGCTTCTGAGTCATCCTGCGCAGGACCGGCTATGAGACCAAGCAGGCCGTGACGTCAGGCTGCAGCTGCAATAAACAACAATTATTTCCTTAAATCCTCCAAGGGAATCATCCACCTGTCCAGGTCACAACACGGGCGTGTGTCCCAAAGGGGATCCGAGGGTTCCCAAGGCCAGAATGAGGCCCCACATGAACAAGCAGCTTCAGTTCCCAAGCAGGACGCTCCTCCGTATTCCAGGATGTTTTTAAAGTCAACCCTGTCTCTCGACAAGGTGTGAATGTACACAACAGACCAAGGGCAAAAGCGCGAACAGGTTTTTCTCCATCTGCCATTGCACTAGAACTAGAGGCCACCCAAGGAAACTCACTAGGAGAGATTAAAACTGATAAGAGGAAGCATTTCTCCACCCAGCACGTAATCAACCAGTTGAACATGCTGCCACAGGATGTGGGGTTGGCTGCTGGTTTAGCGGGCTTCCAAAGGAGACCAGGCCAATCCCTAGAGGACAGGCCCCTCAGTGGCCACAAGCCTTGAGGACTGGTCCTGCCTGCGGGTACAGGGCAGCCCACCTCTACATACCACGTACTGAGGAACCACAGTGGGAGAGGACTCTGCCTGGACTTCCTCTTTGTAGGCTTCTGGTGGACCACCATGTCTGTGAGGGAATGCTGGCTAGATAGGCTGAGCCCTGGTCCAGCAGGATTCTTCTCTTGTTCTCATGCTTAGGTCAGCTTTATTCCAGTTTTACAGTAAGAGTGTAACTACTATAGAGTTTACTCTCTCTTTGTTGTGGCCATAGGGATATTTGCATATGGGATAAAGGATGTGATATAACTGTCAGCAATTAAGTGAATGGTAGTCCAAAACATTTAACATAGTTAAAGCAATGGTGTTCCCCGTAGTAACATATGGCTGCGAGAACTGGACCATAAGGAAGGCTGAGCGAAGGAAGATTGATGCTTTTGAACTGTGGTGTTGGAGGAAAATTCTGAGAGTGCCTTGGACTGCAAGAAGATCAAACCAGTCCATCCTCCAGGAAATAAAGCCAGACTGCTCACTTGAGGGAATGATATGAAAGGCAAAACTGAAATACTTTGGCCACATCATGAGAAGACAGGACACCCTGGAGAAGGTGCTGATGCTGGGGAGAGTGGAAGGCAAAAGGAAGAGCGGCCGACCAAGGGCAAGGTGGACAGATGACATTCTAGAGGGGACGGACTCGTCCCTGGGGGAGCTGGGGGTGTTGACGACCGACAGGAAGCTCTGGCGTGGGCTGGTCCATGAAGTCACGAAGAGTCGGAAGCGCCTGGACGAATAAACAACAAAAGTCCAAAACACTGGAGGGCATTACTGATTCCTGGCATAAATAAACCCTCTACTATTAGCCCGTCATGAAGCGATGAAGATGTCGGTTGCCTGTGATAGTTTCCCTTCACGTTTCTTGGCCGCTGGTAGCTTGGGGCGTCAGAACTAGGAGTGCTCACGCCACAAAAACTGAAGCCGATCATAGATGGAGGTCAGAAGTCTAGAGATTCGTGTGAAACAGGCCCACAAATCCTGGTTAATCATGGGAGTCGCAGTCTGCAACCAGCCTTGGATTGGGGAAGGTGGGAATGAATAGCAAGATGGGTCCCGTATTTCCATTGTCCAACCTGCTGCTCTCTTTGAACCCCGCACCTTTCCCTGCCCTTTCCATGGCTTCAGGGCGGCATGCAAAACTTGCAGGATATCTCCTGCAGGGAGGCACCGATGTCCTTGTAAGGAAAGGCAAAAAAAAAAGCAATCAAATGGCCAATTACTCCCTTTTCATCTTCTTTGCTTCTACAGCCAACTGTGTCCCCCTGCCAGCCTCTCCAATACCAGCAGAGTCATAACCCCGCCATCAGACTGACGAGATCCAAGTGGTGTGGTAGCAAGTGTAGAAGAGAGCTTGGTTTCAAAGCCTGGCCCCACCTGACAAGATCTTCAATAACCTTCAAGGACTTCTAGCCTGTCTGTGGTACGGCAGCAGCATTCTAAGGGAACCCATAAAAGAAAAACAAGTAGGTGCCTTTGCTCATCTTTAAAAGGTCACACTCAGTTCAAATTAGGGTTGGGCCAGCTTTGCAGCAAAAGGGTGGTGAGAAGCCTATTTTTGAAAGCTTCAGTGTTGAGACATCCAAAGAGGTTCCTGAGTTGTAAGATGAAGTTAAAGGTTGGTCAAGGTCCCTGGAAAAGAGTTCGTGGCATGGTTGCAGGCACAGGGGCAGCTCAGGGTTCCTTCCACGAAAATCTTGCGATGCCAGGGCGGACCTTGGGCATCGTGTGGTTACCCAGAAGAAGTGCTGGCCAAGTGCTCTGAGCACAGCCTGATGGTAAGGCTGAAGAGGCTATTTGCAGCTTCAGGGCAGGACTTTTGCCTTGTTGGGTTGTGAACAGACTAATTCTGGCCTGCACAAATGAAGATTAAAAGAATTGGGCATCCAATGTGTTAATTCTTGTTGCATTTTCGTGACATGGTGTCTTGTTATTATCGGGGGCTGCGGGGAGCCTTTCATGATGTTCTTTTCAATGTTGTGTATGTTGCCTGGAGTTGTTTTTGCAAGTAGGTGGCTTATAAATTAAATAAACAATAAGAAAGCATAGCTTAGCACAATGAGGAATCCCTTCAGGATCTCCATAGTCAAGGATTCTTTACCTGATCATTCAAACTCCTGGCCACATTGCCAGAAACTTACTTGGCTTAACAAAGGGGGAATTGTGGGTGCTAAGAGCTAAATTATGGGTGTGTGTGTGTGCAATGGGCTTGATGATGGGCTTTTATCTGGAGGTGGAGCAGCCAGCTAAGGGTCTTCCTGCTTTGGTTTGCAGGAAGGACATGCTCACGCCACAAACTCACTTCAGGATCCTTTCTCACCATCTGGGGCTGGGCCAGTGGCCTTCATAATCGAGACGGCTGGAGATCTATCCATGCCTGTCCATCTATCCATGACATCTATCCATGTATCACCTCAGGGGTCCTCAAGGGGGGAGGGAGGGAAGTGACCCCAGGATGCCTGCAACACTGTGGCTTGTGCAGAACCGTTATAGATATTCTTTGGATGAAAAGAGGGCTGAGAAATAAGTTCAATAAGTACGTAAGAAGTAAAGCCAACATCTGTGAATCATTGTTTGTCAACCAAGCCATTTTCACAGGAGAAGTACTGATGCAGAGCAGGATAACCAGCCTGCTTACAAATTTCTGATTGGGTTGTAAGATCCAACAGGCATAGTCTAACAAGGGAGGTGACAGAAGAGTGTCAGTTTGTTTTCTAAAGTGAAAGCAATTAACATCATTGATGAAACTCTAGTCCAGTGTTTCTCAACCTTGGCAACTTTAAGCTGTGTGGATTTCAACTCCCAGAATTCCCCAGCCAGCATGGCTGGCTGGGGAATTCTGGGAGTTGAAGTCCACACAGCTTAAAGTTGCCCAGTTCGAAAAACACTGTGATGGAGAAAACCTGTTGCACAACCCTGGCACTGGGTGAGGCTGTTTTGCTCCTCTTTGCCACCTCTTGTCACGTTAGCTGGCAAAACTATGAGAGAGATGAAGCTACCGGCTGCTCTTGGCTGAACTTTTATTCCCGTGTTCATCCCGTGCATGCTTCAATTTCTATTTTTGAAATGTTTACTCTGTTTTTAATTTGGGGTTTGTAGCTGTCCAAGCCTGTTTTTTAATTTTAGCTTTTGCACATTACACAGCTTTGTTAATGGTAATAATTTACATTCTAATGGCCTTTGTAAAAACCACTCTGTTGTGTTTTGTTCAGGACCAGTTGTGGCTAAAAAAAGAAAAAAACCAACACATTCAGATCCTCCGTTGTTGGAAAAAACTTCAGGAAATCTTTTGAGGCCATAATGTGCCTCTTGCCACATGGTTTTTTTAGTCAGACCTCATGAGTCTACCCAAGGTTAGAGTCGCTAACCTGCCTTCTACATTTAAGACCTGCATGATCGTACACAATTCAGCAGCTGTCTTGAAGCAATACTTTCTAGGCAAACTGAATAGGTCACCAGAGAGCTACGAACATTTCCATTCCCCAGAATTCTCCTTTAGGCAAAAAAAAGTTAAAAATAAGCCATGTGTGGGCCTCATTATATCCTCAGACAGTGTGAGAGAACTTCCAAATGTGCTAATGGCACTTCATCAGACCCAAAAGCGGTGCTAGGCTTTCCCAGGGGCAAACCCAAAATTTGGGTGGAAGAAGAAAGAAAGAAGCAAATAATTTTTGACCCCCACTTCCCCCCACAGGAATTTGTGGAAGTACAAAATATATCTGTTAAAGTCAAAATTGTTTGCATCATTTGTGGTGGGCAGAGATCGCTTGGCCAAGGGAACCAAATGAGTTGGGGAGCCTTTATGGAAGAAGATAATCTAAGACAGTATTTCTCAACCTTAGCAACTTTAAGGTGTGTGGACTTCAACTCCCAGAATTCCCCAGCCAGCATGGAAGTTGGGGAGTTGAAGTCCACACACCTCGAAGTTGCTAAGGTTGAGGAACACTGATCCAAGATGTTCTACAAGGCTATAAAAGTCAGTCAAAGCCAAATGAGATAACAGAGATCTAGAATGGGGTCGTGGCACTTTCGGAGAACTCAGGCCAGAGACAGTTCCCAAATCTCCTCCTCTGGTGTAGGACCTCACCGCTATATGACATAATTTGGTATTTTCCAGGACACTTAAAAAACAACAGGAGTTATGCTACTCAGGAGGATGAACAACAACTTTTACCAGGGCACCACCTTTATGAGATCAACTGAAGATGCATTTCAGAGCATGGAATCCCTTCAGGGCAAGCTGTTATGAAAACCTTATCAGAGGCAGGGATGGATTAAGGTCTCGGCTGCCCCCAGGCACGTCTTCTTGCCCCTCCTTCGTGAAAGCACTTTTATGGATATATTGGTGGGTGATCAAACTCATCCCGAACACTTCGTTTTCAGATAGCAAAACCTGAGGTATGACATTAAGATATGTTTGCTGCAGAGAGGTGGTCAGGCAAAATCCTTTGTGAGAAAGCCGGAACACAAGAGGTCCAGGCGGATCAGAAAACAAGCTCCATCAGGGACAGCTTCCTGTTTGGGATGCAATCCAGCCACCTGTCCTACTAGCCTCCTGTTTATTCCTCCTAGGGAAGAACTGGTCTGGACTGGTTTCCCCAGGCACACTGATCCACTAATAAGCCAACCACCTTTTAGGCCAACAGGTTGTGCAAAGTCGCCTCAGTTAATCTGCTTAGTGTGTCATGAGAAATCAGAAAAGTGGGTCAGCTGAGAAAGTTGTCATTTGCTTAACTTTGGATAAGTGGATTGGACAAACAAAGTCCTTGAGAGGAATTTTGCTTCTCACCCTGAACTTTACATCAGGAAGCCAGTGCTGTCGGGGGATTGCAGATGTGGTCAAACAAGTCACGATAGTGGGATTGCAGCTCGGCCTGTATTTTTATGCACATTGCACACACAAATGTTCCCAATGCACCTGAGATGCTTGCAACCCTTTGGACGTTTACCAAAACACACTTACCAATTAAATATATTGAGAATAATGAAAGTAGTTTCACAGGCA
Source organism: Candoia aspera (assembly GCF_035149785.1). Taxonomy (NCBI): domain Eukaryota; kingdom Metazoa; phylum Chordata; class Lepidosauria; order Squamata; family Candoiidae; genus Candoia; species Candoia aspera. Next base: position 23,079,296 of record NC_086161.1, on the reverse strand, counting down.
TATTTTAAAAACTTGAATGTTATGGAGAGCCTTATGAGTAGAGGCAGAATTGGGCTGGGCATTGCTTCTGAATAGATGTTTAGAAAAGTTTGGCTGACATTGTTTCTATGCTGGAGATGCAGTAAATTTGAAGGAACATTGGAGCACATGCTTCGGGCATGGCCACTGGTTGTTCCTGTTTTGTGCTTGGACCCAGGTCTTGGAAGGAAGTTAAGGCTCGGAGATGTAAATGCAATGTTAACTTATGTTCCCCGAATTTGGAATCTGTCTATGTATGAAAGAGCTTTGGATATATTGTGCCTGGACAGTAATGAAAAAGGTGATTTTGAATTCTTCGAAAGATGTGTGTATACCAGAGGTTAAAGTCTGGTTTAATAATATGTCAGCCTTTGAGATAGCCTTGAATTGACAGATACGATCGTCCTGAGTGGTCTAGGTCAGCCTTTCTCAACCTTCTGACCCTGGAGGAACCCTTGAAATATTTTCCAGGCCTTGGGGAACCCCTGCACATTCAGGCTCAAAGATAGGCCAGGAGTTACAAAATTATTATATTTATTTCATGGGTAGGCCTGTATATATGTAATAAATAGTGTTCTTAAAATGAAAACAAAGAATGAAACCTATCTCTTTAATGTGAAATTGCCCCAATTTGAAATAATTTTTTAAATAAATCATGATCTCCCAGGGAATCCCTAGTGACCTCACATGGAACCCGAGGGTGCCACGGAACCGTGTTCAGAAACCCTGCTCTAGATTTAATTCTGCTTAAAACATTCAATATTACACCATTATTTTAAAACTGTAGAATCCCTCCCTCCCTCCTTCCTTCCTTCCTTCCTTCCTTCCTTCCTTCCTTCCTTCCTTCCTTCCTTCCTTCCTTCCTTCCTTCCTTCCTTCCTTTTAGTTTTCACTGTTTTGCATGTTTATTTTTTTGTTGTATAGTTTTTGTGATATTGTTTTAAATGAAATGAAGTTCAGTAGTTTTGTTTGCTAGGGTTCCTATTTATATTCTCTATTTAAATTATTTGTTCTGAAGAGATTGAGAGTTCCTCCCTGCTACCAGCTGGGATCCTGGACACCACTGGGATGGCTGCCAGAGGGGACAAGATCAGTGCAGGGATGGAAAGGGTTAACCCCTCTCCCCACGGGCTGTGGGGCTGCTCAGGGACCTCCAGGTCCTTTGATGCTTGTTGATCATTTGCTGCAAGTTGAGCTGCTTACATCTTACATCTCCCTTGGCCAAGTAAACAAAGCAAAACCCAAACAGCAGCATGGCTCAGTGTTAGGTGCATAAAAACAATTCTCCAACAGCTGGGCAAGAGCAAACACCTGCACCCAAGTCCTTCCAACTAGGATTTATGGATGCGTAGAGTGGAACCTGCAGAAATCAGATGCAGAAAAGCTTTGAATCATGCTGAGTGCAGTGGAAGGACAAAGGCTAAAGGCCTTGCTCAGAGCCTGAATCAGACATGAGGAAATTGAACCACCAACGAATTTCAGGGGTGTCCTAACAGTCGCATTGAAACAGAACTATAAATGGTGGGTGCAGTGGCTGTTTGCCCGTGGACACACTGAGTGACCTGGTGACGGACCCATAATTCCACTTGGACGACCTACTAGAAGAAACAGACAATAAAAGATCTCGGTGGCCCCAACCATCGTGAAAGACTGAATGAAACAGAAGTATCTGTGGAAATTGTTGCTTCCAATATCAGCGCTCTCTGGATAAAGAGGATGATAAGTGAAAGTGAAGTGAGAGTGGGGCGGTTCCAGTTTATTCAGTCAAAGGATCATGCCAGACATCCCAAGGGTTGCACTGTGATTGTCCATAGAGGTGTTTACCTGAGCCCATAAGCACAGACTGGGCAAAGGGGGTTAAGCAAAGGGACTTGTGAGAGGGGTGTCCTTTTCAGTTGGCCCCAGCACCCTGAACCACGCAGGCTCCGGCATCTGGGTCCATGATCGCCAACCCCCAAGCTTCCTGTCCTTACTCATGACACTTCCCATGGCCAGCCACCTGGTACTGCCAGGCTGCTGAGCCAGACTTTTTGTTCTCCTCATTTTCTTATGCACCAAGGCAGATCTCAGGGGCGCAGGGGGCAGCATCCTTGCCCCCCCAAGGACACTGCATGTTCACACTGGCCATGCAGTGCCATCTAGAGTGGCTCACATGTTTATTTACTCATTGGGTTTCTATCCCACCTTTATTTTGTACAACTCCAAGTGGTGTACATGATGCTCCTGCCTTGAATTTTCCCCACAATAGCAACTCTGTGAGGTGGGCTGGGCTGAGAGGGAGGGACTGGCCCAAGGTCACCCAGCCAGACTTTCATCCCTAATAGAGAACTAAACTCACTGTCTCCTGGCTCCAAGCCCAGCATCTTCAACCCAGGACCAAACGGAGGCTTCCTTGGGTTTGATTGTTTAGTCCTCTCAGTCATTCATTCATTAGTGCAATTCTAAACCTCTCCCACTTTCTAGGAAGCTGGAATAAAAACACTGAAAGCCAATGGCGCATGTGAAACATGTTGAACGTGATGCCTCTCCTGGGTTTCTAATGCAAAATGGAGCAAGATGGTCATCATTTCCTCAGGGCTGAAAATGGAGAATGTGTTTGCCAGCAGACACGTATCCCGAGGGATGCAGGAAAATGCTTACTTAGGATTCAGTGCACACATGGCACAAACCAGTTTGCCAACAGTGATTTGATGAACAAGCCCTTGACTGGGTTAGTGCAACATCCTGAGCTAAAAATAAGCAAACTACCTTCTGCTTTAGAGCAGGATGTGGAACTAGGCTGTGGCTGTATTCACACAATGTGCTAAGCCAAGGCTTGCTAAATAAACACAGTTGACAGGGTTTGCATGGTACATTAAGCAATAAGCGGTGATTTAGAAGCGTCAGTGGCTAGCCCCCTACCACACGCTAAGCGACAATAAACCAACGCTTTTGGGGTTAACCTGAGCCTAAATTAGGGGTATCAGGGATTTCCTTCTGGTATTGTGCCTGCCTAACTTGGCAGGGGCAGAACATGCATGGGCCACCACTGTCCAGGCCCAGCTCTTCCTCCTCTTCCTCCTTGGCTCATACCCAAATGCTTGTGTGCAACGGTGTCATGTAACTGGTGTGTGTAACAGCAAGCTTATTCTGCCAGTGGGCAGACTTGGTTCTTTCCACCAGGCACCTGCCTGACAGAGATGCATCTTCTTGAAGAGCTCTGTGCCTTCGGGGCTTCCCTGAGCCCCCCCTTCCCTCCCTCCCTGACAAGACTCCCCTTGTGCCTGGCCCACTGGGGGAGCGGGAACCACTGGCCCACAGCTGGAGGATGCGTCGCACCTTCTGGAGCTCCTGCAGAGCAATCTCTCCTGGCTGGGGCAACAGGGAAAGCTGCAGCCACGGATCCTGATGGATCCTGGCAGGAGTCCCCACCAAGGGGGTTTCCAGGTTGCAGCAAAGCTTAAAGCAGTTCCTTTGATGGCTTCCTGCACAAAGAACTCATTTGTACCCCAACTGACCCTCTGTATTCCCTGGCTACAGGCTCTGCTCAGCTCCCACTAGGGTTTTGACTCCCACTTCATCCTTGTGAGTAATACATAGTCTCACCCAGTTGGGTGCTCTCGGCTCCAGGGTTCTCCAGCCAGCTCAGCCAGGGCTGAGCTGGCCATCAAGCATCTGGGGTCTGGCTTAGCATCTTGGGCAACGCCTCCTCCCCCACCATGCCTGATGGGAGTGAAACCACAAGGGCTGGGCGGGGGTGTCCGCAGGGTGTGGCCAAAAAAGTCAAGATGGCAGCCACAGCATAAAAAACAAGTGGGGCTACAATCACACCATCATGGCCACCATATTAACTTCTTTGACTTCTTCTTTCTGGAAATGTCTGAAAGAGCAGAGTGTTTCCACATAGTCAAGCCATGGGTGGAAATGGAGGCACAGAGGAAACCTCTGTCTCTTAATCCTGTGGCCGGTTTTGGATCTCATGCCAAGCCAAGACTTGCCCAAACCGTATTTTCTTGAATGAACCATCATTGGCTAGGTCTTTAATTTATTTTTATTTATTATTAAACTTGGACGCTGCCTAACTCCATCGACTCATGCATTGCACGAAGCCAACGTCAAACAAACCGGACAATCAGGGGTGCGAAGGGCTTTTGAGTGATCCCCCTCTTCAGGGCCAAGGTGATGAGTCTCGCTGGGGGGGCCAAGAAGGGCTGTTTCCAGAAATCAGCATCTCCAGCTTTGTTTTTCAGACCTTCCAAGTTCTGAATGAGGCATCTCTGTCAAGTGGCAGAAGAGCTCAGCTTGGCCTGGGCACAACTGCAGAACTGAAAAAAACCACACACACAGAAAACCCCAGATCTTCTTCAGAGGCTCAGAGGGGGGACCCAAGCAGGGGGTCAATTCAAGACCTTAATCCTGCTCCAACATGATGTTCCTTGGAGTAAGGATTGGCAGGTTCCACAAAAGCCCTTTCTGGCCCTCAGCGAAAGAAGACTTGAGAGAGAATTCCCTTCTGTTCAGAAAAGGCCACGGCTTTCCTGGATCCCAGCCAGTGGATCAGTCCTGCAGTGTTCCTCGGGCCCTTCACAAAGGAAAGAATTTGCAGTCGTCCTTCCAGTTCAGTTTCAGCACTGCTATCTTGCCATTTGTGTGGTGGAATTTGTGCTTTTTTTCTAGTGTTACAACTGTTCTATAGACATTTGAATTTAGTGTCTTAATCCTACCTTTCTGGAGGCTGTCATGTCACGCAGTCACTGAGCACAACTTGCCTCAAGAGCATTTGCACACGTGAGTGATACATGGAGCCCAGTCACTGCGTTCGCACAACCATGGGGCTGTCAGAGCAGGCTGCAAATATTTGAAGATTACCAAATCTCTAATTGTTCTCTGGGGTTCTCCAGCCTAGATCTGGGGAACCATATTGTAGCTTAATGTATTGTACGAACCCAACCAGAACACATAGGTGAATATAGCAGATGAGGCCCATGGGGAAGAAGTCTGCTTTGTCAACCGGTCTCTCCACTTGTACCGTCTGGGCCTAAAATATTATTTGCTTAGCAACATGGCTTTTCTAGGACTAGATTCATATAACTTACTATGGCTACTAAATGGTAGTCAGATTATTTGTAGCTTGGGCATTCTGTGAACCTGCTCACTAATGTTACTTGGGGTGCAGAGTTAATTCTGTAAACCATGACTCTGTGTTTGCACAACATGCTTAACCTGGTTACTGAATTAACCCACTTTTAGATTTTGCACACTATTAGAACCAAGTGGTAATGAACCACAATTCAACAGCTGGGTTTGTACAACATGCTCAGGAAGGAAGGAAGGAAGGAAGGAAGGAAGGAAGGAAGGGAGGGAGGGAGGGAGGGAGGGAGGGAGGGAGGGAGGGAAGGAAGGAAGGAAGGAAGGAAGGAAGGAAGGAAGGAAGGAAGGAAGGAAGGAAGGAAGGAAGGAAGGAAGGAAGGGGCTTCCGGTCATGGACCAATGGCGGACGGATGATCCTAGTGCGGTCTCCTTGCTAGGACTTGCAGCATGATGTGTATTCAGAGTCTCAAGATTTATTTCTTTTGAAGATGCTCCGAATGAGGAAAAAAATAAATTCTATTTGAAACGTTTAGATGAACTTTCAGCCTTTCCATATTCAAGCTGGTGCCTGTTAAGAGATGGGAATGGAGTTACGACACCATTGCTAGACAGAGTTTCAGAGAAACAAATTAAAATTAAACAGGGTACATTACCAAAATCCTTTTTTGATTTAATGGAAAATTCGGCATTAATTGGTTCCTGGAGACATAAAAATGGACCAGCAAAAGATTATACCTTTTATTCAAATCATTTTCAAGAATAGATATGATTTGGATTTCAATAGATTTGGCAAATAAAATTTCAAAAGTGGATATTTTACCTAGAACATTTTCTGATCATAACCCTGTATGTATGGCAATTAGGAAACGATCAGGAACTTTTCGGTGGAGATTGAATGAACGTATTCTAAAAAAAGAAGAAATTATAGAGGATTGTAAAAGGAAATTAAAGGAGTTCTTTGAGATTAATCTGGATAATGAAGTTGATATAAAAACTGTTTGGGATGCGAGTAAAGCAGTTATGAGAGGGCATTTTATATATCATAATAGAATTATAAAGAAAAAGTTTCAACAGAAATTACAAAGGGTTGTGGATCAAATTAAATTAAAAGAAAAGGAGTTGCAAAAAACCCCCATCTGATGATAATGTTGTCCACCAGCTTAATTTACTACATCAGCAAGTTTCAATGCTAATGGTAAAAGAAATTGAAATGAAATTACAATATGCTAAGCAAAAACATTTTGAACATGCCAATAAACCAGGAAGTTGGCTAGCTTTTAAATTAAGGAAAGGAAGAGAAAAGAAAATGATTATTAAAATTCAGGAAGTTAATGTAGAATTAATGGATAATAAAAAACCAAAAAAGTATTTCATAACTTCTTTTCTAATTTATATCAAAAACAGGAGATTTCAGTGGAAAAAATTGAGGCGTATTTAGTTGAACAAATATTACCAAAACTCTCACAAACTCAGAGATTAGTATTAAATAACCCTACAACAGACTTGGAAATATTAGAAGTTATAAAGAAAGTCAAGCTAGGAAAAGCACCAGGATCTGATGGAATACCTGCAAGGTATTATAAATGTTTTAGTGATCAGATTATTTTACCTTTTAAAGATTTGATGAATTCAGTTTTGTTGGGAGCACCAATACCAGAAATGTGGAAAGAAGGAAATATTGCACTTATACCAAAAGAAGGACAGGACCCCTCATTGACCAGAAATTGTAGACCAATATCACTGCTAAATAATGATTATAAAATATTTGCTTCTGTTTCAGCAGAAAGGTTGAAAATAATTTTACAGGAAATCACTCACCAGGATCAATGTGGATTTCTACCCAAACGACAAATAAAAGATAATGTAAGAATTGTGTTAGATACTATAGAATATTTACAATATCACAGTGATTGCCAGATGGCCCTTAAATTTTTGGATGCAGAAAAAGCGTTTGATAATTTAAATTGGATTTTTATGTTTAAAGTACTGGAAAATATGGAATTTGGAGATTCATTTACAAAGGGCATTCGGTCAATTTATACCTCACAAAGAGCCAATATAATTGTGAATAAAGAACTGACTGAAGCTTGTAAGATAGAAAAAAGGAACAAGGCAAGGATGTCCCCTATCACCATTGTTGTTTATTTTAGTTTTGGAGGTTCTTAATAGGGACATTAGAGGTGATGAACAAATAAAAGGGTTACAAATTAAAAAGGAGGTTTTTGTCCTAACAGTCAGGAACCACGCTGAGACAAGGAATAGGTCTCTAGTGTTTTATTACTGCTACATTAGACAGAAAATCCTAACAAACTGAAGAAGCGTGGGAAAACCCAGACAGATAAACCCCAAAAGTCAAGGCGGGTCTGTTCTGTGTCTCTTTGAATGGCTGCTCAACTCCTCACTACTACGCATGCGTTTTCCCCCCTGGATAGGGGCCCCCTCCTGCTCGCCATCAGTACTCATGACAGTTTTTAAGTTAAGGGCGTTGGCCGATGATCTAGTTTTGTTAATACAGGACCCATTGCAATCAGTTGAACATTTGATGAAAACATTAAATGACTATGGAGCCCTGGCTGGATTTAAAGTAAACAAACAAAAAATGAAAAGGTTAATTAAAAAAATGACAGTGGATAATCAAGGACTGTCAAGTAGAAAAACGGGGTTTCAAATTGAAAAAAAGATTAAATATTTGGGAGTATTCTTGACAACCAAAAATATTGAATTGTTTCAAAATAATTATAATAAAATTTGGAATGAGGTGAAAAAAGATCTTTGAAGATGGGAGAAACTACACCTATCCCTATTGGGAAGGATTTCCGTAATTAAAATGAATGTATTACCTAGGATGCTGTTTCTTTTTCAAACAATACCGATTATATCTAGATAGAATTTTTAAACAATGGCAGAAAGATATCTCAAAGTTTATTTGGCAGGGTGAAAAACCAAGAATTAAATATAAATTGCTCCAGGATGCAAAAGAATGAGGTGGTTTGGGTTTACTGGATCTAAAGTTGTATTTTGAGGCATGTTGTTTTATGTGGCTGAAAGATTGGATAATGTTAGAAAACAAACATTGTTACAACCTGAGGGTCACGATTTAAGATTTGGATGGCATGCATACTTACAGCATGATAGGTAAAGGTAAAGGTTTCCCTTGACGTAAAGTCCAGTCGTGTCCGACTCTAGGGGGCGGTGCTCATCTCCGTTTCTAAGCCTTGGAGCCGGCGTTGTCCCTAAGGACCCGTCCGTGGTCATGTGGCCAGCATGACTCACGGAACGCCGTTACCTTCCCGCCGAAGCGGTACCAATTAATCTACTCACATTTGCATGTTTTCGAACTGCTTGGTGTGCAGGAGCTGGGACGAGCAACGGGAGCTCACCCCGCCGCGCGGTTTCGAACCACCGACCTTCCGATCGGCAGCTCAGCGGTTTAACCCGCAGCGCCACCGCGTCCAGCATGATAAAGTGAAGATAAATATGGAATTTAAAAATCATTGTATTAGAAAGACTTTATTAAGGATTTGGGATAAATATAAATCTCGATTGATACCTAATCTACCCATGTGGCTTTCTCCTCGGGAGGCATTTATAAGATGAGAGAGTGCGGGAGAAGAAAAATGGTTAAGATACAAAGATTTATTAATTTTTGAAGAAGGTAAACCTGTGTTTAAAACAAGAGAAAAACTGGAGACAGAAGGTTACCTATGCCACTGGTTTAGTCATGTGCAATTATTTGAACTCTTTCAGTTGGACAAAAATAATTTTAGATTGTAAATGAAACATCGATTTTTGAGAAACAATTATGTATGAATAATGATCATGTGATTACTAAAATGGATAAGATGTTATTACAAATGAGCTTGAAACACGAACAAGTTAAGGAGTGCGTGGTAAAGTGGGCCAGAAATTTTGGTTACAATATGATGATGAACCAATGGGAAAAAATGTGGATAAAAGGGTTAAAATTTACATTGAGTTATAATTTAAAAGAAAATGTTTACAAAAGGATGTTTTGTTGGTATTTAACACCCAACAAATTAGCAAAAATGTTCAAATATGTATCAAATGTCGGCTGGAAATGCTTACAGGGACAGGGAACATTCTAGTATCTTTGGTGGACTTGTAGAAAAGCGAAAAAAAATTGGGATCAGATTTATACTGTTATTCAGAAAATACTTAAAGTTAAGGTAACAAAAAGACCAGAATTGTTTTTATTAGGTATTATGGATGAAGAATTAGAGAAAAAAATACGGGAATGTGCTTCTGCATATGATCATGGCTGCTAGAATAATTTATGCTCAATGTTGGAAAGTTTCACAAATACCATCAACAGAAGATTGGACAATCAAGTTATTGGACTTGGCACAAATGGCAAAACTAACGGACCTGATAAGAGACAAAAAGACTGCCAGTTTTATGGATTCATGGCAACCATTTGGGGACTACCTGATAGAGAGAAAAAGGTGACGTTATGACTATGGGTTTTTCATAATAAGGATGTTTTGGAAGAGAAATAATGGTAATATGTATATATAATTAGTAGCAAGAGAGTAAGCCACTTCAAAATTAGATATATCTATAATTCGGATAGTCGGAAGTCACATTTTTTTCTTCTTTTCTTTTTTTTCCGTTTCTGTTCGTTTTTGTATGTTTGTGTCTCTCTTTTTTTGTTTTATTTACAATGGTGTACTTTTTGTTTTTGTGATGTTTTCTCTTTTCTTGGTATTTTTGCTTAGTGTTTTTCTTTGATTGTTGTATTTTTCCATTATTGTTGATTATTATTGTGTTTAATGTTTTATATGTCATTTCTTTTATTTTCGAAGTTAATAAAGTTTGTTTTAAAAAAAATTGGAAGGAAGGAAGGAAGGAAGGACGGAATGAAGGAAGGAAGGAAGGACGGACAAGCTTTAGTGCGAATGCATGAGACTTTCCCTGTTCACCAGGGGGCTGCAGCTTGTTTTTCCCTGTGTGTTGTGTGAATAGAGTCTGGCCTCCTGCTTCCCTTCCCCTCCCCGCTCCAACCACTTATAACCATTTGTGGTTGTTGGGAAAGGAAAATCACAATCTGGCACCTGCAAGAGCTGCCAACTGCAGAGAGTCTCCTTCCAGCTGTCTAAATGTGCCACCAACTCTTGGGATTAACCTCAGCGGATTCAAGTCACCCATGCATATTCTGCATGGTTTGGCCTGGTGGAAGAGGGGTGCATGGGAGGGATTCTGGCCTCTGAAGAAGCCTGCCACTTCCCACTTCCTGGAGGTCTGCCCACTGGGCCAAGAATGGCCAGGGAAGCTCATCCTCCGAGGGACCAGAGACAGACCTCCCTATCTTCCTCCCCCAGTGGGGTCTCTGCAGTGCCTCTGGGGCAGACCCCATTGGGGATGACTGGAAGACAGGACATCTGGGGGGGCAGTCAAGACTTAACAGATTGCATTAACCCATGGCTCACAAGCTCACAATTCACTGAATAATTCCTAATTGCATAGGTTCACATAATAAGCTAAGACATGGCTTATCAGTCATAGCAGCTACGTTGGCATAGCGTGCTACACCAAAAACCAACAGATCATGACTCATCGCTCTCTCCTGGGGGACCAAGGGGGGCAAGTGATGAAAGAGGAGTTGCGACAATGTGATACAAGTAGAGAAGGGCATTGGGTTGTGACGTCACACAGCGTGTGTTTTGCTGTTTTGGCATCACTGTGGTTGGGAATGAGTGCCTCTGAATCATGGTGTGGTTGAGCATGAGAGAGGAAGTCACCCAGCCAGGCTCTGGCAGGATGCCCCTAGTGACCACCAGTTTGTGCAAAGCAGCGGGGGGGGGGGGTGGCCTGGTGGTTTTGTTTGGACATGTGCCCTCTGACCCAGAGAAAAGGTGGAGATACTGGGATGAAAGAGCATCCCAGATTGCTGCAGCGGGTGGCAGGGAGCAAACAACCCCTTGGCCTTCTGCTCAGTGGATGTTTGGTGACTGGCCACTCAATCCATGGCAGCCATTTGGGGAACAATGTAACCACTGTGGCAACTAGGGGTGGGGTATCTACAGGGTGGGGTCAAAAAAGTCAAGATAGCAGCCATGAGGGAGCAATCGTTTTTTACACCTGTTGCATTCATGATACACATAAAAAGCAGGCAGAGCTTCAATTGTACTGTCATGGACGCCCCCTTGACTTTTTGACCACACCCTGCAGGGCTCCCTGGTGGCAGCCATTTTGTGGGAGCACCCACAGTACCCTCTCAGATCCTAAATGTGGCCAGTTGGTTTCACCAGCTCAGAACCTTGTTGCCCCAGGGGCTAGCGGACGGAAGCTGCCATCAGTCCCTAATTCTTGGACCCATGCAGCCTCGATCCCAGCATCTGCATCCTCCCAGAATGCGTCAGACTTCCTTTTCATGCTTTCAGCATCACTGCATCTTACACTGGCCAAAACCAGTGCTGAACTCTGCGCCGAGCTTGCCTTCCCGTTCTGGCCTGGTTATACTTGAAGCTGTTTAATGCATTCCTGTTTGATTTGATTTGATTTGTTTGATTTCTATAGCCACCCATCTCAGCAAGTGACTCTGGGCGGCTTACAACAATAAAACCATAAAACCATTAAAACAATTACAATTAAAACAGTTAAAACATAAAATAAATACAAAATAAATATACATGGCTGCCAAGTAAGCAATGGATGGATGTTAATACAGCCAAGAGGCGGGACCATCCACACACTCGAGGCCCCAGGCCCGGGCACAAAGCCAGGTCTTCACGGCCTTACGAAAGGCCAACAGGGTTCGGGACATCCTAATTTCTGGAAGGAGGATGTTCCAGAGGGCAGGCGCTATGGAGGAGAAGGCATGCCTTCTAGTCCCCACCAACCAACATTCCTTGGCTGACAGGACCCGCAGCATACCCAACCTACTAGACTGGATGGGTAGAAACAACTGGGAGAAGACGGTCCCTTAGGTTACCTGGTCCCAAGCCATGAAGGGCTTTAAAGGTGACAACCAACGCCTTGAATTGCACCTGGAAGCACACCGGCAACCAATACAGCTCACGTAGTAGTGGTGTTACATGTGTTGAGTACCCAACACCATTTACTATCCGTGCAGCTGCATTCTGTACCAGCTGAAGCTTCTGAAAGCTCTTCAAGGGCAGCCCCATGTACAGCGCATTACAGTAGTCCAGACAGGAGGTCACGAGGGCATGAGTGACTGTGAGCAAAGCCTCTCAGTCTAGGAATGGGCGCATCAAATTAGCTTTTGGCGGTCCAGTTAGACAGCCCAGACAATCCAGCCCATTCTTCTGCAATCAGGGTCTGTCAAGGAAGCCAACAGGACCTGGGATGCTGGAAATGGCCGCTGGCCAAGGAAAACCCTTGAAGAAGCTGGCCTGCGGTTTCCGTGGGCCCCTCTGGGACTGGCACGAGGTCAGGGGAAGTCCCGCAGCTTCAAAGCTGATGATGGTTCCAGACCAACTGAATGAAGCCTTGGTTTCTATAGGGTTAATATTCTCAGCAGGGAGGGGCCCTGCCTCTACAAAGTGACTGCTGTGGGCCTTGGCTGGTGCTCATCCATCCCGCCCTGGCGAGTGCTTGCAAGACGGGAGGAGGGAGAAGACGCAGCCATGGAAAAAATATTCCTGGGCTCCCGGCCCTTCTGCCTATGTCTGAATCGATTCGTGGTCTCTCCATATGTCACAGCCTTGGGGGAACTTCGTAGCAATGAAAGATCTGCCTTCTTTGGTCAAGCCAAGAGCCCGGCTAGAAGAGTGTTCTTGGCAACTTTAAGAGGTGTGGACTTCAGCTCCTGGAATTCCCCCACCAGCATGCTGAAGTCCACACCTCTTAAAGTTGTTGAGGTTGAGAAACAATATGCTAGAGGGCTTGGCCACCTTGGTGTGGCTCTTCAAGCCACCTTCTCCAAGCAGACCTGTGCACCTGCTCCATCCTGACTTTTTTGACCACCACCCCAGGATGTCCCTGCTGGAGAGCACCAGTTTGGGCAAGGATAGACCACCATCCCACTTCTGCAGGTGGTTAAATGGCTCAGGCAGACAAAAAGCTGGAGCTGCCCTTTGCATCCCTCCCCGGATCTGGTCTTGAAGGACCTCCGGCCTCAATGAAGGAGCTGCCATCGGGTCTGTCACAACTCCATGGAGTCTTTGGCTGCCTGTTTAGGAACAGACCAGGATCTTTCTATTTGCTCAGATCTCAGTGCTTTTGTCAGGGGCTTGGCAGAGTGTGGTCCAAAAAGTCAAGAGGGCGACCGTGTTGATGCAACCCAAGCTCTGCCTCTACATAAAAAATAGGCAGAGCTTGGATCACTCCGTTGCACCAACCATCTTGACTTTTTCAACCTCACCCTGCAGACACCACCACCCCCTCTTTCAATATATACTGTTTTATTTTAGCCACACCACATGCTTAAACCAGGTCCGCTGAATTGTTGGCAGATTAATTGGCATCATGTGCAACCTTGGTTAGCCTTAAACTTGGTTGGGAAGTGTTGTGCAATGGGGCGGTGCCTCAGCCTGTTGCACAAACCCAGCCGCTTGGTTAGTTTACGGTCCACCTTCTGTCCCTTGGAAAGTGATGAGAGAAACCCTAAATGGCAGTTGATGGTAGCTCATGAGACCATCCCTGTTCTTGTTATGTTTGGGACATGCATGCTCCAGCCCGGGGTTCCTTGGCCGGGGGGGGAACCGACTCCTTCCTTTTTTATTAGCAAACCTCATGCCAGCAGACCATCAGACGGTATGGAAGAGGCTGCTCCTTCAGAGAGCTGGAGCGTGAGCAGAAAGAAATCATTCAGGCCTCTGGAAACATTTACTTTTCTTCCTGCTGCAGAGACGTCTTGACTCAAGTGGTTTTTGCATGAGCGATGAAGAACCTTTGTGCAAAACTCCGTTGGGCTCCGTTCATTTGCAGCACGGAGAAGCTCTTGCGCTCTGCATCTTGATTTAAAGCACAGCGTGACATTCTCACGTCTGGCTGCTCCCCCAGATTAGTGAAGGACGCTTCCTGGAGGTGGGTGGAGGGGCACATCACCCCAAAAGACTTCGTAATGCTGGTAGCTTGGAACTGCAGCGGGAATGTACGGAAACCTCAGAGTGAACTGCAGACTGCTAAAAATAACAAACAAGGCTTCTTCGGATGCGTCTCAAAGAAAAGGAAGACCAGCTGCTGGGTGAAGGTGGCAAAACGCTAACACGTGGCACAGGAAAGGAAAGCTGGTGGTCTCCTGCTTCACTGCAGTCTTCTCCAGCAATAAGGTGTGTGTTCCAGCAGGTGATTGGGAAGAGCAGAATGAACGAGCAGGACTGAAGCTTGAGAATGGTGGGAATACGGTCAGCACTAGTGCAGTTCGCTTGCATGGGACTGCCCTTGAAGACCATTCCGAAGCTCCAACAGAAAGCAGCAGCATGGGCAGTGATGGGCGAGCCTCGCTATGGCCATGTAACATCCCTCTGGTGTGAGCTGCACTGGGGTGCCAGTTGGCTTCTGGGTGCACGTCAAGATGCTGGTTGTCACCTATAAAGCCCAATGTGGCAGGAGGTCTAAGCCAGTGTTCCTCAACCTTGGCTACTTTAAGATGTGTGGACTTCAACTCCTAGAACCAGCAAGGCTGGTTGGGGAATTCTGGGAGTTGAAGTCCACACATCTTAAAGTAGCCAAGGTTGAGGAACACTGGTCTAAGCTATTTGAGGGACCATCTGTCTCCCATAGTGTCTGCTCCAGTATGATGACTGGCATTGGGTCCCATCAATCAAACAACGCCATCTAGTGGGACTAGGAGGCGGGCCTTCTCTGTCGCTGCACCTCCCCTAGGGAAGAGCATCCCCCACAGACAGCACCCTTCCCCACACACCTCCTTTCTGGCTTCTGGCCTGGGGCTGGCTGATTTGGAGAGGGGTCCCCTTTTGGTGGTGGTCTCGCAGAAGCATGCCGTGTTCTGGTGGTTCCCTGCCCCCAACGCCCGTTCTTGTTTAATACTACGTTGTGTACTGTTTTAAGTAGATTGTTCTGTTTTTAATTTTCTGAAGCTGCCCAGAATTCTTTGCAGTTGGGTGGCCTAGAAAACTGAATCATAAATAAATTAGTAATGTCAAATTTATATCTCTAGGGCCGGATGAATTGGATCCTAAGGTGCTGAAACTTGCTGATGCTCTGGCAGAACCATTATGTGTCATCTTGAGAAGGCCTGGAGAACAGATGAAGCTCCAGATAACTGGAGGAGAGCAGATGTCATCTTTTTCATTGGGGGAGAGAGAAAAAGAGGATCTGGGGAACTGCAGACCGGTCATACAGGACCGATATCTGGGAAGGTTCTAGCGCAGATACGCAAGAGGTCAATCTATAAGGAACTCACAAATGGGGCAATATGTACAAGAGAAGGCAGCGTACATCTCTTACGAACTAGTCTTGCCAAACTAACCTTATTAATCTAGTGTCTTCTTTGATGGATGGTAGGAAAGCTGTAGGCTTAATTTCAGCAAAGCATTTGACAAAGTGCTCCATAATGCTCTGATTAGCAAACCAGCTAAATGTGGGCAAGAGTGGCAATTAGCCAGCTAGTTAAGCCCATCCATCAAGAGGTAATATTTTGGTTGATGGAGTCGGACATGACTGGACTTAACGTCAAGGGAAACCCTTACCTTTACCCTTACTGCCCTGAAAGAAACAGGAAGGGAAATAAATCTGGGGGAGAATAGAAAAGTCTGGGTGGCTTCACATGCAGGACCAGCTGTGGTACTCCAGAATGTTACCTGTTCTGAGGCAGCTGTAAGAGAACTCCTAAGTATGAAAATGAAAAGGGCCACAAGAATGTCCAGATCAAATCTCCGTGACTTCTGAGTGTGCAAGAGGAATAGCCGTGGACCACCGATTGAAGATGAGCAAGCTAAAACATCTAATACAATACTGGGCTACGTTGACGGAAACTTTCCATCCAGATTGTGAGAAGTAAAACCGCACTTGGAGTCTGTGCTCCCCTTCTGGGCATTACACTTTAAAAGGGAGGTAGAGAAGCTGGAACAAGGTTCAGAAGTCTACTGCATTTAGCTCGCAGAAGGCAACGCTAAATGTCTCTAATGACGGTTTGCAAGTAATGATGGTCTGCAAATAGCTAAAAGTCTGCCACATCCCTGCAGGGGTGGAGGTGCAAGATGGCAGGCATAGCGTTGCAATCAATGCCCCACCCCTTTTGTGCATGTGCCACACGCATGAGCTAAAGGGGCTGGGCTTCAATCAAATACATGACTCTGGGAGGCTAACAATATTAAAAATTATACAAAATTATACAAAAAAACCATAAAACATGTAGCAGCTGGCACAAACAATGAAAGCAGTGATCAAATGTTCAGCCCAAGCAAGAAACGGGCACGCTGGCTGGGGAATTCTGGGAGTTGAAGTCCACATGCCTTAAAGTTGCCAAACACTGTTCCAGAGGGCGGGGGGTTCTCCTCCTCAAAAAGGGTCTGCGGGAGGAGACTTGTATGATGTCAGAAGGGCAGAAGAGTTTGGGCAAGAGAGAACGCCAATACATTCTGACAATAAATTTTATTCAGAGGCAGAAGCTTTTGTGAGCTGCATCTCACTGCACTGTATGCAAATTTTATTCAAAGGATGCAGCTTTCGCCTTCGAATAAAATTTGCATCTGATGAAGTAAGCTGCAACTCACAAAAGCTTATGTCTTTTAATAAAATTTGTTCATCGGAAAAGATGCTCCCAGACTCCTCCTGAATTTGGGGTACTGTAGACCAGGGTTTCTCAACCAGGGTTCCGTGGCACCCTCGGGTTCCATGAGAGGGCACCAGGGGTTCCCTGGGAGATCATGATTTATTTAAAAAATTATTTCAAATTCAGGCCACTTCACATTAAAGAAGTAAGTTTCATTCTTTATTTTCAGCTTAAGAACACTGTTAATGCACTATGCAGGCCTACCCATAAAACAAATATAATAATTTTGTAACTCCTGGCCTATATTTGAGCCTGAATGGGCAGGGGTTCCCCGAGGCCTGGAAAATATTTCAAGGGTTCCTCCAGGGTCAAAAAGTTGAGAAAGGTTGCTGTAGACTAACACAGCTCTTCTCCTACATCAGCAATCCATTATATATCTGTGAATTTAAACCAGCTGAGATTCTTCTCACCAACTCTAGGGACTCAAAAGAGGACCTTGAAATTTTAAAAAGGACATTTTAATTAGGAAAATGTGTGGTGTTTGTATGATTCTTTCCTTTTTAACATATTTACTTATTTTCCTCAGTAGATAAAACAGATTTTTGTCTTTGCTGGAAATATGGAAAAAAAATGTGGGAATTAGCAATCCAAAGCATTTCATGTGGATTTCTCCACTCATTTAAGCTATGCAATTTGGAAAAAAAATATTTTCCTTTAGAGCATCACTGGTATTTTTGTTCTGCCATTGGAAAGAGTCATGGCATGCAAGTTCCCTGAAGACTTAATTTACTGACTTTTTCCTTTCTTCGGTTAATTGTTCTTAGGGATCTTTGGGATTTTCCATTAGTGCCCCAGACATCATCCATTCCTCCTCATTTAAGTTATTGATGGCCTTTCATTTGAATTCAGCAATGGATCCTTAACGCCAAGCAAGGAAGTTGGTTGTCTCTCTTCCCAACAGGTTTCTTAAAACAAAACGGGTGGTGCCTTTTTCAGATTCATCTTGATTTTCCCCTTTTTTATCGGCCTTAGATGATGAAAAGATAATTACTGTTCAATGAAGTGTCTCCCAGACCTTGAATCCAGCCTTATTAATAGAGCTGACTTCTGTTACACACACACACACACACACACACACACAGGGATGCTGTGCAGAAACAGGGAGACCCATATGGCTGCTATTTTGTTTACCTTCAGGCATAAGGGTGGTTGCAAGCGAAAAGGGGCTGTATAATTATGATGGGGCTGAATTACAGGACACTTCCTCTATTCAGTCATGGGAATGGTCTGTGAGCTCCAATTTCTAGCAAGCTTTTGCTCGGATCATCCACCTTCCGGGGCTGTGACTGCATTTCTTGGAAGTGCCTCCCCTGGGCATTCCTAGGACGCCTGCCATGAAACTTTCCGGGTGTAGGGATGGGGGCAGAGAAGAATGTAATGCTTCCTCTGAGGAGGCCCCCATGCAGTTTCCTTGGCATAATACCGAACGTCTTAGCCCTGCATTTTTCAAACTCCCCACCCTAGCATACATCCTTGGGAGTTCCTGATGGTCCCCCATCCAAGCCTAACCCTGCTCCACTTTCAAGATCAATAGACTGCGAGGTAGCCAAAGTCTACCACAAATCTTGACCCCCTTCTCATCCAAGAGGGTCGGCAACCCAAAGTCCCACTGCAGCCCTCCAAGTTCTTTGGGGGGGGGGATCCTGGAACCCCTGCAGATCCCAACGGATGAAAATGGCACTGACCTTTGAGGGTGGAGAATGCCCAAAAGCAGAAATGCAAGCCTTAAAATAGAACCGCTGAAGAAAAACAAAGACAAATTTCCACACACAAGAAAAAAACAGGCTTGGTCCTTGCCCTGTATGCAACAGGGCCCTCTCTGCAGTATAACATGAACAACCCCCGCAATAGGGGCCCTCGTATTCCCCCTCTGAAGTGCAGTGCTCCCTGCCCTGTGAGATAGAATTGAAGGGGTACAAACCTCTGGAAGGCACGGCCTTGGCGTCCTGGGACGGGGTGCTGGACGGGGAGAACATCAACCTGCCTCATATTGGCCATCCCCCCACCCCAGCGACACCAGGGGTCTTTTTACCACTGAGGTGGGGGTCCTATGGGGGCAAAGGGCATTCTTTCTGGTGCACCTACACCCTCTTTGCATTTTAGCTGCCTGCCCCTCTTTAAGGTGTAACTCTACTAGATCACTGCTGGCTCCATCTCGGATTTCAAAGCATTGACAAGTCAGTTTGGGATGGGGCAGAAGAGAGTGGCCATGGGCTTGAACGAAGTGATAAATGCTCTTCTGCCACTTGATGCAATTTCATCGGAGGAGGTTGGATAAAAGCTAAAGAGAGGACCAGAGGCTGGAACCACAGGTCACCTTAGCCCCAGTCTAACAGCAATGTCCTGAGCATTTCTTCTCATGTGTAATACTGTAGATTCAACTGGGTTTCAATTCTATTTGAATTATGAACACAGTTCTGGTCTACTTGCTTTGTACTGAAAAACACATATAAGAAACTCTTTGTCATGCTCTGTTTTGCATCCATTTGGTCTCAGTAGAACCTCCTTTTGATACAACAGTGGTTTCACTTGAAATAATTTTACTTTTGAAAACAGGAAAACGACAGGATAGTTACATGTAATTCTATATGCAAAATTTCAGCTGGGTTTGGACCACACAGGCGAAAATGGAGTTAAATGGTTGTTACAAACACCCTGCCATTTTTTTAGCATATTATATGAGCTGCACTATGACATGGTTAAGTTAGGGTACGGTTTATCTATTTCAGCACACATGTGATATGAAGACTAGGCCAGCCTCCTCCTGGGCACGCACCCCCTTCCAGATCATTTGGGATTCCTTTGGTTTGCTAGCTGGAACTGCACAAGCAATAACCCAAGGCATCTGCAGTCTGCCTGGGGAGCTAGGGGAGAAGGCTGGTGTGTGTGCATGTGTGTTCTCCGCCTTCATGGAGGAGATTCTGGAGGCAGCATCGGAGTTCAGATGGCCACCGACATGGCTCAGATTCAGCGGAGCAAGATGGCGGCATGAAATAATTCATGGTCCTCTCTAAGGAGGTAGAGTTCATCTCTTTCTGGAATGAGACTGCCTCTGCCAGCATCTTTTGAAATCAGCCAGCATACTTCTAGGCTGCATCACGGTTATTTTTAACATTGGAAAGTCTTGTTATGCTAAAAGGACACCAGTGCACTAGGCTCCAATTATATAGATGGCATCATAATTAATCTCTCTCTCTCTCTCTCTCTCCCTCTCTCCCTTCCCACGTACCTGTGCACAGAAGTGCTTGGCACTAACTGGACACATCACCGCTTTGTGGAACGCAAAGCAGCGCCTTCGGATGGAAGCCAAGCCCCAAGGGCTGTGCTCACAAGAGCAAACAGGTGTGTTGCCTGGAGATCCCATTGCAAACACTCCTGTCGCTGCTGCATAACCCAGTC
The DNA here is from genome assembly GCF_035149785.1 of Candoia aspera. Classification (NCBI taxonomy): domain Eukaryota; kingdom Metazoa; phylum Chordata; class Lepidosauria; order Squamata; family Candoiidae; genus Candoia; species Candoia aspera. The sequence continues at coordinate 23,059,087 of NC_086161.1, read as the reverse complement.
TGGCTAAACCAGCTGCGGAGGCCGATGTCTCTGGCAGGGATGCAACATCTGTGGCTGAGGCCTGCTCAAAATGCCCCCCCCCCCACTTCGTGACCGCCACCAAGGGATGGTGGGCTCCAAGCTTGCTCAGGATGTGATTACTGCCTGGGAAGCAAAAACAGGCTGCTGGTGGGCTTGAATCAAAGTCATTGTGGCCCACAGCAAAGGAAATTTTAACACTGTCTCAAAGAGCTCCAAAATCTGCTTGAGATGCCACCTGCTTGTTAGTTCTGGATAATCGTAGCATCCTGGAGAGGGTTGGGTGGATTTTCAAAATACTTCACCTGCATTCACGGCTGTAATGTGGTGGTGATGGGTTTGGGCTTATTGTGATGTGTGACCAAAAGTGTGGATTGTTAATCATGACAACAGGAAGCCCCCTGTGGCCCCACAACTGCCTACATCCTGCATCTCCTTTTTGTGGCCTTGATAGCCAAAAGCAGAAGACAATTTCTCACCCCTTTGAGGTGGGAATTGGTAGAACTATTGCGTAAAACAACAATTAAAAAACAGCGTGGCCATCTATGCAATGCAGCCCCACCTCTTTATGGTCCTCACCCCCCTCCCCAAGCACTGAGGGTGGTCCCTGCTTACCAAAAGTTTGCTCAGCCAAACACATCCCTAAGCCACTGGCTTCATTGACTCGAGGAGGAGAGCAAGGTTTACATCAAGCGAATGGATGAAAAGAAGAGACAAGCTAAGTGGTGGTATGCTTCATTTTGGCTTAACGCAGCCAGCGACTTGTGATTGAGTCAGCAACCTACGGTTAAGCAACAGTGTGTAAACACAGCTCCTGTTGACCTTGTAGTAACTGCAGTGCATTCCAAGCACCGATGGTCGGATATTTGATAACCTGTTCTAGACTGGCTGGTTCGCAACTCCTTGTCTGCTCTGTTTCCCTTCGTTTCGAGTTAGGGAGAGCATCACTCCGCCTCCAGCCATCTGGGGTTTGACTCATTCCCCAGGATTTCTCAGATTGAGTCGACACCGGCTCTGAGAGACCAACTCCTCTGGCTCCTGGATTAAGCAGGGTTCTTCAGGAAAGTGCAGTCAAGTGGAGGTAAAGTCCATCGTTCAGCCTTCCCGATCTCCAGGGATGGTCATACGGGTGGAGGAAACCATAGGGGTCCAGAAGATGCCACAGCGACTTCATGCATATCATTACACTGTCGTGCAAAGGACAGGAAAGTTCACTGTCTGCACAATGATGTAGGTGATGTCATTTTCACCCCTTGTCCCCCCGCCCCATGGTACAAGGGACATGGAACATGGGACAGGTGCTGCAGGAGGCTGACTCCCTTACATCTGATATCAGCTCCCTCCCTCTCTCTCTCTCAGCCTTCTTTCCATCCATGTTGCTGGGATAATAATATATATATATTTAAAATCTAAGATGCCGAAGACACTGAGAAAGATAAATGGGGAAAGTTGACACGGATGCCAGAAATGAGCTGGGGCGTCCACAGAACGGTGTCAAAAAAGCCAGGATAGTGGCCACAGCCACACAAACCCTTCCCCTTTTTTTACATAAAATAGGAACTGCACTTCAATTGCACAGCTGGAGCTGCCATCTTGACATTTTTAGCACCCCTTAAATCAAGCAGTGGAGAAACAAGCCGGCCTAGATGTTTCCCTTCCAGCTCCCTGCATCGAGCACCTCTAGATTCTGGCATGCCTTAAAGGAGCCAGCAGGCAAGTGGCCAAGATACACAACCCGCACTGGATCTGGGGCTCCAGATTTGATTTCTGCTCAGACTGCAGCTCATACAATGAAAGAATAGCCGTCGGCACCTGCACTTCTTCCACCCTGCAAAACACTTTCTGCAGCCCCATCCCTCAGAGGCAGGTCAGGCTGACAATTGGACCTACTGCCCAGAGTCTCCAAGGACGTGACCATGGCCACAACAGGACCTTCCTGGAACAAGAGTGCTCACATTGGGCACTTCCAGGGAAGACTAGGAAATACCCCTGCCCAAAACAGAATCACTGTTAGTCACTATATTCAGGTCTGAGCTTGAAGGCCAGTGATCCGACGCAGTGCAGGGCAGCTTCCATGTAGCATGCACAAATTAATTATGTAATTACCTCATTTTCTTGGTTTCCATGTTATGCTGAATCATAAACAAACCCATTGGGCTAGGTTGACACAAGCATACTAAAAACTGCCAGAAAAAAGTGCTAGCCAAGTGTAGGGTCCTGTGTGCATGCAGCCCCAGTGTCTTTAGTAACTTGGTTAAGCCTGTTGTATGAAAACAGCCACGGAGTCCTAAAGCAGCTGGAAGAAAAACATGTCTTGCTGAGGTCCGGCAGCCTGAGGACACATCCCTGCAAAACTGTTGCCCACAGGGCTCAAGCCATGCCCAGTGCTGCCTGGCTGGCCAGTGAGAAAGAAGCTATTGGCATCTTGAAGCCTTGCCAGTCTTCTCCTGGTCAAGACAGCAGGCCGCCCTGGAGGGAGTGGGTGGCATTCCCCAGATGACAGTCCTTGACCAGGGTAAAGTGAGAGCATTTCCACACCCAATAGTAAGATGCTTTGACTGGGTGTTGAGTTGAGTAGGTTAAACACGTTGTGCAAATCCACCTGCTGTGTGCAAGCCTCAGATCTTTGCCTTATCAGCTAAAGCCCTCAGGAAAAAAGTTGCCTTTTCAATTGATTGTTGGTTTAATTTGTACAGATGTTTGCCATTTATAAAGAGAGAATAAACAAGGGATGTGTGCAGGGTCATATGGTTTATGCTAGAAGCATGTAAGTATCTGCAATGTCCAGTTGGCTACCAGTATAAGGGGTGCTTATGTGTTGGATTACCCCTATTGCATGAAAGAATCATGGGCCAGGACCACGTGGCCTAGCTTTGCGGTTAGATATTCTGCAATGATACTCCAGATGCGCTGAACTCTTCTTGGGGGATGTTAGTTAGAAGGCTGCAACATGCATAAAGGTTGGGAAGCCATTTTATGCAGATTGTTGATGATCTTCAGGAAGTCAAGAACACCCCGTATGTAAGCTGGTCCGCTGTTGGCATATAAAGAAAATGGTGAGTCACGGTCACCTAAGTTGTGACTTTTGGATGGCCGATAGCTAATGGTTGAGGCTCCAGAGCTGGGATCTCACAGATCCCACAGCTTGGAGGAAAAATGCTTCATCGGCTTTGTGGTTCCTCTGGAGCTTCTCTGGGGGATGTGCCTTGTGAAACACCAGGAAGGACATTGCTAGCGCTGTGAGGTAGTCCAGACAAGAGGCACAAGGAGGACTACTAGCTCTACTTTTATTCTAAGGTTGCATTAAGAGAATCTTGCAAGACTGAAAGTATTTCTCCCCTCCTCTCCTTTTACTCTCAAGAAAACCGGGGAGGGTCCCGTGGGAAACGCTTCCCATGCCCCTTTCTCCTTCTGTGGGCTGAGATACCTTCTGCATGATGGCTGTCCAGTCTGCGCCTCTCCCTCCCGTCTCCCAAGGTCACTCCCGCAGGCCATTACAGAGATGAAGTCTCCTTCTCAGCCCGCTCTGTGGAGTCAGTCAGCTTGCAACGAGGAGAGCTTTTCTCCCGCTGGCTTCTCGGGGGATGACTTCAGCGTTGCTTCCGAGTGCTGGGTGGCATCAGGCTCATGGCGGATGACCTCAGCCTGGGTGCAGCACCGGAAAGTGCCAAACACTTGGGTCCCTCTGGAAATGACCTCGCCCAAAGTGGGCTCGCCTCTTCGCAAGCTTATGAAGGCCAGAATAAATAGGCTGCTTTTTTCAAAGACCGCCCCCACAGCCTTTTCTTTTGCGCAGAGGCCCCTTGCAAGGCTGCTCCACCACGACGTCTGCTGCTCGGGCTCCAAGCCCAGAGGGGTGTGAGGTGGCGGGCTCCAGCAGCAGCTGTGGGGAAAGTGGCCTGGCTCTTCCCCCAGAGACCTCTCCCCATCGTTGGAAAGAAAGCGCTGCATGCACTCCCCGATCTGCCTCATGTCCTTTGCTGCCTTTGGGCGTGGCGCTGGAAGGCACCCGTGGCCGGTCAGTCAGCTTCCATCCACAGAGCAGGGAGGGCTGACATCAGTATGCCTTGGGGGGGCCCTGGCCCTCCAAGTTCCCCCCTAGCTTGCCTCTTCTTTGGGGCAGGGTTGCAGTCTTTTAGTGACTAGGGCTGTTCTTAACATGGAGCGGGGGAGAGTGGAAGGTCTCAGAGGTGGACTTATGTGCAAAGTACGCCATGATGCACATCCACATGCTCAGGATTTCACCATTTTTCCTCAGCTTTATGTATGTGGTGGAGAAATTTCTCTTTGCAATCCCCCAGCAGGCAGAGGGGTCCCTTACAAGCCCAAATGATGTCACCATTGCTCCAGTGATGTGAATGATAACACCAATTACATCATCCCTTCATTTGCATGATGACATCATGATGCACGTGGTGTTGTTCCCCCCTTGCCTCTCCTGCAGATGCCCATGCTGAGACACCCATCAAGCCACAATGAGAAGCCACAGCCACTTGGAAAGAAAGGTGGGATGTTGTCCTTCCAAATGGATAGGATGCTCGTGTGTCTGGGGAGCATGTGAAAAGCTCCAGTCCTATACAGTGAGAAAATGGGGCATCCTGGGCAGATGACAGAAATATCCCTTCCGATAGTAAGAAGGAAGTGGGGGAGGCCAAATGGTTGCTCAGTCCTGGGAAAGTAGGAAGTCTGAGAAAGAGACTTGCAACAGCCCCATCTTGACCTTGTAGGTCTTAAAAGTGAAAATTTTGGACAGACTTTCAAGATGCCCTGCAACAATCAAGTAGCATTTCTGGAATCCCCGCAGGGCCTGTTTCTTGACCTGGCCTACTCAAAAGGGTGACAGATTAAGAGGCAATAAATCATTGTGATATTTCTGCCCCACATGCCTGGCATTATTCAGCACTAGGATTGTGTCCTCTCATGCCTAGCACTGATTGCTCTATTCCTATTTATGGCCACAACCTTTCATAGTCATCAAATCCTAAAGTCCTCCAGCACTTACTCAGTTCGATACAACTTGGCCCAGAAGATTCCCAGAATCCCACAGGGGCTAACCATCCTAGGAACCCTCTGTAAGAAGATGTGATGGCCAGGCACAAGGATGACTGTGGGGAGGGGGTCAGAAAAGTCAAGATGGCAGCCACAACCATGGGACAATGCATGTAAAAACAGGGCAGGGCTTCGATTACATGGTGATGGATGCCATCTTGACATTTTTGACTGTATCCCATTCACTGCTAGAGGCTCCTTGGCAACCACTTTTCACCTACCTCCCAGTGAAAACTGCTCCACATTTTCCCAGCCTTTCTTTGTCTGAACTGTCTTTTTCTCTCTGTACACATTATAACAGTGTTTCTCAATATTGGCATCTTTAAGATGTGTAGACTTCAACTCCAGAATTCCCCCAACAACATGAAATCCACACATCTTAAAGTTGCCAAGGTTGAGAAATATTGCATTATACAATGTATTTCTCTTGTCCTTTTTTGCAGCAATTATTCTTTTTTATGCAATTTTTCTCATCCATAACCTCTTTCGCTTCATCATGCCACTAAGCAGGCTTTCCATGATTGTAATTCCACACACTTTTGTGGCACTTTGTAACAATTCTTTTTATTATGTTCCAACAAGCCTCCATATCATCTTGTCTCTTGTGCTCCTTACATTCACTCAACATTAATCTACTTCTAATACTTTTTTAATACTGGGCTCACACTTTCGTTTTCTGCAATTATTTTACTATCATCCATTTCTTTTACTTATTTCTTTTCTTCCAAGTCCATTTTTCTCATATCACTCTCGATATTACCAAAAAAAAGTCTGTTCTGCATTCATGTCTCATCATCCTTGTATCCTTTAATAATTCTCACATTCTTTCATCATAAGCAATTGCATCAGTCATGCTTTTAGACAATTAATTCCTTTGGTATGTCTATGCAGAAGCAGAGTTTTGCTTAACTCACACATTTGCAATCAAACTGACCTTCTTCTAAGCAGAGGCTCATTATACAGTCACCATTCTCATTCAGTTTTGGTTATTTGACAATTTTTAGAAAACTCATCCCTAGTTCTTTCATGGTCATCATTCACTGCAACATAGCATGGAACTATCACAAGTCCCTTAATTCCTATTTTCATACACACCCTCAGTAACAATTGGATGGCAGCAATTCAAGTTTTTTGAAATACATTCTAGCCCTTCCATTATACTAAACCTACACCTTTCCTTCCCTGCAGGTATTCCTCAATTCCATTCCACAAAATCAGACCACATTCATTCAGATCTCTTATATTCTTCATCCTTTTCTTAATTTCACATACAATCAATTTCACATACAATACCCTCCCTCCCTTCTTTACATTCATCATTTCCCATATGCCATGGTTGTCTCCAGATGGGTCCTAGATATTGACCTCCCATGCCCATTATGACTTTGGTCAATCAAGTCTTTCACACTATACTCTTACTGTGAAAAGTTTACCAAGTAATCATCTGGTTTAAGTGGTCCATCAAACTCACTTATTCTTAAAATATCCAGTTGATACACTTCTTTTCTGCTTTGACGATTTCAGGTTTTTCTTGGGCCATGTTCAGTTGTATGTTTCCTTTTAAACAAGAAACTCCTCCTTCAATACTGGTGTCACCAGTGTACCAGACTGCCTCACAGCTTTGGTCTGGCCACATCAATGTCAGCAGATCATGGTAGGCGATCTGATCCTACTGGGGTAATCTGGAATCCCCTACCCCTTGAGGCTCATGGAAGTTGAAGCCCAGCACTTCTGCAGAAGGCCAGATTGCCTGTCACTGCTCCAGATCTCCTTAAGGTGAGTTCAGTGCTCTTCCTCAGTAACTAGAGGGATGCCGCCCAATCTGGAGGTCTCATTATCTGATGTTGTTTGGGTGTTGGTCATGTCCATACAGTTTTGCTGGCACTAATACAGAAGTAGTTTACTTTAGCTTTTTTCTGGCCTTGATTCTGGAGCCCCTTCTCTAGGTGGGTGGGCTTCCCTCGTGCCTGCCCAACCCCATCTGCCCTCTTCCCACTGCAGATTGTGCTTAGCTCCACCCTCCTCTTTTGACCTCACCAGCACAGGTGAGCCAAGCAGGAGTTCCGGCTCTCACCAGCATCACTCACATTGATGGTGCTGAGTCCTCCCAGCAGGATAAGGAGGTGATCCCCTTGCAGGAAGATGTCCATTGGTCCACCTGTCTGCTGTTGGAAGTCCTGGCAAATCCAGCATGCCTCATTTGCAGGTGAATTAGCATGTAAATTGAGTTGTCCCACAATGCAACTCTGAGGAAGCTGTTTGTTGTCACTCTCTCTTTCCCCTTCTTCCACCGATCAAGCAGGCAGCATGGATGCTGCTCCCTTCATCAGGGCCATGTGCTCGGGCCTTGATGAAGAATTCAGCCCCTTTCTTCCACACAGCTCTTGGCAGCTGTAGGGCTGAGAGTTTAGGGCAAACTAAGTATTTAGAAAGGAAAGTGTCCTGACTTAAGCAAAAGACCACGCTGAGACGAGGAGATTGTCTCTAGTGTTTATTATCTGCTCTAGTAGACAGAAAATCCTACCAAATTGAAGGAGCATGGGAAACCCACACAGATAAACCCAAACTCAAGGCGGGTCTGCTCTGCGTTTCTTTGAAGGACAGTTCAAAGCCTCTAAACTACGCATTGTCATGCGCTGCCTACCTCTGAATAACGTTCAGACACTGGTTTGCAAATCAGGTTCTGGTTTATTTCAGGGCAGGTACAACGTTGGTAGAAAAAAGCTGAGAGTGACAGGAGCGCGCCGGTGCGGGGTTTAAATACCCCGCGCCGGTCAGCGCCCCCTCGCTCACGGTCACGTCACCCCCCTTAGTCCCATGCGTTGCCCTGCCGTTGGTTGAGGGTTTCCAGGATCGCCCATCCTCAGGTTTCCATTCTTCTGCTGATTGCTTTCAGCTGGGCGATCCCCGTTGTATTGCCGCTGATGGCTTGGGTGGCTCCGTGATCCGTTTAGCTATTGTTTGTTAGCCGTTAGTCGTTGTGGGTTGATGGCTACTTAACTTGTGCCCCTTCACTTATTTCCTTGTCATTGTCATGTGTGCCATTGCGCTGATGACTTTAGCTCAACGGCACTCATGACATACTGCCCCCTTTTCGAATAGTGTTCTCCCCCGGTTTTCTTGGTTTTCCCCGTGGAGCTGTCAAAACGCCAGATTTTTTTTTTTTTTTTTTTCAAAGTTCCCGCCGGAGTAGTTGTCGCCCCTCCCTTTGCTCCTCCCTCTACCACGTGCCTTCCCAGGGTGTGTCCATGGTGCACATGCTCGGGTTCTGACCTGGCGTGCGCATGCTCCAACCACACCCTGTTTGTTTGGCTCAGTTCGGCGAGGCGAGAGGCGTGGCTGGTCGGGTGCTTCTCAGCTCCAGGTAGGGCCCTTCTTTTCTTATTTAGAGTGCGTCGCCTTTGTTGTGTCTCCTGGGCGTTGCCCCCAGGTTGCCCTGTTGACTTGCTTGCCACTCCCCCGCGGCCGGGGGGCGGGGGGAGGGTGCTGGCGATCGTTTGTCACCACCCCGTGGGCCCGGGGCGGGGGGAGTGAGTCCCGGGGGGGGGAAGGTCCACCCAAGTCGCGGGCTTGGGGGGGGCCCTTTCCCTTGGGGCACGGGAGGCGGGGGGGGCCTGCGGGGGGGGGGTTGGTTTTGCTGACCTTGGTTGCGGTTTGTCGGGGTATGCCCGGTGAAATGCTCTGGTCAGGTCAGGCGCGTTAACGTTGTGCGCCGCCACCCATTCCGGGTGGGGGAAGTGTTTCCACCTGACCAGATAGTGTAGAGTTCCTCGTTGCTTGCGGGAGTCGAGGATGTCCCTTATCTCGAAGTGGTGTTGCCCGTCGATCATTAGCGGTGTGGGCTGTGGCGTGCTTGGGTGCCATCGGGAGGTGGTTGCCGGTTTTAGGAGGCTGGTATGGAACACCGGGTGGAGTCTCCGGAGGTTGTGTGGCAGGTCCAGGCGTATTGCTACTGGGTTCACTATTTGCGTGACTCGGAACGGCCCGATGTACTTAGGCCCCAGTTTTTTCGAGGGTTGGGTTGACTTTAGGAACTTGGTGGAGAGATAGGCCATATCCCCCGCCTGGAACGTCGGTTGTTGGCGCCGGTGCTTGTCGGCCTGCTCTTTGTAAGCAGCCTGTGCCTCCTTCAGCGCCGCCGTGATTACTGGCCATGCTTCCGCGATCTTCCGTCCCCAGTCGCTGGCGTCCACCTGGGGTTCCGGGGGTTGAGGTAGCTCCGGTATGGGGACGAAGTCGCGCCCCGAGACTACTTCGAACGGGGTTTTCCCCGTGCTCGTGTGGACGGCGTTGTTGTATGCGACTTCGGCGAACGGGAGCAGTTCAGCCCAGTCGTCTTGGTGGTAGTTCGTATATGATCGTATAAATTGCTCTAAGGTGGCATTAAGAACCTCAGTGGCTCCGTCCGTCTGCGGATGCCAAGCCGTAGATAGGGCCTGTTGGGTCCCCGTCAGCTTCAGGAAGGCCCGCCAGAATTTGGAGGTGAACTGTGTGCCCCTGTCGGTCACCACACGTGCGGGACATCCGTGTAGCCTGTACACGTGGATGAGGAAGAGTTTGGCTAGTTGTTGTGAGGATGGGACCGACGTGCAGGGGATGAAGTGGGCCTGCTTTGAGAAGTAGTCCTTCACCACCCAAATGGCCGTTTTCTTCTGGCTGGGTGGGAGGTCCACTATAAAATCCATAGAGATTTCCTCCCATGGGCGGGAGGGTTCTGCCACCCGTTGCAATAGCCCCGCGGGTTTGCCTGGTGCCCGTTTGGCCCTAGCGCACGTTGGGCAGGACGCCACGTAGGTTTTTACGTCTCGCCTGAGCGCGGGCCACCAGAATTGGCGCCGTGTTAGGTGTAGGGTCTTGAGGAACCCAAAGTGTCCCGCTTGCTTGGCGTCGTGTGACCTATGCAAGATCGCCTGGCGTTGCGAGTCCGGGACGTAGATTCTGCCTTCCCCCCATGCCAGGTCTTGCACCATCGTTACCTTGTCGGGGTTTGCCAGGAACCAGGGGTCGGTTTTGAGGGCGGCGGCGAGGTCCGTGCGCATTCCCCCTGGTAGTTGCGGTTGGCTTCTTTCCGTCGCCGGTTGTCCCGCCGTCGGCTGCGCCGTAGCGTCGAGCTGCCTCCGTGCGCCGCTTCGGGTGGTCACGGCCATCCCCAGTTGCGAGGCGGATAGGACCGTCCCAATGGTGTCTGGGGCGGGCTCTTCGTCTTGGGGCAGCCGGGAGAGGGCGTCGGCCAGGAAGTTCTTCTTGCCCGGCATGAACTTCAGCTGGAAATCAAAGCGGCTGAAGAATTGGGCCCATCGGACCTGTTTTGGGCTAAGGCGTCTAGGCGTTCGTAGGGCCTCGAGGTTCCGGTGGTCCGTCCAGACCTCGAATGGTTGGGTGGCTCCCTCGAGTAGGTGTCGCCATGTCTCTAGTGCCGATTTCACCGCGAAGGCTTCTTTCTCCCAGACGTGCCATCGCCTCTCTGTCTCGGAGAACTTCCTTGACAGGTAGGCGCATGGTTTCAGGAGCCCCGTGGAGTCTTTTTGTAGCAGGATGGCTCCCAGGGAGAAGTCTGAGGCGTCGGCTTGGACCACGAACGGCCGTTCTGGGTCCGGGTGCGCGAGGATTGGCTCCGTCGTGAACAGCGCTTTCAGCTTGTCGAATGCGGTCTGGCACGCAGGAGTCCAATTCAGCACTGTGCCTGGGTTCTTGGCGCGTCGGGTGTCCCCCACCCCTTTGGTTTTGAGGAGGTCCGTTAAGGGGAGGGCTATCTCAGCGAACCCCCGGGCGAATGACCTGTAGAAATTCGCGAATCCCAGGAAGCTCTGTAGTTGCCGTCTGTTGCGGGGCCGCTCCCAGTTTAGCACCGCTTCGACTTTTGCGGGGTCCATTTCGATGCCGTCCCCGGAGATTCGATACCCCAAATAGTCTAGGCGCTCTTTGTGAAACTCGCACTTTGTAGGCTTTGCATAGAGCTGCGCCCTTCTGAGCTTGTCGAGGACTTGCCTGACTAAGGTTACGTGTTCCTCGTGTGTTTTTGTGTAAATGAGGACGTCGTCGATGTAGACCAGGACCCCTTTAAACAGATGTTCATGCAGTACCTCATTGATGAGCTGCATGAACACCCCAGGGGCCCCCGCGAGTCCGAAGGGCAGTACCTTGTACTGGAAAGCGCCTAGGGGGCAGTTAAACGCCGTCTTCCATTCGTCCCCCTCCCTGATTCGGATGCGATAGTACGCCTCGCGAAGGTCCAATTTGGAAAAGACTTTGCCCGTGGACAGGTGGGCGAGCATGTCCTTCACCAGGGGTAAGGGGTATTTGTTGGACAGGGAAGCCGCGTTTAGGCCCCGGTAGTCGGTGCAGAGCCGTAGGGTCCCGTCTTTCTTCTCCCGGAATAAGACGGGGGCTCCGACCGGTGAGCATGCTGGCTCTATGAATCCCCTGTCTAGGTTTTTATCGATGAACTCCCGGAGGGTTGCCATCTCCTTCGGGGTCATCGAATAGATCTTTGGTCTAGGTAGGGGGATGTCGGGCAGTAGGTCGATCCGGCAATCCGTCTTGCGGTGGGGGGGTAGTTGGTCTGCCTCTGCCTCTCCGAAGACCTCGGAGAAGTCGGCGTATTGTTCTGGTAGGTCTGCTGTGGTAGCGGCGTTGTCTTGTGTGGTCGCCTCCGCTCGTCCTACCGTGGGGTTGCTTTTGCCAGCTGGTACTGGTGCTCGATACTCGCCGTCGCCGAATGTGAAGGTGCGGGTCGCCCAGTTGATCCGCGGGTTGTTTTTCGCGAGCCATGGCATCCCCAGGACTGCAATGGGCCGTCCGATGGGCGTGACTACGAACGATGTGCGCTCGGTGTGAGTGCCCATTTGCAGGGTGACCGGCTCGGTTTGTAGCGTGGCTGGTTTCCCTCCCGCTGTAGAGCCGTCCAGCTGGTGGAATGCCAGCGGCGTGGGGAGGGGGAAGCAACGGAGGTCGAGTTTGGCGACTAGGTCGGGGTGGATGAGGTTTTTTGAGCACCCCGAGTCCACTAGTGCCGCGGCCGTGGTGGCTCCGTTGCCGGCAGAGAGTTGAATTGCTGCCAATATTACGGAGCTTTTGTCGTTTCGTTGAGGTGGTCCGCGTTGCTGTCCCACCGCCTGCCTCGCCACGCGTCTCAGAGCAAGCGGGGAGCATTTCCCGCCGGCTGGTCGGGGTCGGTATTGTCCTCTTCCCCCCAGTAAGCGTCCCAGCCCTCTTCCGGTGTCGCTGTGGCCACGGTCATTCGGCGGTGAGGGGGCGGCCCCGGGTTGGGTGGTTTGGGGCTAATTTTCGGGGCGGGCTTGGGCGCGCTGGTCGGCGGTCGGTTGGCGAAGCAATCCGCCGTCTTGTGCCCTAATTTGCCACACCTCCCGCAGGGCTCCCGGTTGAACTTCTTTTTTGGGTATATGGGGCCGGCCATCCCCCCGTGTGGTGCGGGTACCTTTTTCCCGGCATAGTTTGTGTCTTCCGTGGTTGTCATAAGGAAGGTGCGGTGCGCGTGTTCGGCTTTCCCCGCGAGGTGGATCCACCCGTGTAACGTTTCTGGGTCGTCGCGGTAGAGGGCCCATTGGAGAACGTCGCGGTTGAGCCCCCTTTTGAAGATTTCCAGCAGGGTGGTCTCAGACCAGTCGCAGACCTTTCCCGCGAGGGCTTTGAACTCCAGGGCGTAGTCAGGGACCGTGCGTGTGCCCTGTTTAAGTCTCTGGAGTGCGCTTTTCGCCCGTACTTTAGCTAGGGGGTCTTCGAAGTAGTTTTTCATCTCTTTGATGAAAGCAGGGAAGGTGGCGAGGGCGGGGGAGCTGGACTCGTACAGTTGGACGTACCAGTCCGCCGCCCTGTCTTGGAGTTTGATCGCCACGGCGGCGATCTTGTCGGCCTCGGAGTCATAGGAGTGTCCGTGCCTCCCCATGAACTCCCTAGCGTTGGTCACGAAAAACGAGAGTTTTGAGGGGGTCCCATCGAAGAAGATGGGGAAGTCCTTTGGGGCCCGGGCGTTTTGTGCGGCCCCGCCTCTCGCTTCCCGGGGTGTGGTGTCGGCCGCCTGTGCCGTCTGCTGGCTCTCCACTGGCCCGTGTGGGTTCGGTGCTTCGCTCGGGGTGTGGGCTTGTGCGGGGACGTCGTTGGGTGGCGCGGGGGGAATAAGCGCCTGGAGCATGGTCCGGAGTTCCGTCAGCTGAGCCCGCATGGCCGCGAGTTCAGCTCGTGCCTCCTCGTCCACAGCCCGCGCCGGCGCTGGGGCCGGTTCCGTTGGCGCGTCCTCGGGGGTGGGTTGCCGGTGGGGTTCATCGTCCCTCCGCCGCGGGTCCGCTTCCTCCTCCGTCTGATGGGTGTCTCCGTCGTCCTCCTCCGTGTTGAGCACCGTGGGGCTGTCGCTCCACGCCCGTTGCTGGGGTGCGATGTGGGGCGCGGGGTCCTCCGCTGGTTTCGGAAGTCGTGCTGCTCCCTCCCGCGGTCGGGTTGCCTCCGTCGCCATCTCCCCTTGGGGTTGGAGCTGAGGCTCGGGTGGGGTGGGGTGGGCGTCCATGGCTCCGGGAGTCCGCGGTGCCTCTGGCCTCGGTCGGTCCTCCTCTGTCTCTTGCCGCGCGGCTCGCCCTCCTTGCCCGCGCCGTTCCGGCCTCATCTTGCTGGTCTTCTCACCGTCTACTCCTCCCGCGGCTCGTTGTCGTCCGGTGGGGCTCGGCGAGGCTGAGTTTATGACTCTCAGCTTTATGTCATGCGCTGCCTACCTCTGAATAACGTTCAGACACTGGTTTGCAAATCAGGTTCTGGTTTATTTCAGGGCAGGTACAACGTTGGTAGAAAAAAGCTGAGAGTGACAGGAGCGCGCCGGTGCGGGGTTTAAATACCCCGCGCCGGTCAGCGCCCCCTCGCTCACGGTCACGTCACCCCCCTTAGTCCCATGCGTTGCCCTGCCGTTGGTTGAGGGTTTCCAGGATCGCCCATCCTCAGGTTTCCATTCTTCTGCTGATTGCTTTCAGCTGGGCGATCCCCGTTGTATTGCCGCTGATGGCTTGGGTGGCTCCGTGATCCGTTTAGCTATTGTTTGTTAGCCGTTAGTCGTTGTGGGTTGATGGCTACTTAACGTGTGCCCCTTCACTTATTTCCTTGTCATTGTCATGTGTGCCATTGCGCTGATGACTTTAGCTCAACGGCACTCATGACACGCATGAGTTTTCCCCCCCTGGATAGGGGCCCCCTCCTGCTCACCATCCGCACTCATAACAGAAAGAAGAACAAAGGAACTTCATCTTTTCACCAAGATGGATGTAACAGAACAACAAAGAATAAAGTCAGTAAAACTCTCTTACTTATCTTAACCTAATCTGTCTAAGCGTGTGATTCTTTATGCTTGGGAGGGCTGAATGTGTAAGATCCATAACCTGTCTTTCTCTGGCATGCTCACTGAAGCTATCTAAGATAATTTTCTTTTTCTGTGCCAGCTTCTCAGCTGTGCTATAAGCTCTGCTCCATTTCAGTGGTTCTAGGCAGGCCGCTGAATTGGCTTCATCTACAAGTACCAAGGCCAATGGAGGCTGCTGGAGTCTGTCTTGGTGGAACTGAGATGGGAGGAACATCTGCCTGGAGTGAAAGTCCTAGATTACTTTTAGAGCTGAATGGAGTATATTTAAAGATATACTCTAAATATTTATTTAGAATTCCCCAGATTTGCCAGTCTGCCCAGGCAAATTTTGAACATTCTAAATTCAGAATTTAAATCCCAGTTCTGAAGATGGAATGCTTTAATTTATCACTGCATATCATGTTAAATTTTAGCATGTACTAATAGCACATCCCAAGCTTCCACCGTGCTGCCAAGGAGAAGGGGAGGAGAAATGATTTATTTAAATAACCTTTATAAATTATTTTATCGCTTTAATTTAAAGAAGAGGAGAAATGTTGGAAATGCATCCACTGCCATTCTGGTTTCCTTTTGGTCCTCCTCCTCCTCCTCCTGGTGTTGCTCCCCAAATCTCAATGAGTTTATTCACTGAGAATCTTGGCAAGGACGCAAAAATGCTTCTCTCCCAGGAGACAGCTTTGAACCCAGCCGGGCTCTGAGCATCGTCAGGGCTTCTGTTTCATCTTCAGGCAGTGCCTTGAGTCCCGGCCCTGGTGATGCCACCCTGAGTACCCCTGGAAAAGAAGAAACAGAGGCCACCACAGACGGCTTTTCCCAGTTGGCTGACACTGGGCTCTGGCAGGGCTTCCCAGGTGATGAACGCCTGCAGCTTGTTTCGCGCCCTTCATTGGTTCTTTGATTTTCTTTGCGTTTCTTCCCCCACTGAATTTCACAGCAGTTAAGCTCATCTCAACCACAGGGAAATTCCAGTGAAACCCACTAGGACAATGGAAATGTAGCAGGGCTGTTTGATGCAATGTTCAAAATGTGAAGCTCTATTCCAGGGAGCAGCATCCTACGTTCAGCCCTCACCTTGCACAATAAACACACGGACCCAAAGAAACCACCCCAGGAGTCTGACACTAAAAATAGTGGTGCTGCAGAAACAAAGGCACTGTGTGTACCTTTGTGGCTGCCATCTTGAGGACATCCTGGAGGACATCCCGGTACCGCATTATCCAGTCTGACCTTTTCTTGCATTGTTTGGGGTTCCCTGTGCATTCAAGGGCAGCAAACATCATGACTAGCCAGACCAAGCTAAGGCATGTTGTTCATTATTGGCACATAATGGGATTTGGGGTTCTTCCTGAAAGTCCCTTCAGCTCCTCAGCTCCTGGTGGCCACATGGACACATTCATGGCATTTTCTTGTCAAGAATAGTGAAGGACTTGCTACTGCCCTCTTTGGGGACTTTGATTCCCACTCTGGTCTATAGTCCCGGGATGTCCCGATGGTGTCCCATCCCCAGTATTAACCAGTGTAACATTTTTTGAGACGGCTGAGATTGCTTAGGTGGGGCCTCCTGCAGAGGACTGCAGTCTGTGTGCATCAGCTCAGTTGTACCTGGAAGTCTTCCCAAGTGCCAACAACATGTCCAGATAAACCTGGTGTGGCGGTGACAAGAGCCTGGTTCAGTCTCTCTGGGTTCAACAAGAACGCAAGGAGATCAGCAGTGGTGAGCGGTGGAGATAAGCTGTGCCAGGAAGGAGGGGGCTGTCCGCAGCAGCTGTGTCACCGAAACCTGATCCCAGGGTTGAAGGAGCTCCTTGCCGCCGTGGGAGACACAGCGCTCCTGATATTTTTTGCCGCGTCACACATTCTCCGGATGCTTCAGCTGCTTTGGCATTTCTGTGGGCTTTGGAATCTCATGACTATTTTTTGCCACCTCTTTTATTATGAAGCTTCAGTTGTCCCGAAGAAAAGTGATTTGTTATCTGGCCTGTGGAACGTTCTGCAACCTTCAGCCCTGCGAGGTCAGCCATACGTCCTATTTTGCTAGTGGAACCGAGGCTGGAGATTGTTCGGATGACTCTGAGGGGTTCCTGGGTCCATTCTGCTGTTCAGGCCCAATGCAGCCAAGAGAGGTACCGCTAAATCACTGCAAAATGATATTTCTTTTGTTAAGGTGGTTTTTACCACATGAGAGACATTGAGATGTCCTTTATTGTGCAATACAGTGACCTGGGTATCCCTCTGGGGCTCCCAAAGAGGGGTGGAATTCAAGAGGCTGAAAGTGGTGTGGTATTAGCACCACTGGGGTGAGTGCCGCTTGCACTCATTCCATCCAGTAAACAGGGTTTTGACAGGCTGCATGCCAAGATTGGCTTTAAGTTCTCTTCTGCCCCCGTCCAGCTAATGGAGCACCGAGCCAGCCTTGCAAATGGGCATCTGCAAGGGTGTCAAAAGAGTCAAGACCGCAACCGCACCATGCTATCAAAACCCTGCTTGTGATGCACCTATAAAAGGGATGATGCTTCAATCATGTAATCGCAGCCACCTGTTTAAGTTTTTTAATCCCCCCTCCCCTCATGACTGCCCCAGCCTGAAGGCTCTTCTCAAGGGGCAGATATGTTGGTGGGATGAAAGAATCAGCCCATCTCAAAAGAGCATCATGGACCAGGCCCGGTTCACAGGTTTAGGTCTTGCTAACTTGGCGTCTTGCTTAATCTTGCTTCATGCTGTTGATCAAGCGTTGCGGCATAAGAGGAAGTCACTAGGAGGAAATGGGATTCTTTGCCATCAGCCACTTGCTGCTCTCTGTGTGGACCATATCAAGGCCTTGACGTCCTCCCTTGAATCAGCCTGAGTCAGTTGGGTACATTCACATCTCTGTTGCAACAGTTCGGGGAGGCTCACTGTGAACCACCAGTCACATGCAAGTGGTATCCCAGGGAATCATGATGCAAGGTTGAGGATGCTGAGGTGTTCCAGGATAGTGGGAGGCTGCAGAATGAAGGATTCCTGAATGAACTTTCATCTCCTGGTTTGGCCTTCCAGGGTGGAAGACCACCCACTTGAAGGAGACTAAACTGCCAGAGCAGGTGGCAATTCCAGCCGCTGGAAGATCTCATTGGGGCTGTTTCATGCATTACGAGAGGGTTGGACTAGACGGGCCTTCTGATCTCTTCCAGCTCTGCAGTTCAATGATTCTATGAGAATACCAGATGAGATTGCAGCTGACTGGCATTCTCTGAAGAGTCTCTGTCTCCACGTGTGCTTGAAACTCATTTGCACGGTACTTTAAATACATTCTCTTTTTCAGATAGTCTTCTCCACCTTAGTACAGCCCAGCATGAGAATCCTAGGTTGGAAGGGGCCCTTGAGGCCATGGAGCCCCACCTCTGCTCGGGACAGGAATCCAGATGTAAACTTCCCAGGCAAGGGGCTGCCAGTCTCTCCCTGCCCTCAACCAATGAAGAAGAGTCCTTCCCTTGGGGGAGAATTGATTCCACTGTCCAGTTGTGGTTATGGAATACTTTGACAAATGCTTGCCTGTAGGATTCCCACAATCCATTATGGAATTGACCTGGTCAAAATATGAGGCAAGTTTAATCTGGCAAGATTTGTTTTTGACTTCTGATAATTAGTACCTGTCTTTTGAAGACGGATCAATCGCTTTATGATCTGTCCTAGACTCTTTTCCACTATCAGTGTCAGACTGACTTATCTCTGGTTTCATGGATCCTCCTTTTCCCCCTTTCCACAGAGAGACATTTGCTCTCCTCCAGTCATTGGGCACGTCATCTGTTCCCCAGGATTTCTCAAGGCAACATACCTCGCATAGAAACCCTTTGGTCTACCATGGGGATGAGCAACTTTTTCCAGGCTTGGTGCTGTACATGGCCCCAAACATCAGCAAGATGCTGAAGGCTACATTCCAGTGCACAGATATGGACGAAAACACCATTTGACTGACACTTAATTAACTAAGTTCATTCAGTAAGGTTACTATGTTGACTCTGCTTCTATGTCATACATTCTCCTTTCTGTTGCATAAATAAAGGCAACCTTCGAAAAGCCACACGTGAAAATCTGGGGGACCTCAGGTTTTGCACCAGTTTGATGTGGCACTTTAATACTTCATATCTTCTGAGTGTTTGAAACACTTCATACGTGTTATTTTGACATAATCCTTACAGTTATTCTGCTGGAACAATGCGATGATGCTGACATTGTGAAGGGGGTTGCTGAGTGCTGTGCTCCCCCCCACTCCATGATGCAGGTATGATTGGAGCCAATAAAGCAAAGAGAAGCAAACAGAAATGTGAAGCTGGATTCCTGAGCAGGATCTGGAACAAGGATCTCCATGCTATTTGGCAAGAAAACCCAGCTAACCAACATCCAAAGGGGTAAAAGCAGACCTTGGAAATTTACCATTTGGTGACCTGTGGTCCAAACGGAGGTTTCTGGGTGCATCAAGAAATGAGATTGGGTATGTCTTGCTTTACTTAGGGTATGGTCAAAAAAAGTCAAAAAAAGATGGTGGCCATGACAGCCATCCAAAAACATGGAAACTCCACCCATGTTTTTATGTGGTCACAAATAGGACACATATAGAAAACAGGCAGAGCTTCCATCGTACCATCATGGTTACCATCTTGGCTATTTTGACCTCAGCACTGTAAGGACATCCCTGGCTTTATGGGACTGTCCAAACTTCATCTGGCAAGCCAGTGTGATACAGCAATTAAGAGAGCCAGTCTGGCATCTTTTGGTCCCCAGCTGAGGAGACAGACAGGTGGTCTGATCTCTCACAACCTTCCCTTCCTCCCTTGTGGTTCTTCTGAAATCCCGGGAGGCAGCACAGACTGGTTGTCGGGTCTGGAGAAAATACTGGAGGGAGGGGCAGTACGTTTGCTACACCTGTGTCACTTTTTCTAACCTTTTCGGCTCCCGGTTCAGCGCAGAGGGGAGGGGACTCTGCTGAAAATCATTTCTGGCAGCGGGACGACTGTCTTGCTGGCTTGCAGGCGCTCGGGCTCAGCTGAGGGGCTTGACATCTGGGTCCTGCTGTCCCGCCTCCCTTCAGCCACGTGCCCCAGGGAGAAGACGTCGTCTGGTGAAGTCATCTTGTGTCTGGGGGGTCAGGAATGTGACCCTGCTAATTGTGGAGGTTGAAGTCATGCGAAAGGCACACTGTCAGCCCCCCTGCCTGGGCTCCTGGAGAGTCTGCAGATGCTGGCGAGGAACAAAAGGGAACCTTGCGAGGATGCCTCCGAGTGACACGGAGAGCTCATCTCAAAGGCACGGCTTGTTCCTTTCCCCTGCATCGCCAGCCCCAAATGTAATGTATTCTGGGAAAACGCTTTCAATGGGACCACTGCGAGCAAAGACTCCATCCACAGTTCACGGGGGTCGGGGGGCATCCTGATCACCTTTCGGATTAGAAGGGAGTTGTGCAAGAACACGTATCTCAGCTAGCTGGACAAGCAAGGGTTCTCTACCTATTCATCACCTGGGTGCCCTTTTCCTACAAATTTGCTGGTTCAGGAACTGTCCTGTTCTGAGTCTGTCCTTCCTTTCGTGTGAGATACTACAACCCATGTTCTTATGTAGCAATAATAGCACCCCCCAGGTACAAAATGGGGCATCAGCAAATCTGAAAGACTCTCAAGATTTGAGAAAGTTTTTAAAATTTTTCAGAAAAACAAAATCCAAGATTGGGGAAGTCCAAAGCCAGTTTAATCTCAACTGAACGTGCTTACTGGCCACAAAACATCTGTAGTGGAGGGAGGGAGTCGGAAACTGGTTGGGAAGAGGAATGGAATATTAGGAAGGAGAGCCTGGCTGGAGAACACTCCAAGAGCAGCGTTTTATGAAGGTCTTCACTGCAGTTTTGAAACATCCCCACCTTGATCGGTCCAGTGAGAAGAATCTGGGCAGCAGCAGAAGATTCCAGGAGAATTTTCTTGCATATCTTCCCATTCCCATGGGGTACCAATCACTCTTCTCTGTTGCCCCATTGGAGATGAATTGCAGTGGAGATTCTTCATACTGAACCTCAATTAACTTCTGAGGAAAACTACAGAATAAGGAAGAAAAGCTGTTCCAAGATGACCAAACTCACACAAGGTCCCTTGGTCAGACTTGACAAGCCTTCTGGCCACTTCCTTTAAAAACCATCAAAAATCTTATGATTTCTTACTTATTAAGAAATGCTAGGATGGCACAAGCATCTTGCATTGGATAAAGTGGACTGTAATTCACAAAACCTTGTGCCATAATACAATGTATGTCACCAACAACACCCACAAAGTTGGGCTACTGTAATGGGCTGACAGCTACAAGCCATCAGGAAATCATAAGGGATTTTTTAACTGCCATTTTGGCCGTTCTTATCCACAATTCTTATCCACAATTGCTTCACCACTGGACAGCACATTCATTTCCAGATGCATGGTATCAGGATTCCAGAATACATTGACATTCTCATGATTTTATAACTATGCTTAAGATCCTGTGGACAGGATGGGCTGGTGAAACAGACTGGACTAGACTCACAAACTGAATCTTCCCATGCTGTCAGCCTTACCAGGTGGACCAGACAGGAAACATGACCAGATGAGCTAATTTTATTGTCTCAAGTCTCAAAGTACAATTCCCCCCAGTCTCCTTTACATCCCAAGAAATTAGGGAGGGTCTCTTCTGAGCCTCTTGCCCTGTCCATTGTGCAGCTGAGAGCTATGCTGTCTCTTATCTGACCTAGGCAGCATATCTGGGCACAGTCTCCCAAGGTCATTCCCACATACCATTACATCTGCAAAGGAGGCAGTGCCAGGCCTACCTGTGGTCTGTATCAGCCAATCTCATTACATGCTCTCAACCATGACAACCATTCCCAAGTAGCTGGGGGCTAATAAGTGTCCAAGAATGCAGATGTCTGAAGATTCAACATCAGAAAACTGAGAGATGCAGTAATGCTCTATTATTAGGAAAAGACTCCTTGGAAAAGTCTTGTTTGGGCCGATCTGACTCTTCTGCTGAGTCATCCCTGATTACCAGTAGCTGGTGCAGATGGAGTCTTCACTTGTGAGCAGACCAACCCTGGAGTGATCTCTGACCTCTGCAGGGTTGCTACTACCTGCCGACCCAGTTTCTGTTCTTCAAACTCCTTAGGCCTAGCTCTCTGAATGCCTTGGATTATTGTTTCAACCAGCTGACCAGCCTCAATGTCTGCACCATCCCGATCATCCTATAAGACAAGGCTCTCGGTGCCTACTAGGATCAGAATCAGTATAGATCTAGAGGCCAATTGCTAGGAAACGGATCAGGAGAGGTCTTTGGTGCTGATGATGCAACTCCGTCTTCGCAATGGACATCTGGGTGACCACTGTGGGAATAAAATGGTGGGATAGATCAGCCCTTGGTCTGAGCCAGGACATCTCCTACATTGGTGTTTCTCAAACTCAGGAACCTTAAGAGGTGTGGACTTCAACTCCCAGAACTGCCCACCCAACCAAGACCAGTGTTATTTTCCTTCTTCTTCCCTGAGAACTATAGGTCACACCTTTCTCGCAGTTTTGGTAACACTGAATTGTGTTTTCAAGACTTCAGAATGCTGTAAAATCTCTTTGGCCAGAACTGATCGCTGCAGAACACGACTGTTTTCCAAGGGCTTCACCTTGGAAAAAGCCACAGAAGTATTTGCGGTTAGCTGGGCATCATTAACCTTGCGCTGCCGTTGCTGAGGCTGAGCAGACTGTGGTTTGCCTAAGATTGCACAAGGAGTTCATTTATGGCAGAAGCAAGATTCAGATCAGAGAGTGTGGGACTTGGAACTCAATCTCTTAAACGCTCTGCAAAACACACGGGGGTAAGCCCATTTCAAACATGTGTCTTTTGAAATGAAAAACAGCATTCTGCTCTAGCCAAAACTTGCATCTTCTGGGGTTCTTAATCTTTCTGCGAACCCCTTTGAGAGTCTGGTGAAACCTACAGACCCCTTCTCAGAAAAATGTATTTAAATGCATAAAATAGGTTATATTACCAAGGAAACCAATTAGGATCAAATACAGTTATCAGAATATTGAAAAATAAAAAATATATTTATTCATTTATTATTAAATTTGTCTACCACCCATCTTGTGTATAGCGACTCTATGATATAGTAATATCTGTGCTTCTTTATTAACCCATGAAATCAGTAATACAAGCTAAATTTCAGGTAGAGGTTAGCAAAAATAAAGCTTTAATTTTTTTTCCCTATCCAAGTTCAAGGAGCCCCAATCTCTATCCAGATTAAGAACCCCCAACCTAGACCGTTTCCAGAGGTCTGCTGTGAGCTGTTTTAAGGGGTGGGTCCCCAACACGCTGTCCCAAGAAACAAACCAGTTGCAGAGCTCTGCCTTCAAGAGACGGACCGATTCCTTTAAGGGCATTAAGCCAGCAGCCGAAAACAATGCCGTCTGAAAAAAAGAGCCAGGCCAGAGGAAAATACACAATGGTGAGGATGAGAGAATGGTCTTGCGACGAATGATTGGGTCAAACACAGGCTGCCCAACAGGACAGTTAGGGTGGGGACCGGTCTATCCATTGCACAATCGCCTGTCAGCAAATTTCAGTTTTTTCTGAAGGTCAGAATTGTCATCACCACACTGGCCCTCTAATTAATCTTGGGTTATGTGTCCTGCCAGAAAAGTGGCAACTTGGTCCAATGGTGCACCTATAACTTTTGGTTTAATGGGTTGTTTCTCAAACTCGGCAATTTTAAGACGTGTGGACTTCAACTCCCACACGTCTTAAAGTTGCCGAGTTTGAGAAACACTGGGTTAGAAGATGGTTTGGCCAGTGTAGATAGAAGCTCAGCTAACTTCAACTTACAGACACCACTGTAACAAGAGTCACTTGTTGAGATGGGCGGCTATAGAAATCAAATCGATAAATAAATTGTATATCCCAAACTAGTTTCCTTTAAAACACACACGCACCCAGGATAAAGTTTTGGATATACAAGGATCACCAATTAATATACAACCACTCAATATACCACGTCACGGCGTATTATAGGTGATGGCGGGTCCCGTTTGGGTGCCCTACTCAAAAGGTGTTGCCTGGAGCCCCCACCGCACCTTGCCCATGCTACCTTCCCACCCTACTTCCTCCGGGCCGAGTCCCAACACCTCGCCATATAAGGTCCGGCAGTTAGCGAAACTATCCCAGCAGGAGCCCTGAAAGCATGCGGATCCTCCGTGTAAATCTGTGGGATGCTCCTGCCATGACTTCATGCCTTTTAATTTTAGAGCACTATCTAAAGACCTGTAGTGGTCCATAGGAGAAGGCTGTGGGTAACCAGAGCTGCCCCCGAGGGTCACCCTTCCTCCTTCTGTTGAGGGGCCAGGGCAGCCATTCAGCCATCGTTTTTGGCTGTTATTCTATGCTGTCTGAGGATGGGTCTGGCGGCCTCTTCTCCCTTGTGTTTTCACAGCTATTTTTTTCCTCCATTCACAGCTGTCATTTATTGCTACGGACATTCACAGCACACGGGGGTTTTCCTACCTGCCCCTCCCACTGGGGGTGGACTGTAGAATGCCCTCTGTGGAGAATCGGTTGTCGGGCTTGTTTTTATTTATTTTTAATAGAACTTTATTAATTTTCAAAGTATAGTTAAAATACAAAAGATAGAATACAGAACTAAAGAATCAAAGTTTCATTTTTTTTTTCAAGCAAATAGTCCAAAAGTGGTTTCCAAGTGAAAACAAATCCAAACACGGTATTTTCTCTTACCAGTGCTGGTAGCTTGGCCGTTTGTGCCGGTTCCGTTAATTTCACCATCCATCTTCCATTGTGGGGCCTTGTGGATCTTTCCATCTTTGTGCAGGTTTGTTTTTAAAATGGGCTTCTTGCCCTTACAGGTGATGGAATGCATGAAGTGCCTGGTGTGATCACAGAACAGCTATTCTGGGGTAGGTTTTCCATTGCCAGAACTTAAAGGTGGTGCATGTCTTCCCCAGAATTAGTGGGGAGGGGGAGAGAAAATATGCAGTGAAAAAGCACTGGAGACTAAATCCAAAATCCAGAAGGGCACAATAAAGCGCTCAAGTGGCAGAGGCGCTTTGGTCTGCTCAGAACAGGGACTATTCAAAGGTGCAATTAAACACGCAGGGGCTTTTTGCTGGAGCCCTCAAGAAGCTTCTGGCCATACAGTCATCCAGATTCAGCTGCCCGAAGCAGCGACTCCTTCTCGCCAAAAGCCCTTCCCTATTCCCTCCCCACCATCTTTCTGGGGGGACACCTTCCTTAGGAAGCCCCTCTGTTGGCACCAGCTCCTCTGCTCTTCAAATAATTTTTACAAGTTTACTGCAGTCACTTACTGCTAAGCAGAGCATCAGTCTTTGAAATCCTCTTTCTTTCCCAGAATGCCTTGGATTTCATTGAGGCTCCCAAAGGGCCATTCCTAGAAAATAACAAAGGAAGGTGCCTTCAGCTCCAGACTTGTAAATACGCCAACCAGCTACTTGGACAATAAAGACCAAGACCAATAAAGGGAGGGTTGATAATGGGTGGGTTCCCACAAAACATTATGCTCTAAAACCAGGCTAGTCACCCACAGTGGCTGAGTCCAACAAACCAAGTTACAGCTTGATGTGATGCATTGGTTGAAGGTGTTGGTTAGCTTCCTACAGTATGCTGGACCACAAAATATCCAACAGCAATTTAGCACGGCCTAGAAAGTTGGGTAAATACAGGCAGTATCAGCCCCACCAGGTAGACCAGACCAAGGTTCAACTCCATAGGAAGGCTAAGACTACTTTTACTGAGAGCGGCTTTAATAACAGAGCCTTGCGAGTCTGATTGTGCTGTGCCTCCTCCCTCCCCCCCTTTCTTATACTCCAGTGAATTAGGGAGGTGTCTCTCTGAGCTGCTTGCACATACATTCGGCTTGTTTTGGACTTAAGATCTGGCTGTCTCCGTCAGGGTCACCTTCCATACTTTCTACAGGCAGGGAGATCCTGAAGGAGCAGAGAAGGCAGTTGGGAGCAGACTTGGTATTTTAGCATTTAGTGGTTAGCTATACCCTCAGTGGCATATACCATCTTGAGGGGCTTTGAGAGGAAATGTGATGGCTGATGCTTCTGAGCACTTACTGTACTGCAAAATGTGTTCCCCGGCTCCAGGGCAATGGATGTATAAAGGGGCAGGGCTTCATTGCACAATCACAGCCACCATCTTGACTTTTTGGGTTCTCTGTAGACTCCCTGCACAGGCTCAGCATGTCTAGGGCAGGACCAGGGCCCATTGGCGTTGGGCGGCTATAACAAATCTAAATAAATAAAATGTGTGTTTTAAAAAAATCTGCTACATCATCTTAGATGGGAAATCACAGCCTTATCAAGGAACCTTCCCCTTTATTTAAGGGTAAACCACTAATTGACTTGGGTTCAGAAGGATTGTTTAGGTTGACCTTCTTTCCCAGCAAAGCTTGAGAATAATAGCCAAACCCATGGCAAATAAAAGCAAACCACACCATTACAACAAAGCAGGTGGGGGGAGCGAGGTAGTACCTTTGTAAAGAAAATGACGTTGGCTTTTTGTCAGGGAAGCCTTAAAGCTGGCCTTGCTTGACAAATCCACAGTTCCTGGAATCTTCCTTTGTGGCTTGGTTCAAAAAGGCTTTCCGGATTGGATGTGGTCAGAGAATGGAGAAACCTTGATCCTCCAGGGCAGGCAAGCTCTTGCCCAGATTGAGTAACATGTGTTTAAGGCTGGCATGAGAGAGGTTGTGGTTTTGAATTGCTGGTCTTAGAAGGAATAACTCCAAATGAAACGGCATTTTGGAGCCTTGAGATTATTCACCGTTTCCCCCGGAACAAGATGGTACCCTTCTGGTTTCCCCATCCTTGAAGGCATCAGTGGCTTGAGATCTGCAGCAGCTACAGCATCGGAGGACCCTATTCTTGTCCCCCACCCCACTGTCTTCCCTCCTGTTCCAGGCAGCACAAGGCAGGATGAAGGACCTTTGAAGAGCCACCCAGGAAACAGAAAGCAGAGGCCTGGAGTGGGTTCCTCGGGAAGCTGGTGATGCCCAGTGTCCTGACATCTCAAGCCAGAGATGCGATGGAGGGCCACACCTGGTGCCTGGAGAGCAGAGCAGCTAGATGTGCTAGAACAGGCTGAGGATGGATCCCAGCAAGACATGGGGCTGCCCTTGAAGACGACTCAGAAACCTGCCTGCCTGCTGATTGGCCAACTCCGGTTGGCAGAATAACACCAGCATTGCAGGAGCTGCGTGGGTAGTGTTGTCTTCAATGCCAGTTGGTGGTCATTAGTTGTAGCAACCTTTCTGCCTCCGGTCCTTCCTACCCTCAAGGCTCTCTGCCCATCCAGGAGGCAGAAGATCCCATCCCCACCCCCACCCTCCGAGGTTGGTGGAGGGTGTTCAGTAGCAGCCTTCTGGATCCACAAGATTCGGATGACCCCACTACCCTGCTGACATCCCGGAAGGCAGCAAAAACGGTTCTCTTACAGTGGGCAGAAGGAGTCACCTCTTGCAGAGAGAAGAGGGGAGGGCCTTGAAGGACAGAAGAGCCGCGACCAACGCAGTGGTCAGAGAAGAGGGGCCTGAGCCCGTTCCAAGAAAGTAACCGGAGGAAATGGCTCAGACCAGCCCCTCCCCGGTTCACATGAAGATAACAGGTGGGAGAGGGAAGCACAGTCGGACTGGCAAGGTTCCGTTACTGCAGCTTTACAGTAAAGTACTGCATGCTGTCCTCGGTGGTGCTGGCGTGTCTTCGTCTGGCGAACATTATCAGGATGACATCTGCAAGGAGCCAACTGCTTGCGGGGCTGACCCTTGGTTTTGATACTGGTAGTTTTAGGAGTTTATGTTTGATTGTAAGCAGAATACAAATGCATGAGATATAGACAGATGAGAGAGAGAGAGAGAGAGAGGGAGGGAGGAAGAGAGGAAGGGAGGAAGGGAGGAAGGGAGAAGGAGGAAGGAAGGAAGGAAGGAAGGAAGGAAGGAAGGAAGGAAGGAAGGAAGGAAGGAAGGAAGGAAGGAAATTTATCCAGGTACTGGCATTTATTCAGAAGCAATTAGCTCCACTAGTATCTCCCTCCAGCCTTAATCTGATCCGATAAAAATACAATGCCAAAAACTCAGATGATGATGATGATGATGATGTATTACGCCCGAATGCCTGACTCTCAACGACAGTGGTTGTGAAAACGATGCTTAGATCAAACTAGCCTTGGTACAACCTAGTCACTTGCACAGCAAAATCCTGCTACCGGGTGACAAGACACCAAGCGAGATAAGTATTTTTGGGATGGTAAATAGCTGCAAGGGCATCTGCAGGGGGGTCAAAAAAGTCAAGAGGGTGGCTGTGGCCAGACAGTTGAAGTTCCACCCCCTTTTTACATGCATTGCATGTAAGAGCGGGTGGGGCTCTGATATTGCAGTTGCAGCCACCCTCTTGACTTTTTTTTTACCCCCCAGCAGATTTTAGACATGGCAGCCTACAATGACTTTATACCTAATCTCCAAGGATCTCAGTTGGCCTTCATGGGTGAAAAAAAGCTACAACAGAGCAATCTTAATAGCGTCTCTATTTTTGAGGCCACTCTTACAGGCATGTCCACCCAGTAGGGTCCAAAAAGTCAAGATGGTGGCTGTGATGGTGTGATTGAAGCTCTGCATCGCAACATAAAAAAATGAGCAGTGCTTCAATTGCCATCTTGACTTTTTGGACCAGATGCTGTGGACACCTCTGCTCATCTCCGTCTGGATTTCGCCTTTGGGGTGGATCGTGGGGGAGATGGGTCAGATTGTGACCATTGTGTTGGCGGCCCTTTGAGACATTTCAGCAGCCCTTCTGGTAACCCGATGGGGAAACCGGAGGTGGGCTCCCAGCTTGCAGGCCTTTTCTGAGTTTTGCAGGAAAATAGCCCAGGAAGTTTTGCTCCCATCGTTCATTCCATTTCTGTGGAAATCAATCTCTGAAGGTGACAAAGCTCTACTCAGGCACCTCTGAGGTTGGCGGTCCAAAAGAGCTGCTGGCAAAGAAATGGAGGAAGCTCTGAAAGCAAACATTGGCACACACTTGAAAAGACTCTTTCTTTCTGGGGTCAAATTCAGAAATCCCTCTTTCTGGGACATAACTTTGCGTGTGGCTCTCCCTGCTGGAAATGGAGGAGCATTGCGGCCTTTGAGACACCTCTTCCTTTCCGGGAGGAAAGTTCCTCTTCACACAGCCTGTAATGTGCCACCATGAGCAGGGCAGATTTCTAGCCAGGGTTGAGAGAAACCTGTGGAAACGCTTTTGGCTCTTCATGAGATAAATCCACGGGGCTTCCACAGGAGGCAGGAGCCTGTGGACCCCCTTCACTTGAGAAAGCCATGAGAGATGCCGGCAGCCTTCTTGCTCTGCGTGTCCAAAGAGCGTGGAGTAGAACAGAAGTGCCTCTATCATCATCATCATTATCATCATCATCATCATCATCATCATCTCCCTTTTCTTCACAACCATTCCACCAAATAGGGGACATTTTTCTGCTCATGCATGCTAGTTTCTGAGGAGTCATATACCACCACCTATGGAATAGTTTAAGAAGTTTTTCTTTAATTTAGGCTGAGGAAGATGAGCCTGGTTTTCATTTCCATATTTGATTCCAGTCTTGATTTCTGGTTGGAAATCTTTTCTCCCATTCCAATTTCAAAGGGAACAGCCTGTCTCCTGAAGTCACGAGGGCTCCATCACTGGAGGTCCTCAAGAAGAGACTGGGCAAGTCTGAGGATTCCTGCCCCCAATTTACCCAGTCAATCGACATAACTGGGGCTGACAAAAATTCTCCAAAGCAGGAGCAACGAGCAACGAGCTGTGAAAACCCCAAACAACCTAAATTCATCCATCCATCCATCCAACCATCCAGGTGAGCTGCTACGAAAAGGCCAAGGACAGGGAAGACGCAGAAGGGTCCAGCCAACGCTTGGTCCTTCTTCCGTGCTGTTTTGGTTGGTGTTCATAACTCATGGCTTTCCCTCTGCCTGGATCAATAGCCAGAGGTGGCCAGGGCAGATCAAAATAATCAGATGGCAGCCACAACTGTGCAATGGAAGCCCCTCCTCTTTTATATGTGCAAGAGCTTAGCGCATCTTGACTTTTTTGACCCTCCTTTGTGGACGTCCCTGTTTTCCACCATGGTTTTATTTCTCCATTGGCCTCAGATGGAGCTTATGTCTCAGCAGATATGCTTCGGATTGTGCTGGCTAGCTGATTATTGCTTAAAGCGATTGTTTTGAAATATCTAGGTTACTCCATTGAGTCAGAGCATGTATAATAAATAAAGAGCCACACAATTCATCACCATCTCAAAGCATCTGCTTACAAGTAAATCCCGCTCAGCAAACAAGGAAGTCTGTATCCCATTCTCCACTTAAGGGCAGGCTGTCTGGAAGGAATGGAGTTTATAAACCACACACATTCTGGAAAGGCCCCTGTTTTGAAAGCCTCCTATGGGTTCTCCCCCTTTCTTAGCCTCAGGCCCAAATCTGCAACATGGGGATACTAAGGTTGACCTACCCAACAAGTCTGTTGTGAGGATTGCCCAAATCAAGCAGAAGTGCTTTATAAACCTGAAGTACATACTAAGTATTATGAGCTGTCAAAGAGCTTAAATTAACATACAGCCCAAATGGGAAGAGAAGCCTCTTTCTTGCAAAGCTAACCGTTTGCGGCTGAAAACACACATCATGTCTTCAAAGTGCCTCTTGCAGACATTAGCTCATTTGTAATTCTTGCAAAAAATCCATCCTGGCCAAATACAATTTGGGCAGCCAACAACTCCAAAGGGATGGAAAAGTCCTCGCTCAACAGCGGCAGTGTGTGCAACCAGGGGTCAAGAGGTTTAGAAAACCCCAGACATACACAGAACACGACACCCTGGAAGCCAAGGCTACATCTCGGTGTGGCTTAAGAGAGCCATTGACTGACTCTCTTTGAAAACCTTGGCCTGGGAGGCTCTGCCACACTGACATCTGCTGAATGAACAATGCCACCACTCAGGGGCCAGGAGGCTCCCTCCAGTCCAGGCCAACAGGGCCAGTGCTGGAGTGGAGAGGCAGCATCCCTGTGGCGGCACCAAAACCCGGCAGCTTCTGTTCCAGTCCTCAACGGTGCCCAGGCAGTTTATGGAAAAGGCATGGCACTGAGGAGGGATGAGCTAGAGCATTTCTGGCACTGCCACCTCCTGAAAATCTGAAACTCACCCCTGCATTTCCTTGTTGTCTCTGTTCTAAGTAGAATTCAGTTTCTTTGGAGACCTTTCTTAGCCGAAAGAAATACAGGTCTCGAAAAATAATGACGATCTTCTCCCAGCTTCTGAAAATAGATCACGATGAGTTCTGGCTTAATGGTGAAGCCATTTAGTGGCCAGCTAGAGCCACTGAAATGGGGCAGAGCTTAACACAGCTGACAAGCTGTACTCAGAAAAAGAATATTATCTTAAAATAGCTTTAATGAGCACATCAGAGAAACACAGGTTATTGATCTTACATACTTAGCCCCCCCAAGCATAAAAAATTACACACTTAGACAGAGTAGGTTAAAAAGTAAAAAGAATATCTTACTGATTTTATTTCTTGGTTCGGTTACATCCATGTTTGGTGGAAAAGATGAAATCTTTGTTCTTCTTTTGTCCCTAAACATAATTCACCCTTAGCCCTACAGCTGCTAAGAGCTGCATGGAAGATAGGGGCAGAATCCTTCTTTTCTTAGGCCTGACTGCATGGCGCCCAACAACTATGTGCTTTGCTCCCGGTGGAAGGAGGAAGAGAAGAGAGAGAGGAAGTGGAAGCAGCAACAAACAGCTTCCTCTCACATACAGAATTGCATCATGGGATCAACTCATCTATATGTTAATTGAGGCATGCTGATTTGTTAACACTTCCAACACCCCTTCTCAAATCAGATTCATGCATCAATGCCTACACAAGATTTAACTCACTTCGCAGGCCTTGATAGACACCCTTTGCAAGTGGCTTTGTCAGGATGTCAGCGATCATGTTCTCTGAGGGACAATACTCCAAATTTATCAGTCCTGTCTCCTGTGCCTCTCTAATCGTGTGGTAACGAGCATCCATGTGCTTGGCCTGCCCTCCCACCTTCTTTGATAGAGTCTTATACAACTTTGGTTGTCCTCAAAGACTCTGATTGGAGCAGGAACACTAACCCTCAGATCCCCAAGTAGGTACTTGAGATATTGTACTTCTGCACGTCTCAGCCGCTGAGACATACTCCGCTTCAGTTGTTGAGTATGCCAATATAGTCTGTTTGCCCAGCTCACAGCCCCTCCCCCAAACAGAAACACATTCCCACTAGTGGATTTGCGATCAGTTGCATCTTCTGCCCAATCTCCATCGGTATACCCCACTAGTCCAGGAGAATCCGCTGCTGGCAGCTTAAGCTTCAGGTCTGCAGTCCCCTTCAGGTATCCTGCCACCCGCTTAATGCCTGTTCAGTCTCTCTGGGTGGGTGTGCTGGTCTTTCTGCAGAGGATCCCCACTGCAGTCGAAATATCCGGCCTTGTTGTGGTTGACAGATATACAGCCAGGACCAGAAATATTGGAACAAGGATAACTGGTTTGGCATTTGGCCTCTGTACACCACCACATTGAAGTTGAAAGGAAACACACCCAGATGGGAGTGAAATCAGGACTTTCAGCTGTAATTCAAGGGGTTTGACAAAAGTCAAAACTAACCATTCACTAACCTTTCAGGTAGTACAGCCAGTGGCATACACACACTCCCATCGTTTCATCCATCGTTAGCTGGATGAAACGGTGCAGCCTAGGGCAACCATTTTTGAACCAAGGTACCTCAAACGGGCAAACTTACAGAATGCGTCCAAAATCTGGGACCCACGACTCCTGTGGAATTGAAATTTGGGAAATTTTATAAAACTTTTTATGACAAAAATGATCATAAAACATTTTATGACATAAAATGTCCTAAAACATTTCCTGTGGTCAACGCCTGATGTTTGACTGTGCTGTACAGTTCAGTATGAGCGACATGGGCTGTTTTCAAGGCAGGTCCATCTCTGCATTTCTCCCTGAATTTTAAAGAACTTTTCCAGTGAAGGCAGCATGTTAGGAGCTCTGCCACTGTTGAAGGCATTGAGGAGTCTGGTAAGGAAATATCTCTGGAACGATGACCCAACGGGTCACGGGTTGCCTAGTACATACATGTGTGTTTGTGTGTGCACATATACACACATACCTGTTTGGAATCCTTGCTACTTGGGGTTGGCAGGACCCTAAAAGAGAACATGTAAGACATCTATAAA
Source organism: Candoia aspera (assembly GCF_035149785.1). Classification (NCBI taxonomy): domain Eukaryota; kingdom Metazoa; phylum Chordata; class Lepidosauria; order Squamata; family Candoiidae; genus Candoia; species Candoia aspera. Next base: position 23,026,338 of record NC_086161.1, on the reverse strand, counting down.
GTGATTAGGACAGGAAGAAGGAGACAGATTTCCTCTTCTCCACCTTTCACTCCTGGTTGTCCTCATGTAAGGCTTCTTCTTCCTTGTATGGAAATACTTTATTCCAGAGACAATCCCTTTGGATATGGCCATCAGCCCGCTGATTTTCCTGGCCCTCGTGGCATTAGTCCACCACCCCGATGGTCAGTGACATCACCGATTTGGCCACGCGGGACCGTCTCAGGGAGCGTGAGGTGCGGCTGACTACGGAAATGGGGCGCCTGCAGGTGGAATTGGATCAGGAGAACTGGGACTGGGATCCAGGACAGAGCCAGGAGCAGTGGAGCAGCGGTGAGCGAACAGCGGAAGACGGAACCCGGGACGGGTGGCCTTACGTAGGGCTGGTCCTCCTCATCCTCTTTGGATGCTGCAGACGCACCACTGAGGAGGAGCCCGGCTACGCCTCCAGCACAGACAGCTCCAGCAGCAGCAGCGAAGACGACGAAGACACTGATCTGGAACACGCAGATCACGAATCCAAGCGAAGATTGCTGGAGGATTTTTACTACCACCGCGTTGAGACGGAAGGGAGTGGCATGAGCAGCTTGTGCGATTTTGTGGAGGCGTTTGTGAACGATCTGCTGGAAGGGAGCCGGAACGCCCTTCCCTCTCAAAACACACTTCCTCTGCTGGAGAACTGCATTGGGGTGGGCAGTGCCTTTGAAGGATGGCCCGTGGAGAAGGTTTCCAAAGCGTTCTCTGTCCCTGTGCCCATATCGCCACCCAAGGGCCACTCCTTCCACACTGAAACAGTGATTCTCAGGGTGCTCCAAGCAGGCACGGGCACATCTCGGTGGGAAGGGATTGCGTGTGCAAGAGAGAGAAGCTGCTGGGGGACGTGGTGTGCTTCCTTCACGTTAGTGAAGGGGGAGAGGAGGAAGCCTTGCCGTTCCCTGGAGGAGGAAGGAGAGGCTTTGGGATACTCAGCTGCAGCTGTAGGCCTTTTCCAGACGCCTCTCCAACGCCTTCATCCGACAGGGCCATTTCACACACTGCACACAGACAGATGGACTCTCGTTCCATCAGCCGCGTTATGCTAACCGAGAAGGAGAGGCGAACTTTCAAAAAAGAGGCACGCGCGAAAGGGATTTTCCGAGCCAGGAAAAAACGCGCTGGACCATTTTCTGGCGGCCCCGCCCACCGGCGGAGGCGGAGCACCGAGCCGCCCGCGGCCGCCTCCGCCAGCCCGAAGACGCGTCGCAGCAGCTCGGCCGGGAGGCGCGCGCCCCAACCGCCGCCGGGCGCCGCCCCCCCCCCGGCCGCCGCGGGCACGAGCAGCGGCGCCGCCCCCTCCGTCTGACGCACCGCGAACTGCGGGGCCCCCTCGCCCCCCCGCTCCTCCTGGGGGCCGCCGGGCCGCCCCGCACCACCTGGCCGCAAGCCCCGCCTCCCAGGATCCCCGGGGCGGTAGGCACGCGGAACGGGGGCTGCCGGGAAGGGCCAGTGCCGGCTGCCCTCGCCGCTGCGGGTCCCCCGCGGTCCGCGGGGCGTCGCGGGGGACTCTCCCCGGGGCGGCCTCCGCCTGGCGCCCGGCCCGAGAGGGTTGCGGGGCGCGGGGCTGCTGCTCGCCCGCTGCTGGCTGGGCCGGCCGGGGCTGCGAAAGGCGAGGCTGCGGGCGGTGTCTGCGCGGCCGGAGAGCCGGCCCGGCTGGGGCGGCCCGTAGCTTGTGCCTTCGCTGTGCAGGTCGCCCGGCCGTTCTCTTCGCCTTCGTGGTGTGGTGGTGCCCGGCCTCCTGCATGCGGGGGGCGGGGAAAGGCACGCTTTTTTGTAGAAGGGTCGTCCCTTAAATAAAAGGAATTGTGATTCCTTAAGGTGTGTTGACCTAACCCTGACCCGGGCCCTGCGTTCTGATGCTCAGCTGCGGCATTTCCCGTCCTTTCAAAAGTTCCAGCGCACCAGCATGGACATTCTCCGAACAGTGGAAGGCTTATTATCACCAGTCCTCACTACGGGAATTCTCATTTCAGCGTATCCGTTTATGGCACGGAGGGCATTGTTATTTATCGTTGTTTATTTATTTTCTATCCTGCCTTTCTTATTATTTGTATAAATATCTCAAGGCGGAGAACATCCCTAATCCTCCTTCCTCGTCCTCTTCTCCCCGCAACAACAACCCTGCGAGGTGAGTTGGGCTGAGAGAGGGGGACTGGCCCAGGGTCACCCAGCCGGCTTCCGTGCCTAAGGCGGGACTAGAACTCTCGGTCGCCTGGTTTCTAGCCTTCACCACTGAAACACACAACAGCTGAGTCATCACTAGCTAACCCAACATGAGCTTGGTATTGCATCAAAAATGCCAAGGCACGGTTTATTCTATTTTTATTGTATTTATCAGTTAAAATGAAAAGACCAAAGATCAAAAGCAAACCTTAGGAGACATGCTGGTAATATTATTAGCTGACCTGGTATAGGCTCACCACAGATCAAACACTATTAAACTGAAGCTTTCTGAAATGGCCCTTCCTTTGTGTTATCCTGTTGCTTTTCCATTTTGGCCATAGCAGATTTGCAGTGCAGGAACTGCCGAATTCATTTCAATACTTCATTGCAAAGAAACCCACCGTGTTTTTATTCATTTAATTTGTCCCCACCCATCTCCTCCTATCAGAATGTTTTGTCAGCATTCACAGTGGTTCTCATAAACATTATTCTGAAATCCTTATGACAGCCGTGTTGAATAGATCTGAGTTGTTCCTTTCGTAAACGTGCTGACCTAAGAGATCATGGCTTGTCCAAGATATCTGTTGAGTTCATGGGGAGGCCGTTTATAGGTTTTCTGATCCATAGCCCAATCTCTTAGTTACAGAAGTATATCTCATTTGGATTATGCCTACACAGGATAAATTCACAATACAGCTCACCGGCTGTAGAAGCTTGTTGGTGCCCTCCACCAGATGTTTTGGACTTCAACCCCCCAGAATTCCTGGTCAGCATGACATAAATCAGGCTTGAAAAGTGGTATATTGTTTTAAAAAATATATTCTGGATTCTGGATTTTGTTTTGGTCTTTTCATGATAGTACCCATTGCCTGCTACTTATTAAGCTTGCAAAGCCTCCATCTTCCACATGAGATTAAAAAAAAAGAAGGCCTCCTCTTTCCAGGATGAGTGCTTAGGCTAAGAGGAAGGAATCCAGAGATTTAAGAGAACACAAAAACATTGCCCTTGTTCATGCAAAGTTAGCAGCAGCAGCAGCAACAGGGGTGTCCACAGCGTATGGCCAAAAAAAAAAAAAGTCAAGACAGAGGCCATGATGGTGTGATTAAGGTTCTGGCTATGTTATGTTTAATAAAATTTGTGAGTTGGAAAAGGTGCTACCAGGCTCATGTTGTTTTGCTACCCAAAATTAACAGATCTCTCCTCCTACAATGTCCTAACTAGGGATTGGGAACAATTTGGACCTGGAGTGCTCAGCACCTTCTCAAGGTGCTCAGCTCCCCAGGAGGGCAAAACAGGTGTTGGCGGAGGCCGGAAGCTCTGCCATACCCAGGTCAGAGGCTTTCCCACTGTACAACGGCCTTCTTCAGCCAGCTTTGTTTGAGTTTACTGGAGTAGATAAGCAAAAAGGCACTAAATAAAGATCAGGGTTTAAAGTTAGTAGATACAGCAAAAAACAAGATATGCCTTGGGTGGGAATGAAAAAGAACCAAACCACAAAACACAAGATATGCCTTGGGTGGGAATGAGAAAGGACCTAACCACAAAACACAAGATATGCCTTGGGTGGGAATGAAAAAGAACCAACCAAACCACAAAACACAAGATATGCCTTGCATGGGCTTGCAAAGCTCGACATCAGTCTTAAAAACAGTCTTGGCCTGGAAGGAAATGAAAACCCAGGCGTGTTCGGAGGCGGTAAGTATTTGAATTACTTTCACTTTCATTCCACCAGCGGCATTATGCTGACCGAGGAGCCTGCAACGAGAGGCTAACTTTCAAACAAACAGGCATATGCTAAAGGTGTTTTCTCAAGCCATGGTTAGGAGGGACATGTTTGAACATTTTCGTGGGGCCAAAAGTCCTGGGCATAGAAAAACTTGAAACAAACATTTGTTAGAACAAACATTTGTTAGAGCCATTCCATTGCATATTCATTTCAGGAATGCTTTTCTCTCAGTTGTTTCCTAGAAGGTGGCATTGGTGTGTGGGTTGAGGGTCATGGTGTGGGGTTCCAGCAAGCTCTGTTCTTAAGCTTCTTGTATCATCCTTTATGGACTAATGACGCTAGAATCTCCTACCAGTTCCTGAGTTCAGTTCAACTTTTCCCAACCTGATGCCCGCCAGTTATCTTGGCTGGCACCACAAGTTGGGAATGTACTATGTCCCAGATGTGAAGGCGAGTCGCCAGCGGTGGGAACCGCTTGGTCCCTACCACTTGTCTTGGTGTTCTATGTACCAGTCTATAATTGTCACTGTGATTCGTTAGAATTCTAAGACTTGGCAGCGGCTGTTGAAGCCACCAAATCCAAAGTCTGCTCAGTAAAACGATCACTTTCAGCTCATGTTCAGCTCTGGCAGCCCTCTCACACAGGTCCATCTAGCTTTCTTGGAAGCAGCTTGCTACTGTTTTTTTTTCCAGGCTGTCTTTTTAGCTCTCAGATCTGGTCTTGGGCCGGGAGAATCGTGGAGGTAGTCCTCAGTTAACAACCATAATTGGGATCAGGAACTCTGTGGCTAAGTGACACAATCGTAAAGTGAAAAATCATGCGACTGCGCCGACTTACGACGATAGTTCTGGTTGTGGTTATTAAGTGAATTGCACATGGCCATTAAGCGTGGGGTCACATGATCGCCACTTGCGTCTTCTTGCTGGCTTCCCCGTTGACTTGGCTTGTAGGAAGCCGGCAGAGAAGGTCGTAAATGGCGATCACCGTGAGACACTGTGACTCATAATTGTGCACTAATTGCCAAGTGCCGAATTGTGATCATATGACTGTCTGGACACCGCAACGGCTGCGACTTTGAGGGCCAGAGGTTAGTCTCCTTGTTCAGCACCGTCAGAACTTCGAATGGCTACTGAACAAGGGGTCGCTAAGCGAGGACTACTTGAATTTTACATTCTGGGGCAGTGAAGTACAGAGTTCAGGGTAACAAGCAGGTTGGATCTTTTGTCATATGTTGTGGCAATACCGCACTGGAAAGCTCAAGAATACTGGAAAATGAGTCATTGCAGAATGGAAGAAATTCTGAAAGGTGCAATCTGAGATACCGTATTTTTACTAGATTCCGCCAAACCACCGGTCCTTGCACTGCACTGGCATTGTTATATATTAACGGCTGCCAGGATTCTCTTTGCCTTGGCTTGGAAAAGATCTTTGATTATCAGTTCCGATGATTTGGAAACCTTGTCTATTTTTTTCTGCAAAGCCCCCAAGATTTTCCCCTTTAAAAAAACAACAAACGAACTCCCGAGGAAGCCACTTATGGGCTGCTCCTCGCAAATCCTGCCCCGGGCGCAGCCTCGCTCCCGGTCCGCGAGCGCAGGCGAGGCTTCTCTTCCCTTTCCTAGCTCTGTGCTCCCGGCAGCCTCCCTGCCCGCTCTTCAGCGCGCTCCGCCCACCCCCCTCAGGCGCCCCTGGCGCGAGGGCGTCATGCGTCTTCGGCGCCTGCGCAATGGGACGGCGGCGGGATTCAAACCAGCGGCGTCGCCGGGGCGGGGAGAGAACCCTCGCCTGAAGACCGCCGGCGGCAGCGACTGGTCCCCGGAGCTCCGGTGAGCGGGGCGCTGGCGGGCGGGCCAAACGGGAATGAAGAAGCAAAAGTCCCGCCTGAGGCGAAGTCTGGAGCGTTTGCCCGTTTAAATGTTGAAGGCACGTGGAGGGATGAGATACCGGAGAGCTCCGGAGACTTCTCGGCCGCCTTCCGCGCCGAGGCGTTGAACGGGAAGCGGCGAGGCGGTGCTGGGGGATGAAATGACGTGCCTTGCTCGTGCGGTGAAAGTGAACAGACCGCGAGGCCCGTGTGGTCCCCGCCCGAAGATTCTCAAACCTTCCGGGGAAACTTCTGAGCGTCTCCTAAAAACGTGCCGTTACTCCCTAAACCGGTTGGCCGTGAACGGCGGTTTATAAACGGCCTGAAGAGTGTACCCGCCGCGTAAGGCTGCAGCCCACCGGCCCACGTTACGGCTTAGCATCTTGACCTGTTTAATTAGCCTGTACGCTGCCTGAACCCAAGGGAACTCTAGGCAGCTTGCTTCTTGTTTATTTGTTCAGTCGCTTTCGACTCTCGTGACTTCATTTGTTAGTATTGTGCTGTTAGCTTAAAATCCTAAATATTGGTGGCTTTTAATATTTTTGTGCACGGTGCTACCCAATTTTAGGCAAGAAATCTAAATCCAAAATCTCAAGGTTGTTGCTTGATATTTCAGAGATGAGATTGCTGAAATCTTGGAGTTTGGCGATACACACAGTTTTAGCTATTGTTCTAAACATAAAACGAACACAGAACTGCCCAGAGTCCCCCTCTTGGGGGGAGATGGGTGGTAATAGAAAAGTGAATAATAAATAAAAATACAGTATTGTTCTTCCCCCCACCCCCAATTTTGTTGTTGTTGAATTTTGTTGTTGTCTTTTCCAGAAAATCACCACAAAGAATGCATTTGGCTTACATCTGATTAGCTATATGACTGACACACTCAAGCAGAAAGATTCTTGTGCTCCCCGAGGCTGGAAAAAGCCTGGGATTTCAAACCAAACTGTGCCTCGGGAAGTGACATTCTGTGGTGCCAGAAAGGAGCAGGCGAGGCCTAGAGCATCCCTGGTTTAAGATGCACAGCCCCTTTAAAAGCCGTGTGCCTCCAGAGGTAGGTTGGGAGGGGGGAACGAAATGGTCCTGCACGGCTGCTGGTGAAGACCATGGCTATATCACAGCTGCCGATTCTATCCCCAGTTCCTGAGGTTTTTAACAAGAAGCCAAGACTCAGAAATGGAATCCCATGCCCCACTTTTTCACCAGTGGAAAGAGGATAGTAGGAGAAAGATTGATTGATTGATTGATTGATTGCACTTGATTCTCTTATTTGGCCTGACCCAAAAGACCAACTGCCAAACAAGGCCCCAGGAGTTGACCACATCCCTGCAGAAGTGCTGAGGCTGCTCTAGAAAATGAAGATCAGCCATCCTCCACCATATGGCGGGTGGATTTGTTCACATTCTTTATTCTCGACTCCTGAGGGCTGTTCCGTATCCAAAGAAAGACTGAAAAACTAATTGTTGCTGAGATACGAAAACAATGGCTTACGTTCCTGACGCTATTTCTAAATTAAGCAGGTCTTCCACATTGGTTTTGAAAGCCCGTAGTTTCAGGTGAACAGGCAGAGAAGAATAGAGAAAGCCAAGAATAAAAACTTTGCTTCTATTCTCTTGACCATTACTCAAACACACGAAAGCAGGGTTTCTCAGCCGGGGTCACTAGGGGTTCCCTTGGAGATTTCAGATTCAGGCAACTTCACCTTAAAGAGGTAAGGTTCGTTCTTTGTTTCTTCTTTAAGAAAACTCTTCATGGATATGTACAGGCCTACACCTGAAATGAATACAATAATTTAGTAACTTCTGGCCTATATTTGAGCCTGAATGTGCAGGGGTTCCCTGAGGCCTGAAAAATATTTCCAGGGTTCCTCCAGGGTCAGAAGGTTGAGAAAGGCTGCACTACAGGGATAAAAAGGCTCGTGAAACTCTTGTCCAGGTTGGGGTTTACTCCCATTTCTTTACCTTTGCTTTGGCAGGTAGCAGCTGGCACCCTCGATGCCAGTGCAAAGATCTACGCGGTGAGAGTTGATGCTGTCCATGCAGATGTTTACCGTGTTCTTGGAGGCCTGGGCAGAGACTCTGCAACTGCAGAGCCCGAGAAGAACCAGAACACAGGTGGGCCTTTTGACGCTGTCGACCGAGCATGTGATTTGGAATACGGTTGTAATTGAATTTATTCAACCCCCCTTGCAAATCAGGTTGATGGTCAGAATGCACAGACTTTCAGCTGTTTGCAACGAACAAATCAAACAAAAGCAGTTGAAATAGCTCAACACAATGAATGCTTCAAGTGGTCTCCCCAAATTCACCTGAAAATGCAACTGATCATGACTTCTCCAGTCTCAAAATTATTCAACCCCTTCATGGCAAGCATCTCCAGCACTTAGTACTCACCGAGCCTCCACCATGCTTACCTGTAGGCAGAGTGTTCTTTTCAGCGTACGCTTCGTTCTTCTTCCTCCGGACACGCCGCTGATCCATCGGGCCGAAAAGTTCCAGTTTTGTTTCATCGCTCCACAGAACAGAATCCCAAAACGTCTGTGGCTTATTGATACGATTTTGAGCATATTGGAGCTGACTTTTCTTGTGCTTTTGGGTCAGTAGCGGTGCATGTCTTGGCGTTCTGGCATGGGAACCTTCTGTGTTTAGTGCGCGCCTTACCGTGCCCACTGTTGCCACCAAGTCTTGCTGCAGGTCTTTTGCAGTCGCTCGAGGGTTCTCTCCACCTGCCTTCTCAGAAATCTGGCTGCAGCCACTGACAGCTTCCTTTTCTGCCCCGTCCAGGCAGCGTCACCACTGTTCCTTCAACTGTGAACTTGCGAACTGTGCTTCCACCGGTGTCTCTAGGAACGTTCAGGGCCTTCGCTAACCTTTTGTATCCTGTTCCCTGTTTGTGAAGGGCGATGATCTCTCCCCTTACCTTTCTGGACCATTCTTTGACTTAGTCGTACTGTGTTTCTAACATGCAGTCAAACAGGACGGTCAGCAAACCCCTGGCCGGTTCAGGTATTTCATGTGTTCCGGCTCAAACACACCTGGTGCAACTAATGAGCCCTTGATTAGTTGCATCAGGTGTGCTTGAGATGACACCTGTTTTGCATACTGTACGTGTGCTGTTGTGATGGATTCCATTCAGGGGGTTGAATAATTTTGAGACTGGAGAAGTCATGATCAGTTGCATTTTCAGTTGACTTTGGGGAGACCACTTGAAGCATTCGTTGTGTTGAGCTATTTCAACTGCTTTTGTTTGATTCGTTCATTGCAAACAGCTGAAAGTCTGTACATTCTGACAATCAACCTGATTTGCAAGGGGGGGTTGAATAATTTCGATTACAACTGTAGCTCAGATCTTCGAAGCCCCTTCCCTCCCCCTAAGGTTCATCTCTCATGTCTGTAGGAATTTTTTCATCTCCTTTGCTTATTTGAACATCAGAACAATAATCTAAGCATGGAGCAGGTCACAATAAACATTACTGAGCGAATTGGATCAACCGTCTATTTTAGCAAGAGTTTGGTGCTTAGATATCAAGGATCATACTGGGAAACCTTTGGGTGCCTGGGACCACCCAGCTCCAGACTGGGTTGGACTGCAAGCAAAAGGGATGGGCTGTGTTGTGAATATAAAGGGCCCAGGAGTTTCTAAGCTTTAAGGGGGAATTTCCTTTTCTGCTTCCTTTAACTACGTTAAGCCGGTTCTTAAGATCGGCACAACAATGTGCACTCCCATTTCAAAGTGAGGAAATTGCGCCACCCGTTTTCGATAAGGGTTTGGGCTGCTTGCAACCCTGGGGTCGCAGGTTACCGACTTCGGATGTAGGAGAGAGGCTTTGCTAAGTATCATCTCTGCAGCAGAAAAGCAACAGCAGTAGAAAAGTTTAGTCTTTCCTTGCAAGGAATGACATGGGTACACATGAAGGATCCAGGAACAACTCAACGTGCTGATCTTGGAGGGTCCCTTCATCTTTGTTAACAGGCACAACATCGTTTTTCAGGCTAGTGTTGCATGGTGCCCAAACCATAATTTGGATAATGAGTTTTCCTTGAAAGCATTTTTTCTTACGAGTGAATTAAAAAAACAATAGCCAAGCTGTTGGATTTTGTCACTAAAATGGTACAAGGAACCATTTGCAGCAAGCCCTCGTTAAGGTCCTGCTGAAAATTTCCGCTCAGGGCCCCGGACTTTCCTTTTGCAGGTGAAGGAGAGGGAGGTTCGGAGCATTCCAAGAAGCCCCCCAGCGAGAGGAAACATCTGTACAAAAGCATTGAACAAAATCTGAGTAACATCACTGTCTCTGAGGCAGATCGCAAGTGTGAGGTGAGACCTCTGTGAGGGTGGCGTTTGTCCCCCTTTCGTTGCCTTTTGCTCTTACAGTTTCCACAAGACTGGTTGCAGAAACAAGGTGTGAAGCATGGGCAGTGGAGGGGCAGGCTGCCTCTCCTCTTCAGCAGTCATGGCGCTTTCTGGCTTTCTGGCCATTGAAGAGGCAACCCGCCTCCACATCGCCCACCTCCGGACTCAATTTTATGGCTTCCCTGTGGTGAAAAGGATGCAGTTCTGCTCCTCTTAAATCTGACGGGCTCTGTGTTTGACGTAGACCACAGTATTTTCCCATTTATGGGCAGGGTGAACAGTAACTTAAGCCCTCTTTACCCCTTACTATCGTTAAAAGTTAGTAAGTGCAGAAGGAGAGAGATGTAACACCCACGCGGTCAGGCCAGCCTCCCCCTGATGTCACGGGGCTCCTCAGTCCTGCCACTGATTAGACATCCACAGGTATTAGATGTGGATGGCTATGAGGGGAAACATGGGCTCCCTAGACACAGACTACACATGAGCTTGGAAGTTTATTGTGCAGGGCTCCTGTTTGTTGGAAGGCCCGTCCCAAGGAATATCTACTGTCTAATGTGTGAACCTTGGTAGGGAAGCCAAAAAGCTTCATGATTTTGTCGGCATATTGAGCGTAGCTCCCAAGCTGCACTGTCTACTCACACTGCACCGTCACGCTTGTAGATAGTGCGAAGTAATGGTTGATCCCTTGATGCCACCTCTGGAAATACAGACTTTGAATAATAGCTGATTTACTTGTTGATGTTGAGAAGCTTCCTAAGTGTGGCTGGTTGGGTCCTGGGTGATGCTGGACTAGGAAGGCCGTCAGCCTGATCTCCCAGGGATGTTCTTCTATTAAGCAAGAAAATCCACAGATTAGCCCAGAGGTTTCACCGTGCAGTTCAAATTCCATCTTGGGATTAGGGTCATATAGGACAAATAATTGTGTCCTTTCTAGAAGCGACAGTAATGTTTAATTGACTGTGCTGGCAGTAAAGGATGCATTTTGAATTCTTTGCTTTTATTTCCTTGAGAGAAAAGGTCTCCTGTTAAGCGGTACCAATCATAGTGATTTCAGTTGTATACATAACTATACATTTTCACGCTGCCATTGTGTTTCCAAAAGGGCAGGCATATTTATATATAATTTTAACCGCATTCATGTCTATTTTGTATGTGATTAAGAATTTTGATGACGCGAGAACGGGTTCTGTTGCGATGGAGGGGAGAAGGGCAATCTGTGTTGATTGCTCTTGGGGCAATTGTCCAGGCCCAAGCAACGAATGCCGAGCGGTGGTGCTGCCAGCTCTTTCGGTGTGATATCTGAGCATGGGTTTTCTCCTGGTTTTATCTTCAGAGCGATCCCGTGTTGCAAAGAACAGCCGCCTCTTTTGATGACTGCAGCACAGCTGGTGTGTTCCTCACCACACTTCACACGCACAGCTATCTCAGTGAAGTCCTGTTTGATTCCACGGTCGTTCCTCTGCCTTCGTCTGTGACTTCTGAGATACCACGTTCTGCTCATGTGAAAGTGGCCGATTTAAAATGTAGGTGTGAACAATTGGTAGCAGACTATTCCAATTACAGTGGTGTCTATTCTGAGTGTGTCTTTCTTGACACAGTGCAAGAAGGCCAAGAATCATGTAGATCTGTGTTGTCCTCCATGTTTCCCACTGTAACCTTTGGCCTAAATGCAGTTCACAGAAATTACTGGGGGTCACCCTCCTTTTTCCTCGCCTGCTCCCTTTCCAAATTAATAACGTTCAAACTTTTAAATCAGGGTAACAAACTTGAATGGGTTGCGCTGCCTGTAGGAGACAGTTCTGCTAAAAACAAGAATATGTGGTATAGGCCTAGTCTTGCTTTTCCTGAGTTCAAACATTATACTAAGCCATGGTTGTTTTAATCAGGATTTATAAATCTGAGGGGCTGGGTTTATGCAACTTCACTTCCACAAAGCGCAGGCAGGTTTTAACTTTTTGTTAGACAAAATCACACCACATTACACCTGATTCGTACGTTGCGGTAAACCATAATGCGGTTTGCATAGTTCGTGGCTGAGCACGTTGCGTGAGCCCAGGCAACAGATCACAGCTTAGCATGCGGTGTGAGGTTTGGTCCAAACTAGGAGGAATGGTCGACCCCAGATTCCGGGCAGACTGTCAAGATCTTGCTGAAGAGAACAGAAGAGCCGAGCCTCAGACAGACGATCTTAGCGTCCTTCCGAAAACGTACCCTGTGCCCCAGAACCTCACTTGCGATGGTGTCCAGGTAGATTCAGGAACGTGTCAAACTAGCCTACGAAGCACAGAGTAAACCTGTCCGACAGAGGATTGTGGCCCACTCTACTGGGAATGCAGCTGCTTTGGGGTAAACACCCTGTGGTTGTCCTCCTCAGGCAAGAGGGACTCCCAAGAGTCCCTTTTGGTAGATGGGCGGTGATAAATTTGATGAATAAATAAATAAAACAAATAAATTACGACCTTGACTTGCATGCCTTGGCCAAAGTGTCTTCTGGCAGGAAAGTGCTACAGAAGATAGTCCACACCAAGGATTAGGGGCCATATTGTCAGGATACTGCCCTCAGGGACAGCACTGGTATGTTCTACTTTGGCTCTGTGCTTGGAGAACAGTACACTGGATTTACCCTGAAGACCCCTTTTCTGTAGTGGGGACAGGGCATCCTGCCCACCCAGATAACTTCAGAGGCAAGTTGGTCTTCTGCAGTACAGTATCTGAAGCCAATTTTATATAGTCCTCTCAGCTATTTCTGGTGCCTATCTTCAGTTTTACCTTCAAGAGTTATTTTTTTCTGAGTTGTTACTCCGGAACTGGGAAAGGGGCTATCCTCTTTTGCAGGAAGTCATCTCAGGAAATTCTAAGCCCCGCTTAGAAAACAGGAAAGAAATGCGTTCTGATGCCCTACTTCAATTATAGGACAAGGACCTTCATAGATGGGAGAGCTTGCTGACGTATGAGATTTTAATAGCTTTTAATCTCAAATTTCTTGCTGAGTTCCCCTCTTCTGCTGTCACATCTAGCCATCCTTCTACGGTGTGTTGAACAGTCTGCCATTTGCCCTTCATTGACCGGCTTTCTCTTTACTCAGTGGAACAGTGAAACCCATAACGAGATATGTCAGTTTGGTTGTTGCTCTATATCAAAAGATGTTCACAGAGTGATCTTATACTGGAGCTCAGCATTCTTTTAATTTATATCCAGGAGATGCCGTCCTATTGTGGGCTACCTGGTTTCTTACCAAATCTTTCTAAAGGTTTCTTCAAGTTCTATTATTAAATGCTTAACTTAAGACAGCTGCTGCCTTGCAGTTAAGTGTGAATATCATAAAGCTCCTTTGGCTTTTTGCAGCTTTATCATGACTTATTCTGTAACGACTTTTTTCCCTTGTTTGGGTGGGCAAGGAATATTGTAGGGCCTAGACTTGCATGGTTAGCTTTTGATGGTTATCCTCTTAACTGCCGTTCTGAGAAAAGATTCCCCCTTTACATTTTGTCCTGTGTTCAGTCAGTCTCCGCTCTACTGGATAAATTCAAGAAGAGTGACCAGGCATTTGATATCAACGCAGAGACTGATAATGACCCCCAGGAGTTCGTTGAGGATAGAATGGAAGAGGATTTTGATGCTGACGTTCTAGACAAGACCAAGGTGAGAGATCTTGGGGAATTCTCCCAAAAGCTGGAGGCGTGCAGAATCGCACCAGGAAGTTCAAGGTATGCCGTTTTTGGAATATTTTTTTGGGGGGGGCACTTAAGAAGTTGTTAATGACAGCTGCTTGTTGTCTTCACTAAAAAATGATCAGGAGCAACATTTGTAAAAATGCATGTTAATGAGGAAACATTGTATAGGACAAATGTAATGACGCAACGGTCAGACGTTTAAAACTAGTGTTAAATCTGTTTCTTACAGGGAAAACCTGGTTTCTGTGGGAGAAGGGGATATTGGGTCCCTGTGTCTTCAACTGTCCATGAACCCCAGCGAGTACTCTTACTTCAGCCCCGGAGTTATCTCCCTGTGGGCAGGCCCAGAACACTGGCGTTTTAAACCAGGCCATAAAGGTATAGCGGACAGAGGTCGGGAGGGGTTGTCAGCAGTTAAGCAACCGAAGTTTCTTGTGACATCTCTTAAGTTTGTGAATAGCCATGATCTTTTATCTGTTACTGTTTCCTTTCCTGTGGTTCAAGTCTGACCTCTTTCACTATTTTCTTCTCCTCCTCCTTCATGAGCACTGTAGACGTGTGCGCATGCATGCACACACACACTCCTTTTCAGAATAATGCTCTGCTCTGGATGATACTGCTTGCAGTTTAGAAAAGCCTATTCTGTAATGTATATATTAATGTCTCACTCTGTAATAGAAATGGCAACGCAGTATCTCCCGTCTTTGCTTAACAATGACATGTAGATAAATCTGTAGTAGTTGCATTTCCAATATTTATTGCAATACTTCCACTCTAATTGTTCATTTTCTCATCCTACAACCAGGATTGTTAAGTCAGAGCTAGAGCTACGCCTAATATTCAGTTACTTTGAAAGTGCCCTGTTGTGCTGCCTGCTTGAAGGCAACTGAAGAAGTTTACTTCTATAAAACAATACTGTCCACGTCTTCGTGCAGCAGCACTAACAAATACAAGGACTTAATACTCCGTGGCACAGCAAGACGCTGCCTTTTTTCCCATCACGTTGCGTTGTGTCTTCTGTCATCTGCACAGGTGATGCCCGCTCAGAGAGAGTAAGTAAAAGGAAAACAATTAAGAAAGTGTTTGAGATCAATTTTGACGAGGAGATTGAGTTTGAACTTCACTTCCGCAAAACGCGGGTAGGTTTTTAACTTTTTTGTAAGGTTTTCTAGATGCTAAAAAGCATAGCAAGGGTTATAAGGCACACAGCGTTAGAAGATGGTAATTGCCTTTATGTCATACTTAACTGTTGATGAACCCATTGGTGGCCCAAATTAGCTCCTTCTTTTCTTGCACAAGAATTTATGTTTACAGGTAATCCTCATTTAGCGACTGCCTCATTTAGCGACCATTCGCAGTGATGAAAAAGTGACTTTGCGCCCACTCCTCGCATTTACAAACTTCGCAGGTCTGGAAAGCAAAAGAAAGCTGAAGTAAGATCGTAAGCACAGTAGCAGTTTCACTTAATGACTGCTTTGCTTAACAATCAAATTGCTGGTTCCAATTGTGGTTGCTAAACGAGGACTACCTATATGCATGTGTAGTTTTTCTTCAGAGAACAAGTGCATGTCTTGTATTTTCTCCTGGTGAGAAACTACCCAAAGTTCTTGGAAGTTGCATGCATACAGATCCCACACTTTATGCAGGAGCATCCTAAACTATGCCAGGCGCAGAAAAAATGCCTTAAAGGTTGAGCTGCTATCTTGGACGTTTCTCTACTGCCCTCCTGTGGACAGACCCCTGCCACTTTCGTTCTGCATTTTGTCCTCTCCTCCTGCCCTCGGTGTTGAGAAGGCTGCGGGAAGGAAAAGGGAGCAGGGAAACTTTCCACTGTGCCCCATTCTAGCAGCCTTGCTTGGAGATGGTCGATGTCCTGATTTCCTATGGTGAGAAATCGATTGCTAGGCAGAAGAGACGCCCAGCACGCCCCTCTCGCTTCCTGGCAATCCTGCTTGGGATCATGGCTTGCCTGTTAAATTGGCCACTTGGTGGGACTTCCTAGTGCTGATGGCGGCTTCACGTTGCCCTCACCGCTCTGAGCTATGCAGTGAGCAGCCAGGTGGAGTCGTGGCCTTGATCCCCATCTGTACTCCCAACAAAAGCCCAGTCGCTATCTCTTAGCTTACAGGAGAACCCAGAACATTACCAGTGTCTGGAAGAACTGTTTCTGCTCCTAAGCTCGTCTGGACGCATTTTGCTGTGATTTGCAAGCAGAGTTGCTGTGCACCTGATCGAGGAACAATAACACATTGAAGGGAGAATTTGTTCCTGGTTTGGGGCGGGCTGTCTGCGTTGCCAATATTGCAAACATTGCTCTGTATCTTCCTCTGGGTTTTATTTAAGCCCAGCTTGGAGGCCACAACAGAAACTGTCCAATCGGCAAATTGTGCGTGCTGTTGGATTTAGGTTTTCTGTTCTTTCAGCACTTGACCTTCGTTACCTCCGTCTCAGATCCTTGGTTCAGCAGGCTCTGAGCACAGAATAATATCTGCTACGATACTTTAGTCAGATACGCTGTACCTATCCTGCCCAGCCATGGTTTGCCAGCCACCTTCCAAACGTGTGTCTAGCTACTGGCTGGCCTTCCGGCTGAGATCCATTTATAGCTGGCGTTTGCATTGAGAATGAATGAAACTGTGCGCATACCAAATCTATTCTCAGTGCAAAGGGTAATTTAAGATAAAGCCCAAAGAAGAGTAGCATTCCTAGTAGAGGATGTCTCTGATGGTTTCTGGTTTTCTAAAACAGGCAGCTACGACTCTGGCCAAGTCTACCCTCGAAAGCCAAAACAAGAAAAGCAACACCCTGCCGGCAGACTTCAATTACAATCCAGACGACCTCACCCGGCTGTTCCTCAAACCGGAAATCAGGGTTTGATTTCCTGGAGGTGACTGATGGACTCCTGCAGCCACTCACGCACGCCTTGCCCGGATGCCCCAGCATGGTCCTTCCAAAGAGCCTTTGTGGAGTCCTTCAGCCACGCCCCCAGGCTCCTCCTGGGCTCTTTGGGGGATCCTCGTCTGAGCCTTCTCAGAGACGCTTGTAGCCACTCTTGCAGGTTCCTGGTGGCCGCTTCGGAGCCCCTCTTCCTGAGGCCGGCCAGAGATGCGCGAAGCCATCCGTTCCCTAGCCAACTTTCGGAGCGAGTGGGTTCTGTAACACTCACTCTCCCCCTGCTCCTCCCCATGCTTGTTGATGGCTTAACACAATCATCTTCGTCATCCCGGAGGCCTCTAATGGCTGCTTCCAGCTGTCTCCGAGTGCGGAGATGGGGCGCATCAGGTCCGCCCTTTTCGCGGTTCCTCCTGGCTGTTTCAAGCCATTCTTTGACCTCTTCGCTGGAGGGTATGGGACTCTCCTCCCCACATTTCTTAAAGGCGGCTTCAAGCCCTTTTCCCAGAACTGGTCTGGGTCCCTCAGGAGTCGAGCGGCCTTCCAGGGATCCTCGAAGCCGCTGTGGTGTATTCCCCGCAGACGCTTCAGAGCGTTGCCTCTCGAGGTTGCCTCCTGATCCTTCAAGCCTCCTGTCTCTGGGGCTGCTACGAAGCTCTGCCTCAGACTTACGCAGATCCCGGAGGCCTCTAATGGCTGCTTCCAGCTGTCTCCGAGTGCGGAGATGGGGCGCATCAGGTCCGTCCTTTTCGCGGTTCCTCGTAGCTGTTTCAAGCTGGTTTTTGACATGTCGGCTGGAGGCTTCGCGACTCTCCTCTCCACGTTTTTTAAAGGGGGCTTTAAGCCCTTTTCGCAGAACTGGTCTGCGTGCTTCAGAAGCCTGTTTCCAGGAGGTATGGGCTCTTTGGATGAAAGCAGAGGGGTGAGCCAGATTTACCATGTGGGGGACATTGTTGTTTCCCCACGTTACTTCCACCAGTTAAACTGTCTCTGGAGGCTGCCACCCCCGGTCCCCCTCGCAACGGAAGCAGAGCTAAACCCTCCCGGATTCACCTGGGCTCTAAAGCCCTCCTGGATGCAGCTGGATGCAGCCACCAGTGGGGCGTGGTGGTCTGGCCTGGGGCTGAGGAAAGAGGGAGCAGCTGCTTCCCATGCATGACCCTGTGTGAACCCCTTCACTAAGCAGGAGCCCCAACCCTGGACCTCTGAACGAGAGGTGACTGGCCGTGAACGCTCCCTGCAAGGCGACGCGGGATCTCTGGCACCTCTCCGGGACCCGGGGCTGACTCGGTTCTGCTCCGCTGCCTCCACAAAAGGCGACGTCTCTGGCAGCGAAAGTCTCTGAGGGAAGGAGGCCTGGCTGGGATGCCTCCAGGAGAACAAGGGAGCAGGAGAGGCAAAAACAGGGAACCCCAAAACTCAGGACTGCTGTCCAGCAACGTCTCATCGGCTCAGCTCTTCCTTCAGCTCTGCGTTTTCCCTGCAGAGCTCCCGCTGCTGTCCCTCGAGCTGGCGATTCCGGCCACGGAGGGCCGCGTTCTCGCGCTGCAGCTCTTCCTTCTCCGAGAGCAGAGCTGAGTTCGTCGTCATTCTGCAAAAGAGGAAGACCAGCGTCTCTGGGGGCGAAAGTCTCCGAGGGAGTGTTCCCCATGCTCCCAGGCTCGGCTGATTCCTTCCTTTTACGTGATCGATCTGCTGACAGCAGCTCTTCCCTCTGCCCCCCGAGGTTGCCCTCGTCCACCACACATGCTCACAGCCGTGTTCCGCAGCCGGCAAATAGCTAGGGACACACTCAGGTCGCTTCCGACCGAGCGCGAGGCACGGCGGGCTCTCTGGAATCCATGGCGGCCCAGTGAATGTAATGGAGCGGCAAGGGACGTTTGCTCTTCCTCATGAGCGCACCCGCTCAGCCACACGGACCCAGTCCGTCTCAACCGCGTGGCCAGGCACTAGCCAGAGGGACGGAAGCCACCAAGTCTGGATCCAGAGAGGACTCAACGAGGGGGCGGGCTTCGGGACCCCTTTTTCCCCCCTAAGTCCTCGCTTTCCTGATCCCCACGATGGGCAGCGGCTCTCCCTTGTCGGTTTGCAGGCTGGTTGCTGCTGACGGGACGTGGAGGGGGCTTCCCTGTGCTCAGGCCCAACTCCCTCTGTCTGGCTCACGGGACAGTTTTTCCTCTGTCTCCATAACGACTTGGTTCCTTCCCAGCCAGCTGCCCGGAAGGATCTTTCAGACAAGGTGCCTTCATCCCTCCCCCCCCCCCCCGCCGCCCAGCCTCAGCTTTAGCCGTGGCAGCCTCAGTCCCGTCTGGCGTTCCGGGCGTCGAGGGAACCGAACAGGCTTGGAGAGCCGGAACTTTTTGACCAGGCACCTCTTATTTTCCCCAGCTTTCTTCCAGGCAATGCACTTAAACCCGGAACACTGCATGACGTATGTCCAGGGAAGGGAGCGAGAGAGAATTTAGTCCGAAAATTCCGAAAAGAGACAGGGTTGCTGTCCGAACGTTCCTCACCTCCTCAGTTCCTCTCGGAGCTTCTGCTCCTGTCTCTCTAGCTGCCAATTCTGGCCAAAATGGGACAAGTCATGTCGGAGCATTTCCCTCTCCCGGAGCAGAGCTGAATTGATCATCGCCCTTCTGCAAAATATGAAGACCATAGCCCCTTAATTTTTTTACCTGAATCATCAAAACTTTTTTAAAATTAAAAAAAATTAAAAATACTTTCCATTTTGAGTGTTATACGTGACAATCGAAATGCAAAGTGCACTAAACTCCAAGTCACGTAGGCCCTATGCGTGCCCTCTAATCAATGCGGTTTTGCCATTTCTATTCCAACAGCCAGCCATCGCTCATTGCACCCCTGCGACCCGTACAGCACCTCTCGGGCCCCCTGGGGCACCCCCTGGCCTCCCCTGCGCCCGCAGGCCCCCCCTTGCCCCCTCCCCTGCCTGGCAGCAGCCCCTTTGCCCGCCTGGGACTGGCAACCTCCCTCCGGCTTCCCCGCTGGTACGTGGCCTTGCCTAAGGACCCTGGGAGCAAGCAGTGCCATCCCGCTCTGTGACCGCCCTGCCGAGCAGCGGGCATTCCAGTCCCCCTTGCCATGTAAGTCGAGGGCGGCCTGTCCGCTCACCTCAACTGCATTGCCCATTTCTGTGCCCATTCCTCTGGCCTGAACGACCCTTTAGGACAACTGTGTGACTGACTGGCTGACTGGTTGGATGGCTACGCTACTTTTCTCTTGAAGAGCCATGGGAACGTATAATTCGAAGCAGCAGAAAAACAGGAGGAAATAAAGAATCTCCCTGCCCTAAAGGATTGCTCAAACTAGTGGAATAGCCAGAATAAGCAACAGCGGGATGGGCAAACCGGAACTGAAAGGACAGAACCCGCGGCCCTGACCACAGATCGGCGCTCTTGTGCGTGTTACAAAGGCGGAGGGAGGGGCAGCCAGACGCAGCTGCCGAAGGGGGGCCCTCTGTCGTCTGGGAGTTTGTTTGTTAGTTTTTTAATCGTATGGCATAGAAGTTTGGTGTCCATGCTGCTTTTTCTTGCTGGGAAATCCTTGTGAGGTCCAGCAGCCAGATGTGTCGACTATTTAGCCGTGACAACTCACGTTGCCTGGGGTGCACCACGAGGAAGCTAGTCTCCATTGCACCCAGGTGGGCTGAGAGAGAGCGACTGGCCCAAGGTCACCCAGCTGGCTTCCCTTCCTCAGGCGGGACTAGAACTCTCGGTCGCCTGGTTTCTAGCCCGTTTCCTGAACCACCAGAACCTGAACCACTCGAACAAGCTGGCTGGAGATGGCTGGGGAGCAGCATCGTTTTGAGCTGTCTGAAGGGAGCCCCCCGCCTTTTCCCCAGGCACTGTAACTGAACCGGGAACGTGGTACGACGCGGGTCCAGGGGAGGCAGCTAAAGACAGTTTGGTAGGAAATGCTGAAAGGGGAAGTCAGGGTGGCTGTCTGAACGTTCATCACCTCCACAGGTCCTCCTCCACCACCGGGTTTTCCCTACGGAGGATAGAGTTCTCCCCGCGTAATCCTTCCACCAGACCTCCAGAACTGGAAGCAGCCATCTCTTTGTGAAAGATCAAGAGCAGACTGAAATTAGGCCCTTTAGGTTTTTTTCTTTTTACTTGAATCACCAAAACTTTTTTTTAATTAAAAGCACTTTGTATTTTGATCGCTGAACAAGGCAATCGAAATGTAAAATGAATCAAGCTCTGTAAAGCCACTTGGAAGAGATCCATGCATTTGAATGAAACCACGTTGCCGTCTCTACTACAACGGCCAGTGATCTCTCCTGGCGGGAACCAAGCCTCTGGTAATTTAATCGGGCACTCTAGAAACGCTCGCCAGGACCGACCAGTCGGTCAGTCTCCCGGACTGCAGCTGTCGCTCCATCCTGCGCTTCGGGGACCGGATCAGCTGCTTCAGCACCAGGGCCAGCGTCATTGCAGCGGTTAGAGGGGATTCCCTCCAGTATTCAGCAGGCCATAAGGCATTAGCACCAGCAAGGAGTCTTTAGCCCTAAACGCCTTCTTTCCTCCTTCTCTTACATACCACGACAGGCGCAAAGCCACCTCCCAGCAGTTCCCAGAAGCGTTCTGGATGCGGCGTGTGGGGACAGCGCTTGCTCTGCTCCGAAGGGCAGAGGTCACTCCCCCCAAGTGGCTTTCACAGCAGTGGAGGCAGGACCTTGCCTGTGAGCGAGTGTGAGGTCACAGCTGCTCCCACAAACCTGCCCCCCCTCATCAGGGGCTCCCTTGGAAACCAAAACTCAGCTGTTGCTATGCCCGGCTTTTCTCCCAAAGCTTCACCAGAACGGCACAATTTTCGCACCCCTCTTCCGATGTGAAGGGACAGAGGGAGGCGTCTGAGTCTGGCTGGGTGGAAACAGGCCCGGGCGGAGCAGGGGGCTGGGGTCCAGGACCAGCGGGGGTCTGCTGAGCGTCCTCCACTCATCATCTGGCTTCACGATGGGGATTGGCCCCCAGAGCCCTGTAGACGTCCACCACGGTGTCTGCCCCCGATTCTGATGGGAAAAAAAACAAAAACGAAAGCAAAAGTTCAACAGAAACCTGGTGAGCTGCAAAGCAGAGTGCCAGCCTCTGCCTCCTTTATTTACATGAACGTTTCCCGGGCCTACATCAGCATTTTCAGAAAACAAACAGTCTTGACAGACAAACGGCAGAGGAGGGAGAGCAGGAACTGGACGGTGCCCCCCTTCCCCCCCCCACAGAGGGAGACACAATTACAACCACCTCAACCAACAACTAATACGAAGCCCCGACCCCTGCCAAACCCACCCACCTGCCCAGCCCCTTGTTCGCAGTGCATCCGCTGGACAACCAAGCGACACGCCTCAGGTCGCCCTTCGAACCCGGAACGAGGCTGGGCGGTTTGCACCTGCCAGAGACCCCGCTCCACTGACTGCCTCTCCCGAAGTACGGCATTTCAATCCGGGAAACGTGGGCTGCAGACGAACTGGTATTGAATGGATGTCACTCACTCTCAGTTGGGGTTTCTCTCCATGGGTCTGTTGAGGACCGATTTGTTTGGCTGCCTAGCTTCCCGGAATTCCCTAGCTCCTGTGGTTTTGCTAGAATTAACTGACCACAGCTCTCCTCCTACCATCTCCAGCTGAACGTGGTTACCTAGACCGACTCCAGCCGTAGTTCCTTGAATCAGACGTCCCTTCCTGAGCCAATATTTCTTTGAGTTGCTTCTGGCTTTTCTGGAAGTTCCAAGCGGATGGTGAGGCCCCCTTCTTTCTGCCTCCCCTCCAGGAGCTTCTTTTTGTTCTGCCCCCTTCAAGATTCTATTCTTTAGGAGGGGAAGGACTTGCCTTTTGTCTTCCCTGGGTAAGTCTGGACTTGCGCATATGTCATGACCACATCTGCCCAATGCACATAGGTGCAGTTCAACGTGTTGATTCCACCAGTGGGAATCGGCTGTCAGCCTTGAGGTGGCTGAAGTGGGCCACGTTAGTGAAGGGGGAGAGGAGGAAGCCTTGCCGTTCCCTGGAGCAGGAAAGAGAGGCTTTGGGATACTCAGCTGCAGCTGTAGGCCTTTTCCAGATGCCTCTCCAACGCCTTTATCCCACAGGGCCATTTCACACATTGGACAAGACAAATGGGCGCTCCACCACGTATACGCTCAACAGCAGAATTTCTTTCCCCAAGAAGGATGTGAACCTCACATGGTAATCCTGTACTTGTAGAATCCATACGTTTATTCTGAGATATAGAGAGGATACAAATGTCATGTCTACCGTTGATGCTACAGCTTGACCACCAGCTTTGCTGCAATGGCCACGGATCGTTTGGTTTCACCATGGAAGAAATGGAGAGGAAGTACAGTGGCATGGTCCACGTCTCTTCTTGCACGTATAAGGGAGATCCCCATACCCACGCTTAAACCTAACAAGCCTTGCAGATTGTATGTTGCTATTGCAGAATCACTTCGGAACAACACGTATTCCCTAGTCTAAGAGGGGAAGATAAGCATCAGCACGCAAAAGACGATGTCACGAAGTGATTAGGCTACCTTCATCAGAAGGTCACCTCTGAGTTGCCATCAAGTCGCTGATGATATGTGCCATCCAACTCTCTCCAGATGTGGTGCGAAGTAGGTCAGAGGTCCTAACCCCTTTAAGCCTTGGGAGAGACTCGAAGAGCTGGAAGGTGCTTTGCAGCAGCCTGCCAATTCCAGCTGGCCACAGGGGCCAATACAGATTCACCCCAGAATAGCGTCTTTGGAAAACACTGGTGTTTCGATGCTACCTGCAGGAGCTCTCTCGATCTCCCCCAGCTGGAAGGGGAGCACGCTGGCCCCTTCCCAGCAAGAAATATGTAGGTTTGAAGGATGTAAATCGATCAGAGCCCACCCCTGTCTTCAGTTGGGGATTACTTTTAATTGCATGTGTCATGAGTACTGATGGCGAGCAGGAGGGGGCCTCTATCCAGAGGGGAAAACGCATCCGTAGTACTGAGGAATTAAGCAGCCATTCAATGAGACACAGATCAGACCCGCCTTGACTTTTGGGGTTTATCTGTCTGGGTTTTCCCACGCTTCTTCAGTTTGTTAGGATTCTGTCTTATGTAGCAGTAATAAACACTAGAGACCTACTCCTCGTCTCAGTGTGATTTCTGACTCTTAGGACATCAATCCTAACAAACTCCTATTCCGATTGAAAGAGGGAGGAACAAGGAAAAATAAAGGAGAGACATTCGGAAAATGTCTTTGGAAAACCAGGAAATTCGGCAAGCCATCCAACAATTGGCAGCAGCCCTGCAACAACACCACCACCAAGTAGATCTCCAGGTCAACACATTACAAGCAGCCATGCTACAGCAGTTACAACAACCACCTCCGATTAACCCACAACCGGTGCCAGCAGCAGCAGCAGCAGCTCTGCCAGTAGTCTTGAGATCCCAGGGCAGTCTACCAGAGAAGTTCGGAGGAGAAGCAGGACAGTTGAGAACCTTTCTCACACAGTGCACAATGTTTTTCGACAGCAGACTGGCAGAGTTTCCCACAGACAGAACCAAAACCACCTTCATTCTAAGTCTGCTAAAGTGCCCAGCAGCCAAATGGGCTATTCCCATGGTGGAGAACAACGACCCGATTCTCAAGGACTACCAGAATTTTCTGGCAGGGCTCCGAGCACACTTTGACGACCCGATCAGAGAGGTCGCTGCCAGCCGGGAAATTCGGAAGCTCAAGCAAGGCAACAAGAGGGTGGGAATCTACATTGCTGATTTCAAGCTGTTAGCAGGAGATCTGGACTGGAATGAGAGTGCCTTGAAAGACCAATTCAAACGGGCTGGATGAAGAAATTAAGAATGAATTAGTGTGCCAGGGAACACCAGCTACCCTAGAAGCCTTATATCAGTTGTCTGTGGTGATAGATGCCAGGCTAGAAGAGCTCAGACAGATGCAGCCCGGGAGAGGCAGGGGCCTCGGGACGCTTCCAGGATTTCCAGCTCTCTCCGCAGCATCTCCTTACTCGGGACCAGAGGAGGCAATGCAGATCGGGGCGAGCAGGAGGCTTACTTCCGAGGCTGAGAGACAGAGAAGGAAAGAGAGAGCCCTCTATTTCTACTGCGGAGTCCAGGGGCACATGGTGAGAGCTTGCCCAGCAAGAAGCCAAGCAAATTCCATAAGAGCCCCAGGGCAAGCAGCTGAAACAAGAGCCACCTCCGCCTCGACTTCCAACCAGGGAAACTCCGTCGGTCTCCCTCCACAGAGCTCAGCAGGGAGACCATCAATCAATTAAGAAGGGCTCATTCCGAGGATTCCAGGCAATCCTTTTACTACTTACCAGTCATAATGTGCATAAACCCAGAGCACCAGGTCAAGCTAGAGGCCCTTGTGGATTCCGGAGCTTCCACCAATTTCATTGATGTGCAGACCATACAAGACTTCAACATCCCGACCAGAGAATTGCCACGTCCCATAGAAGTGGAGGCCATTGACGGCCAGCCCCTCAAGGCAGGGCTGGTTAGAAGGTTCACAGAACCTTTGCGACTAACAACGGGAGACCACACTGAGTGGATCCAACTTTATGTTATGGCATTATGACATTAATGTGCCTATAGTCCTGGGCACACCTTGGCTGAAGATCCACAACCCACTGTTGAACTGGACTACAGGAGCAATCTCCTTCCCAGCTAAGGAATGCCAGCACCACAAGATCCAAGCCGCTCTCCTCTCTCCAGCAACCAACGCAGTCACGGAAGCAGGGGGGGTCCAGTTGCCAGCCAAGTAGGCAGATTTCGCAGACATTTTCAGTGAACAAGAGTCCACAGCACTACCCCCCCCCCCATAGGGACTGTGACTGCACCATTGAGTCGATACCAGGAGCCAAGATTCCAGCAAGGAAACAATATCCCATGTCCCCCAAGGAACTAGCCACCTTAAAGGATTGCTTGGATGCTAATCTCCAAAAGGGTTTCATCCGACCATCTACTTCCCCAGCGTCTGCTCCTACCTTCTTCGTACCAAAGAAGCCTGACCCGTTGGCACCGGCAAACCAGGAGGCACCCATGAGAGTGGTGCATGATTTCAGTTCCCTCAATAAAGTCATGGTCAACGAAAATTACCCACTCCCCCTAATATCTGATCTGCTGGATCACTTAAAGCACGCATTTTTACTAGGTTGGACCTCAGGAATGCATAGAATCTGATTTGGATGAAAGAGGGGCATGAATATCTGACTGCCTTCGACACCAGGTTTGGTAAATTTGAGTACCTTGTTTTGCCCTTTGGCTTGTCTAATGCAGGAGCCATGTTTTCCCGATTTATGAATCAAATTTTCTCTGATTTACCAGATAAGTATCTGGTCATTTACCTAGATGACATATTAATTTTCTCTGAAGATGCTACAACTCATGTAACCCATGTATGTAATGTCTTACGAAGACTGAGAGAGAACAAGCTGTTCGCCAAGCTAGAGAAGTGTGCCTTAGATTTAACTGAATTACATTTCCTGGGCTATAAAGTATCCACAGAAGGCATATCCATGGTTCCTTCTAAGGTCCAGGCAATTCTCTCTTGGCAACCCCCCTGAAATGTGAAAGATGTACAAAGGTTCCTAGGGTTCTGCAATTTTTACAGGAGGTTCATAAAAAAAATTAGTGACAGGACTAAACCCCTCACACAGCTTTTGAAGAAAGGATCAAAATTCATTTGGGGGGAGAGGGAGCAAGCAGCATTCCGAGAATTTAAGCAGCTCTTTGCATCCCAGCCACTTTTGAAGCACCCTGATCCCACGAAGCAATTCATAATGCATTCAGATGCTTCAGAATTTGCTATTGCGGCTGTTTTATTGCAATATACTAACAAAACAGAGAATACTTTGCTCCCTTGTGCCTTTTTTTCACGCATGCTCTCACCAGCAGAGAGAAACTATGATGTTTTTAACAAGGAGTTGCTAGCAATTAAAGCAGCATTCCAAGAGTGGAGGCACTGGCTAGAAGGTGCAGCCTTTCCTGTGAAAGTTTGCACCGATCACAAGAATTTACAGCTTCTACAAAACACCAGATCCCTCACCCCACGCCAAATCAGGTGGAGCCAGTTTTTCTCCCATTTCAATTTTGTTATTTCTTATGTTCCCGGGGTGCAGAACTGTTTGGCAGATGCTCTGTCTTGATCCATTCAGGCAACCCCCACTACTCACCAGGAGGTACAGGCTACTATATTACAACCTCACAACTTTGATCAGTCTATGGGGGGGAACCAGACAGAGATTTTAGCAGCAGGCAGACAAGCAGAGGACCTATTTACAAGAGTCAGAGCTCAACAGCAAGAAGACCCATATGCTAGGGCCAGGATGGATGACCTCCAGAGGGGCCCGCAAGACACTGCCTCACCATTTAATGTGGAGGCAGGAATCCTCTGCCATAGTGGGCGATTATACATTCCCCCCTCATTGAGGGAAGAAGTACTGAGACTTTGCCATGACCATCAAACGGCAGGCCACGGAGGTATTTTCAAAACTCTCCATAGAGCTCTGAGAGACTACTGGTGGCCTAAGATGACTGCAGACATAAAGGGTTAGGTTGCTTCTTGTCATACCTGTAGATGAGCCAAGCCTCTCCCAGGGAAGCCCACAGGACTCTTGCAACCCCTACCCACCCCCAGTCAGCCTTGGGATACAATCTCCATGGATTTCATCACTGATTTACCCCCGGTCCAGGGGCTGACTTCCATACTAGTGGTGGTGGACTTTTTCACTAAAATGGCGCATTTTATTCCTTGCAAGGGCCTCCCATCTGCGCAAGCCACAGCGCAGTTGTTCATGGACCATGTTTTTAGGTATAGAGGCATGGTGAATCACTTGGTGAGTGACAGAGGCCCTCAGTTCACTTCCAGGTTCTGAAGGGCACTTTTCCAGTCATTAGGGGTCCAGATCCACCTATCATCATCGCATCATCTGGCTAGTAATGGGCAGCTGAGAAAATTAACCAATGGTTACAGCAGTATCTCAGATGTTACACCACTTATCAGCAAGACAATTGGCCAGCCCTGCTCTCCATGGAAGACGTTAGATATAGCAACTCTGTGCAATCCTCTACCAAGATGTCTCCTTTCAAAGCACTCTACGGGGTTCACCCTCGGGTGTTGCCCACCTCCTCCCAGCAGGGAGCTGTTCCAGCTGTGGCTGATTTTCTTAAAGACCAACAAGCTGCACAGGAGTTGTTAAAGGAGCAGCTGGACAGGGCAAAGAGAGCAGCAGATGCTCACAGACAAGAGGGGCCAGCGATTGCAGTAGGAGACAAAGTGTGGCTCTCTACCAAGGTTTTGACCTCTACCAGACCCTCCAAGAAGTTGGACTCTAAGTTTGTGGGCCCTTTCACTGTGGTACAGCAGATAAATCCAGTGGCTTATCTCTTAAAGCTGCCAGCATCCATGAAAATCCATCGTCTTTCACAGAGCCTTGCCAGCCAAGGACCCTCCCCCAAGTACCTTGCGATTGCAAATACCTGCCCCCCACCAGTAATTGTGGAAGGGGAGGAAGAATATGAAGTCGAGGAAATTCTGGACTCTAGGAGGAGGGGAAGGGGCATCCAATATTTCATACACTGGAAAGGGTACCCTGAGGAAGAGTGCACATGGGAGAATGCCAGAGATGTGCATGCACCAATGCTGGTTCATCGATTCCATCAGCTTTTCCCTCACAAACCCAAGCCTCGCACTCTACCAGATATTCCTCACATGGCTGAGCAGGCAGAGGAATCCCAAGCAGAGGAGTTTGTAAGTTTGCAGTTTCCACCCCTGCCTGAAGCCTTGACACCAGTAACAGGGGGGGCGGGGAACCGCAGCCCTCCACCTTGAGCTTGAATTTCCCAGGGGGGAGGGGGGACGACTCTTCTAATTATCTAGCTATTTTCCAGCAGCAGCCACCTGGGCCAGAAGAGTTATCAGACCTGGAGAGCAGCACTGATTCGTCCTTGGAGGACTTTTCCTTTGAAGACTTTCCATCGTTGCCCAGTTCCCATGGGAGCTTAGAAGGAGACATAGACTCTTTTCAAGCCTCTGGAAAGGAGGGGGCTGAAATGGAATGTGAATCTGGAGGGGAGGGTGATGTCATGAGTACTGATGGCGAGCAGGAGGGGGCCTCTATCCAGGGGGGAAAACGCATGCGTAGTACTGAGGAATTAAGCAGCCATTCAGAGACACAGATCAGACCCGCCTTAACTTTTGGGGTTTATCTGTCTGGGTTTTTCCCACGCTTCTTCAGTTTGTTAGGATTCTGTCTTATGTAGCAGTAATAAACACTAGAGACCTACTCCTCATCTCAGCATGATTCCTGACTGTTAGGACAGCATGCCTCACTTTTCCCTCTCTATGCGGTTCGTTTCTTCCATGATCCTCTGACCTCACCAAGCGGCAGCAGCCCTGTCCTTCCCTCCACCGGCCCTCCTCTGAACTAAAAAGTCATCCAAAGCCAATTGTCGAGCCTGCGGTTGCTTCCCGAGAGGCTGGATTGTTTTAGTTCTTCCACAGCCATACACAACAGTCCAAAGGGGAGATTCAACCGAGACACCATTGAAGAGGAAGGACCCTTCTGCCTCAAGCTTGGTGCTGCAACAAACGCAGCCCTGGTTGTCCACCCAGAAGCTGACAGTGGTATCTTCTGCTATATATTCATCTGGAACAACCCATGCACAAGTCTTCCCTTGACTGACCAAGTCTGGGCACACAAATGGAGGCAATTCACCAGACTGAAGACAGGGATCTTTCCAGGTCAAGCCCACCCATAGTCCACCCTGCCACTTCCAGTCGTCTTCTACGATTTTCACCCTCACTTTCTCATAAAGTTCTATGGGCCATCTGGGAAAGACGATACCATCATGGAATGAGGCTCTTCTACTTACCGTACGGCAAGATAATGACCTGGGATCCTTTGATGTTAGGATGGAAGAATAGAGCATAGGAAGCTTGGAGACAGCCGTCTCATCCTTTGGAGACAATGGGACCCCTTTATGTCAATCAAGAGGAAGATTCCTATTCAAGCATGTCCTCCAGGAGTGAAAAGTCTTTGACCACCAAAAGTCAACTATGAAAATGTGCTCACTTACGTTAGAAAGTGAAACTGGACCCAAATGCTATAGTGCTGCAACCCATTGCTGCTGCCACAATAGGTACATTTGTGTGACCGCCCCTTGAATAAAATTATTTCACTGGGGTGAGGCTTGGGCAAGAAAGAAAGCACTTTTCATATTTACCTTTTAATCTACCTCTCAGAAAAAAAAACATAACTGTCTGAAAGGTGGGTTTTATTTTTAAGGAGCAACTCTCATTTTGGTTTCACATTTATTTGGATCAAGAGTTGCTCCTTGGAGGTTTATAGCAGCTTCTCCAGAAAAACCCGGATTTGCTGCTGGTAGGAATGACTTCCGATCGTGCTGTTGTTGCTGCGCCAGCCTCAGCACCCCCAATTTTGCAAGGGCTTCAGAGCTGGGCCTCCGCCCAGGGGGCATGAGCCGTAGTTGTGTTTCGATTTTGATTTATTACATTTCCTTTGATGGGTTATATTCTTGTTGATTTCATTAGGTGCCATCCAGTCAGTGTCCACTCTTAGAGACCACATAGAAAGATCTTCTCCATGCCCCCAGCCGGGTGGTCCTTCTGGTTCTCCAGCGGTGCCCCCATCGCCCCTGTAGCTGAGTCCTTCCCCCTTGCTGCTGGTCGTCGTCCTCTTTCTTTCCACCTTTCCCAGTCTTAGAGCCCTGAGCCTTCTCCCGAGTGCTGGGTCTCTGCATCAGGGGTCCACAGTAGGATCCTTTGAGCCTGCTCATTGGTGCCTCGAGCGAGACCTCTGGGTTGATAGGTTGGATGATCCATCAGTTTGTTTTCTTGGCCCTCCTCAGTATTCTCAGGAGTCTTCTCCAAGACCAAAGTTCAGAGGCCTCAAACCTTTCCTAAGCTGCTGCTTTAATGTCCAACTTCCTCTTCCCGTGACCCCAGTCTAAATTCAAAGTGGGCTCCACAAAGCGGAGGGGCTGGAAGGAAACCACAGAGAGGTGCCTTGGGGCAACCTTGTGGTGGACAGTAGTAATTGACCTTAAACTGGATCCAGGTAAAATAGAGGTAAGGTGTGTTTGGAAATGTGGATTGGGCTATGACCGCAGAGCTGTTGGTTGGATGGGATGTATTTAAGGGCTGAAAACAGAGTTTGGAAATCAACAGTGACCTCCTTGACATGTATGGTGGGGATGTTCACGCTGGCTCCCTGTCATGCATTCCTTACCTGAGCTTATTCTGAAAAATGTCCAGAAATGCACCCCAAGGAAATTGGGAAGAGCCTTTCCTTCAGAATGTATGGTACTCCTTCTACACCCTTTGAAACTGGGTCTGCCAATTTGTTTCTAGGCCCAAATTGTAGGCTCCACCCCACCCCAGGTGAAAAATAAACATGGTCCCCTCCTTGCTTCTGGCTTTTAGGATACTGTTACAGGTTTTGTCTTTCAACGATGTCGCTATTGTACTTGTGTTGCTTCCAAAGTACAGTTGTCTGAGGAGCTGAGGGGGAGGATTTAATAGGTTTGGTCTAGTGGTTATTGACTATTCTAAAGCCTTTGACTGTGTGGACCATAACAAATTGTGGCAAGTTCTTAGTGGTATGGGGATACCAAGTCATCTTGTATGCCTCCTGAAGAATCTGTATAACGACCAAGTAGCAACAGTAAGAACAGACCACGGAACAACGGACTGGTTTAAGATTGGGAAAGGAGTACGGCAGGGCTGTATCCTCTCACCCTACCTATTCAACTTGTATGCAGAACAAATCATGCGACAAGCTGGGCTTGAGGAATCCAAGGCTGGAGTTAAAATCTCTGGAAGAAACATTAATCTCAGATATGCAGATGATACCGCTTTGATGGCTGAAAGTGAAGAGGAACTGAGGAGCCTTATGATGGTGAAAGAAGAAAGTGCAAAAGCTGGTTTGCAGCTAAACCTCAAAAAAACCAAGATTATGGCAACCAGCTTGATTGATAACTGGCAAATAGAGGGAGAAAATGTAGAAGCAGTGAAAGACTTTGTATTCCTAGGTGCAAAGATTACTGCAGATGCTGACTGCAGCCAGGAAATAAGACGACGCTTAATCCTTGGGAGAAGAGCAATGACAAATCTCGATAAAATAGTTAAGAGCAGAGACATCACACTGACAACAAAGGCCCGCATAGTTAAAGCAATGGTGTTCCCTGTAGTAACATATGGCTGCGAGAGCTGGACCATAAGGAAGGCTGAGCGAAGAAAAATCGATGCTTTTGAACTGTGGTGTTGGAGGAAAATTCTCAGAGTGCCTTGGACTGCAAGAAGATCCAACCAGTCCATCCTCCAGGAAATAAAGCCAGACTGCTCACTTGAGGGAATGATATTAAAGGCAAAACTGAAATACTTTGGCCACATAATGAGAAGACAGGACACCCTGGAGAAGATGCTGATGCTAGGGAGAGTGGAAGGCAAAAGGAAGAGGGGCCGACCAAGGGCAAGATGGATGGATGATATTCTAGAGGTGACGGACCCATCCCTGGGGGAGCTGGGGGTGTTGACGACCGACAGGAAGCTCTGGCATGGGCTGGTCCATGAAGTCACGAAGAGTCGGAAGCGACTAAACGAATAAACAACAAAGTGGTGAAGGTGCTGGGTTAGAAACTAGGCGACTGAGAGTTCTAGTCCTTCCTTAGGCATGGAAGACGGCTGGGGCAGTCGCTCTCTCAGCCTGACTCCCCTCACAGGGTTGTTGTTGTGGGGAAAAGAGGAGGAGGAAGGAGTATGAGGTATGTTCGCCGCCTTCAGTTATTTTTAAAATTAATAAAGGTGGGATAGGAAATAAATAAAATAACTAATAATAATAATGTCCTTTTAAGGCCAGCTGGGACTTCACAATCAGTCAAGTAACAATGGGCAGGGGTTACTAGTGCAGCAACTAGCAGCCAATGGGGCTCCCCGAAGGCTGGAAAATGCCAGGGCTTTCAAACCAGATTGTGACTTAGGAAGTCTTGTTCTGGGGTGCCAGAAAGGAGCAGGCAAGGCACAGAGCATGTGATTTCTTGCCTCCCATTGGGACACTTTTATCATTTGTGCTTTCTTCCAGAGACAATCCCTTTGGATATGGCCATCAGCCGGCTGATTTTCCTGGCCCTCGTGGCATTAGTCCACCACCCCGATGGTCAGTGACATCAATGATTCGGCCACGCGGGACCGTCTCAGGGAGCGTGAGGTGCGGCTGACTAGGGAAATGGGGCGCCTGCAGGTGGAATTGGATCAGGAGAACTGGGACTGGGATCCAGGACAGAGCCAGGAGCAGTGGAGCAGCGGTGAGCGAACAGCGGAAGACGGAACCCGGGACGGGTGGCCTTACGTAGGGCTGGTCCTCCTCCTCCTCTTCGGATGCTGCAGACGCACCACTGAGGAGGAGCCCGGCTACGCCTCCAGCACAGACAGCTCCAGCAGCAGCAGCGAAGACGAAGACACTGATCTGGAACCCGCATATTACGACTCCAAGCGAAGATTGCTGGAGGATTTTTACTACCACCGCGTTGAGACGGAAGGGAGTGGCATGAGCAGCTTGTGCGATTTTGTGGAGGCGTTTGTGAACGATCTGCTGGAAGGGAGCCGGAACGCCCTTCCCTCTCAAAACACACTTCCTCTGCTGGAGAACTGCATTGGGGTGGGCAGTGCCTTTGAAGGATGGCCCGTGGAGAAGGTTTCCAAAGCGTTCTCTGTCCTTGCGCCCATATCGCCACCCAAGGGCCACTCCTTCCACACTGAAACCAGTGATTCTCAGGGTGCTCCAAGCAAGCACGGGCACATCTTGGTGGAAAGGGATTGCGTGTGCAAGAGAGAGAAGCTGCTGGGGGACGTGGTGTGCTTCCTTCACCACCCGGAGCGACAGCTGAGCCGGGAAGAGCAAGGCGGCTCCCTATTGCACGTCCTTTGCACCCGTTCCCATTTGGACGGGGAGAAAGCCACCCAGTGGTTCCGAGCGCTGGTGAGCAAGGCCTGGAATACCCTTGGCCAGAAGTACAGCTTAAGTCTCACCATCCAGCAGTCCGGCAAGACCTGCCGGCTGAAATTGGAATTCCCATCCGGGAAGGGGGTCTTGATTGACCTTTTACTTGGGGTGCAGCAAGGAGACTCTCTGGTCTTCCTGACCCCCCAGGGTGGCAAGAAAGACCATCTAAACGGTACTGCTTGGTATCAGAGCTTTGCTGTCCAGGAGCTGCTCTTTTTCAAATGGGTGGGCCAGCGAGCTCCCAGGGACAGCTGCCACCTGAAATGCCTTCAGGTCCTCCTCTTCTTCCAAGCCTCCAGTATCCCAGGAAAGAAGAACCCGGTGCTCACCGACTACCACTACTAGACCTCTCTGATGCACCTCTTGCTTCAGGGGCCTCTGTCCTCCTGGGAGCCAGAGCAAACTGCACTGAGACTTGAGGACATCCTCCTGCACATGCGTGGTGCCCTGGAAGGAAAATACCTCCAGCACTTCCTCGTAGGGAACCTTGCCTTCCCTATTCGAATTCCTCTGCCCAGGAGCCTCCGAAGTGCTGCCCCCTTGAACCTTTTCGAGCCCTTGGCCCAGGACACGAGCCTTCATGCGGAGGCAATGAAGGCGTTTGCAGAGGTGGTGGAGCAAGTGAGGGCTCTCTGGCTAGCACCGGGAGAATAGCAACGCCTGGCAGCCCGGGAATATCAGGGTGTTGGCCTTGGACCCAAAGCAGACCATCCCATCTTCGGCAGGGCTTTCTTCAGCAACTTCCTGCAGCTCCAGGCAGGTGGAATCTGCAGAGGCATTAATATTTCATGTGGAAGACTGAAACAAGCGTCACATTTTTTAAGTAATAAAAAATGAAATCCTGTTTTGGGCATGTCTTCTACTTGCGGCCTGTTACAAGTCTTGCTACAACATGGGAAGGGATACAAGGTCCGAATTTATCTCACAGATGTCCCAATGGTGGCTTTTATATGGTATCTCCCTCTTACTGGGAGAGAGGAATTCATAACCAATTCATAACAACACATCAATCCATTTATAAGAGCAGAAGCAGAGTGTACTGAAAGCAAACTGCTTTCTAAATCAAGGAATACAACTTGTTGGTGCCCTCCACCAGATGTTTTGGACTTCAATCCCCCCAAATTCCTGGTCAGCATGACCTTAAGCATGCTTGAAAAGTGGTATAATGTTTTAAAACATATATTCTGGATTCTGGATTCTGTTTTGGCCTTTTAGTGATAGTACTCATTACTTGCTACTTATTAAGCTTGCAAAGCCTCCATCTTCCACATGAGATTAAAAAAAAAAGGCCTCCTCTTTCCAGGATGAGTGCTAAGGTAAGAGGAAGGAATCCAGAGATTTAAGAGAACACAAAAACATTGCCCTTGTTCATGCAAAGTTAGCAGCAGCAACAGGGGTGTCCACAGCGTATGGTCAAAAAAGAAGTCAAGACAGAGGCCATGATGGTGAGATCAAGGTTCTGGCTATGTTATTGTTTAATAAAATCTGTGAGCTGGAAAAGGTGCTACCAGGCTCCTGTGGTTTTGCTAGAATTAACTGACCACAGTTCTCCTCCTACAATGTCCAGCTGAACGTGGTTACCTAGACCGACTCCAGCCGTAGTTCCTTGAATCAGACATCCCTTCCTGAGCCAATATTTCCTTGAGTTGCTTCTGGCTTTTCTGGAAGTTCCAAGCGGATGGGGAGGCCCCCTTCTCTCTGCCTCCCCTCCAGGACCTTCTTTTTGTTCTGCCCCCTTCAAGATTCTATTCTTTAGGGGGGGAAGGACGTGCCTTTTGTCTTCCCTGGGTAAGTCTGGACTTGCGCATATGTCATGACCACATCTGCCCAATGCACATAGGTGCAGTTCAACGTGTTGATTCCACCAGTGGGAATCGGCTGTCAGCCTTGAGGTGGCTGAAGTGGGCCACGTTAGTGAAGGGGGAGAGGAGGAAGCCTTGCCGTTCCCTGGAGCAGGAAAGAGAGGCTTTGGGATACTCAGCTGCAGCTGTAGGCCTTTTCCAGATGCCTCTCCAACGCCTTTATCCCACAGGGCCATTTCACACATTGGACAAGACAAATGGGCGCTCCACCACGTATACGCTCAACAGCAGAATTTCTTTCCCCAAGAAGGATGTGAACCTCACATTGTAATCCTGTACTTGTAGAATCCAGATTTTTATTCTGAGATATAGAGAGGATACAAATGTCATGTCTACCGTTGATGCTACAGCTTGACCACCAGCTTTGCTGCAATGGCCACGGATCGTTTGGTTTCACCATGGAAGAAATGGAGAGGAAGTACAGTGGCGTGGTCCACGTTGTCTCTTCTTGCACGTATAAGGGAGATCCCGATACCCACGCTTAAACCTAACAAGCCTTGCAGATTGTATGTTGCTATTGTAGAATCACTTCGGAACAACACGTATTCCCTAGTCTAAGGGGAGGGGGGAAGATGAGCATCAACACGCAAAAGACCATGTCACGAAGTGATTAGGCTATCTTCATCAGAAGGTCACCTCTGAGTTGCCATCAAGTCGCTGATGATATCACCCATCCAACCCTCTCCAGATGTGGTGCGAAGTAGGTCAGAGATCCTCACCGTTTTAAGCCTTGGGAGAGACTCGAAGAGCTGGAAGGTGCTTTGCAGCAGCCTGCCAATTCCAGCTGGCCACTGGGGCCAATACAGATTCACCCCAAACAGCGTCTTTGGAAAACATTGGCATTTCTATGCTATCTGCAGGAGCTCTCTCGATCTCCCCCAGTTGGAAGGGGAGCATGCTGGCCCCTTCCCAGCAAGAAATATGTAGGTTTGAAGGATGTAAATGGGTCAGAGCCCACCCCCGTCTTCAGTTGGGGATTACTTTTAATTGCACACCTCACTTTTCCCTCTCTGTGCGATTCGTTTCTTCCATGATCCTCTGGCCTCACCAAGCGGCAGCAGCCCTGTCCTTCCCTCCACCGGCCCTCCTCTGAACTAAAAAGTCATCCAAAGCCAATTGTCGAGCCTGCGGTTGCTTCCCGAGAAGTTGGATTGCTTTAGTTCTTCCACAGACGTCCACAACAGTCCAAAGGGGAGATTCAACCGAGACACCATTGAAGAGGAAGGACCCTTCTGCCTCAAGCTTGGTGCTGCAACAAACGCAGCCCTGGTTGTCCACCCAGAAGCTGACAGTGGTATCTTCTGCTATATATTCATCTGGAACAACACATGCACAAGTCTTCCCTTGACTGACCAAGTCTGGGCACACAAATGGAGGCAGTTCACCAGACAGAAGACAGGGATCTTTCCAGGTGAAGCCCACCCGTTGTCCACCCTGCCACTTCCGGTCGTCTTCTACAATTTTCACTGTCACTTTCTCGGATTGTTCTATGGGCCACCTGGAGAAGACAATACCATCATGGAACGAGGCTCTTCTACTTACTGTACGGCAAGATAATGACTTGGGATCCTTTGATGTTAGGATGGAAGAATAGAGGAGCGTAGGAAGCTTGGAGTCAGCCGTGTGATCCCATGGAGACAATGGGACCCCTTTACGTCAGTGAAGAGGAAGATTCCGCTTCAAGCGTGTCCTCCGCGAGTGAAAAGTCTTTGACCACAAAAAGTCAACTATGCGAATGTGCTCACTTACGTTAGAAGGTGAAACTGGAGCCAAATGCTATGGTGCTTCAACCCATTGCTGCTGCCACAATAGGTACATTTGTGAGACCGCCCCTTGAAAAAAATGATTTCACTGGGGTGAGGCTTGGGCAAGAAAGAAAGCACTTGTCATATTTACCTTGTAATCTACCTCTCAGAAAAAAACAAATAACTGCCTGAAAGGTGGGTTTTATTTTTAGGGAGCAACTCTCATTTTGGTTTCACATTTATTTGGATCAAGAGTTGCTCTTTGGAGGTTTATTGCAGCTTGTCCAGAAAAACCCGGATTTGCTGCTGGTAGGAATGACTTCCGATCGTGCTGTTGTTGCTGCCCCAGCCTCAGCACCCCCAATTTTGCAAGCGCTTCAGATCTGGGCCTCCTCCCAGGGGGCATGAGCTGTAGTTGTGTTTCAATTATGATTTATTACATTTCCTTTGATGGGTTATATTCTTGTTGATTTCATTAGGTGCCACCCAGTCAGAGTCCACTCTTAGAGACCACATAGAAAGATCTTCTCCATGTCCCCAGCTGGGTGGTCCTTCTGGTCTTCCAGCGGTGCCCCCATCGCCCCTGTAGCTGAGTCCTTCCCCCTTGCTGCTGGTCGTCCTCTTCTCCTCTTTCTTTCCACCTTTCCCAGTCTTAGAGCCCTGAGCCTTCTCCCGAGTGCTGGGTCTCTGCATCAGGGGTCCACAGTAGGATCCTTTGAGCCTGCTCATTGGTGCCTTGATTGAGACCTCTGGGTTGATAGGTTGGATGATCCATCAGTTTGTTTTCTTGGCCCTCCTCAGTATTCTCAGGAGTCTTCTCCAAGACCAAAGTTCAGAGGCCTCAAACCTTTTCTAAGCTGCTTCTTTAATGTCCAACTTTCTCTTCCCATGACCCGGGTCTAAATTCAAAGTGGGCCCCACAATGTGGAGGGGCTGGAAGGAAACCACAGAGAGGTGCTTTGGGGCGACTTTGTGGTGGACAGTAGTAATTGACCTTAAACTGGATCCAGGTAAAATAGAGGTAAGGTGTGTTTGGAAATGTGGATTGAGCTAAGACCGCAGAGCTGTTGGCTGGATGGGATGTATTTAAGGGCTGAAAACACTTTGGAAATCAACGGTGAGCTCCTTGACATGTATGGTGGGGATGTTCACGCTGGCTCCCTGTCATGCATTCCTTACCTGAGCTTATTTTGAAAAATGTCCAGAAATGCACCCCAAGGAAATTGGGAAGAGCCTTCCCTTCAGAATGTTTGGTACTTCTACACCCTTTGAAACTGGGTCTGCCAATTTGTTTCTAGGCCCAAATTGGAGCCCCCAGCCCACCCCAGGTGGAAAATAAACACGCTCCTGTCCTTGCTTCCGGCTTTTAGGACAGTGTTCCATTTTTTGTCTTTCAGCGATGTTGCTATTGTACTTGTGTTGCTTCAAAAGTACAGCTGTTTGAGGGGCTGTGGGGGAGGATTTAATATGTTTGGTCTAGAGGGGAAGGTGCTGGGCTAGAAACCGGGCGACTGAGAGTTCTAGTCCTTCCTTAGGCGTGGAAGACGGCTGGGGCAGTCGCTCTCTCAGCCCGACTCCCCTCACAGGGTTGTGGTTGTGGGGAAAGGAGGAGGAGGAAGGAGTATGAGGTACGTTCGCCGCCTTGAGTTATTTATCAAAATAATAAAGGTGGGATAGGAAATAAATAAAATAACTAATAATAATAATGTCCTTTTAAGGCCAGCTGGGACTTCACAATCAGTCAAGTAACAATGGGCAGGGGTTACTAGTGCAGCAACTAGCAGCCAATGGGGCTCCCCGAAGGCTGGAAAATGCCAGGGCTTTCAAACCAGATTGTGACTTAGGAAGTCTTGTTCTGGGGTGCCAGAAAGGAGCAGGCAAGGCACAGAGCATGTGATTTCTTGCCTCCCATTGGGACACTTTTATCATTTGTGCTTTCTTCCAGAGACAATCCCTTTGGATATGGCCATCAGCCGGCTGATTTTCCTGGCCCTCGTGGCATTAGTCCACCACCCCCTGATGGTCAGTGACATCAATGATTCGGCCACGCGGGACCGTCTCAGGGAGCGTGAGGTGTGGCTGACTAGGGAAATGGGGCGCCTGCAGGTGGAATTGGATCAGGAGAACTGGGACTGGGATCCAGGACAGAGCCAGGAGCAGTGGAGCAGCGGTGAGCGAACAGCGGAAGACGGAACCCGGGACGGGTGGCCTTACGTAGGGCTGGTCCTCCTCCTCCTCTTCGGATGCTGCAGACGCACCACTGAGGAGGAGCCCGGCTACGCCTCCAGCACAGACAGCTCCAGCAGCAGCAGCGAAGACGAAGACACTGATCTGGAACCCGCATATTACGACTCCAAGCGAAGATTGCTGGAGGATTTTTACTACCACCGCGTTGAGACGGAAGGGAGTGGCATGAGCAGCTTGTGCGATTTTGTGGAGGCGTTTGTGAACGATCTGCTGGAAGGGAGCCGGAACGCCCTTCCCTCTCAAAACACACTTCCTCTGCTGGAGAACTGCATTGGGGTGGGCAGTGCCTTTGAAGGATGGCCCGTGGAGAAGGTTTCCAAAGCGTTCTCTGTCCTTGCGCCCATATCGCCACCCAAGGGCCACTCCTTCCACACTGAAACCAGTGATTCTCAGGGTGCTCCAAGCAAGCACGGGCACATCTTGGTGGAAAGGGATTGCGTGTGCAAGAGAGAGAAGCTGCTGGGGGACGTGGTGTGCTTCCTTCACCACCCGGAGCGACAGCTGAGCCGGGAAGAGCAAGGCGGCTCCCTATTGCACGTCCTTTGCACCCGTTCCCATTTGGACGGGGAGAAAGCCACCCAGTGGTTCCGAGCGCTGGTGAGCAAGGCCTGGAATACCCTTGGCCAGAAGTACAGCTTAAGTCTCACCATCCAGCAGTCCGGCAAGACCTGCCGGCTGAAATTGGAATTCCCATCCGGGAAGGGGGTCTTGATTGACCTTTTACTTGGGGTGCAGCAAGGAGACTCTCTGGTCTTCCTGACCCCCCAGGGTGGCAAGAAAGACCATCTAAACGGTACTGCTTGGTATCAGAGCTTTGCTGTCCAGGAGCTGCTCTTTTTCAAATGGGTGGGCCAGCGAGCTCCCAGGGACAGCTGCCACCTGAAATGCCTTCAGGTCCTCCTCTTCTTCCAAGCCTCCAGTACCCCAGGAAAGAAGAACCCGGTGCTCACCGACTACCACTACTAGACCTCTCTGATGCACCTCTTGCTTCAGGGGCCTCTGTCCTCCTGGGAGCCAGAGCAAACTGCACTGAGACTTGAGGACATCCTCCTGCACATGCGTGGTGCCCTGGAAGGAAAATACCTCCAGCACTTCCTCGTAGGGAACCTTGCCTTCCCTATTCGAATTCCTCTGCCCAGGAGCCTCCGAAGTGCTGCCCCCTTGAACCTTTTCGAGCCCTTGGCCCAGGACACGAGCCTTCATGCGGAGGCAATGAAGGCGTTTGCAGAGGTGGTGGAGCAAGTGAGGGCTCTCTGGCTAGCACCGGGAGAATAGCAACGCCTGGCAGCCCGGGAATATCAGGGTGTTGGCCTTGGACCCAAAGCAGACCATCCCATCTTCGGCAGGGCTTTCTTCAGCAACTTCCTGCAGCT
Source organism: Candoia aspera (assembly GCF_035149785.1). NCBI lineage: Eukaryota > Metazoa > Chordata > Lepidosauria > Squamata > Candoiidae > Candoia > Candoia aspera. Next base: position 22,985,382 of record NC_086161.1, on the reverse strand, counting down.
CCAGGCAGGTGGAATCTGCAGAGGCATTAATATTTCATGTGGAAGACTGAAACAAGCGTCACATTTTTTAAGTAATAAAAAATGAAATCCTGTTTTGGGCATGTCTTCTACTTGCGGCCTGTTACAAGTCTTGCTACAACATGGGAAGGGATACAAGGTCCGAATTTATCTCACAGATGTCCCAATGGTGGCTTTTATATGGTATCTCCCTCTTACTGGGAGAGAGGAATTCATAACCAATTCATAACAACACATCAATCCATTTATAAGAGCAGAAGCAGAGTGTACTGAAAGCAAACTGCTTTCTAAATCAAGGAATACAACTTGTTGGTGCCCTCCACCAGATGTTTTGGACTTCAATCCCCCCAAATTCCTGGTCAGCATGACCTTAAGCATGCTTGAAAAGTGGTATAATGTTTTAAAACATATATTCTGGATTCTGGATTCTGTTTTGGCCTTTTAGTGATAGTACTCATTACTTGCTACTTATTAAGCTTGCAAAGCCTCCATCTTCCACATGAGATTAAAAAAAAAAGGCCTCCTCTTTCCAGGATGAGTGCTAAGGTAAGAGGAAGGAATCCAGAGATTTAAGAGAACACAAAAACATTGCCCTTGTTCATGCAAAGTTAGCAGCAGCAACAGGGGTGTCCACAGCGTATGGTCAAAAAAGAAGTCAAGACAGAGGCCATGATGGTGAGATCAAGGTTCTGGCTATGTTATTGTTTAATAAAATCTGTGAGCTGGAAAAGGTGCTACCAGGCTCCTGTGGTTTTGCTAGAATTAACTGACCACAGTTCTCCTCCTACAATGTCCAGCTGAACGTGGTTACCTAGACCGACTCCAGCCGTAGTTCCTTGAATCAGACATCCCTTCCTGAGCCAATATTTCCTTGAGTTGCTTCTGGCTTTTCTGGAAGTTCCAAGCGGATGGGGAGGCCCCCTTCTCTCTGCCTCCCCTCCAGGACCTTCTTTTTGTTCTGCCCCCTTCAAGATTCTATTCTTTAGGGGGGGAAGGACGTGCCTTTTGTCTTCCCTGGGTAAGTCTGGACTTGCGCATATGTCATGACCACATCTGCCCAATGCACATAGGTGCAGTTCAACGTGTTGATTCCACCAGTGGGAATCGGCTGTCAGCCTTGAGGTGGCTGAAGTGGGCCACGTTAGTGAAGGGGGAGAGGAGGAAGCCTTGCCGTTCCCTGGAGCAGGAAAGAGAGGCTTTGGGATACTCAGCTGCAGCTGTAGGCCTTTTCCAGATGCCTCTCCAACGCCTTTATCCCACAGGGCCATTTCACACATTGGACAAGACAAATGGGCGCTCCACCACGTATACGCTCAACAGCAGAATTTCTTTCCCCAAGAAGGATGTGAACCTCACATTGTAATCCTGTACTTGTAGAATCCAGATTTTTATTCTGAGATATAGAGAGGATACAAATGTCATGTCTACCGTTGATGCTACAGCTTGACCACCAGCTTTGCTGCAATGGCCACGGATCGTTTGGTTTCACCATGGAAGAAATGGAGAGGAAGTACAGTGGCGTGGTCCACGTTGTCTCTTCTTGCACGTATAAGGGAGATCCCGATACCCACGCTTAAACCTAACAAGCCTTGCAGATTGTATGTTGCTATTGTAGAATCACTTCGGAACAACACGTATTCCCTAGTCTAAGGGGAGGGGGGAAGATGAGCATCAACACGCAAAAGACCATGTCACGAAGTGATTAGGCTATCTTCATCAGAAGGTCACCTCTGAGTTGCCATCAAGTCGCTGATGATATCACCCATCCAACCCTCTCCAGATGTGGTGCGAAGTAGGTCAGAGATCCTCACCGTTTTAAGCCTTGGGAGAGACTCGAAGAGCTGGAAGGTGCTTTGCAGCAGCCTGCCAATTCCAGCTGGCCACTGGGGCCAATACAGATTCACCCCAAACAGCGTCTTTGGAAAACATTGGCATTTCTATGCTATCTGCAGGAGCTCTCTCGATCTCCCCCAGTTGGAAGGGGAGCATGCTGGCCCCTTCCCAGCAAGAAATATGTAGGTTTGAAGGATGTAAATGGGTCAGAGCCCACCCCCGTCTTCAGTTGGGGATTACTTTTAATTGCACACCTCACTTTTCCCTCTCTGTGCGATTCGTTTCTTCCATGATCCTCTGGCCTCACCAAGCGGCAGCAGCCCTGTCCTTCCCTCCACCGGCCCTCCTCTGAACTAAAAAGTCATCCAAAGCCAATTGTCGAGCCTGCGGTTGCTTCCCGAGAAGTTGGATTGCTTTAGTTCTTCCACAGACGTCCACAACAGTCCAAAGGGGAGATTCAACCGAGACACCATTGAAGAGGAAGGACCCTTCTGCCTCAAGCTTGGTGCTGCAACAAACGCAGCCCTGGTTGTCCACCCAGAAGCTGACAGTGGTATCTTCTGCTATATATTCATCTGGAACAACACATGCACAAGTCTTCCCTTGACTGACCAAGTCTGGGCACACAAATGGAGGCAGTTCACCAGACAGAAGACAGGGATCTTTCCAGGTGAAGCCCACCCGTTGTCCACCCTGCCACTTCCGGTCGTCTTCTACAATTTTCACTGTCACTTTCTCGGATTGTTCTATGGGCCACCTGGAGAAGACAATACCATCATGGAACGAGGCTCTTCTACTTACTGTACGGCAAGATAATGACTTGGGATCCTTTGATGTTAGGATGGAAGAATAGAGGAGCGTAGGAAGCTTGGAGTCAGCCGTGTGATCCCATGGAGACAATGGGACCCCTTTACGTCAGTGAAGAGGAAGATTCCGCTTCAAGCGTGTCCTCCGCGAGTGAAAAGTCTTTGACCACAAAAAGTCAACTATGCGAATGTGCTCACTTACGTTAGAAGGTGAAACTGGAGCCAAATGCTATGGTGCTTCAACCCATTGCTGCTGCCACAATAGGTACATTTGTGAGACCGCCCCTTGAAAAAAATGATTTCACTGGGGTGAGGCTTGGGCAAGAAAGAAAGCACTTGTCATATTTACCTTGTAATCTACCTCTCAGAAAAAAACAAATAACTGCCTGAAAGGTGGGTTTTATTTTTAGGGAGCAACTCTCATTTTGGTTTCACATTTATTTGGATCAAGAGTTGCTCTTTGGAGGTTTATTGCAGCTTGTCCAGAAAAACCCGGATTTGCTGCTGGTAGGAATGACTTCCGATCGTGCTGTTGTTGCTGCCCCAGCCTCAGCACCCCCAATTTTGCAAGCGCTTCAGATCTGGGCCTCCTCCCAGGGGGCATGAGCTGTAGTTGTGTTTCAATTATGATTTATTACATTTCCTTTGATGGGTTATATTCTTGTTGATTTCATTAGGTGCCACCCAGTCAGAGTCCACTCTTAGAGACCACATAGAAAGATCTTCTCCATGTCCCCAGCTGGGTGGTCCTTCTGGTCTTCCAGCGGTGCCCCCATCGCCCCTGTAGCTGAGTCCTTCCCCCTTGCTGCTGGTCGTCCTCTTCTCCTCTTTCTTTCCACCTTTCCCAGTCTTAGAGCCCTGAGCCTTCTCCCGAGTGCTGGGTCTCTGCATCAGGGGTCCACAGTAGGATCCTTTGAGCCTGCTCATTGGTGCCTTGATTGAGACCTCTGGGTTGATAGGTTGGATGATCCATCAGTTTGTTTTCTTGGCCCTCCTCAGTATTCTCAGGAGTCTTCTCCAAGACCAAAGTTCAGAGGCCTCAAACCTTTTCTAAGCTGCTTCTTTAATGTCCAACTTTCTCTTCCCATGACCCGGGTCTAAATTCAAAGTGGGCCCCACAATGTGGAGGGGCTGGAAGGAAACCACAGAGAGGTGCTTTGGGGCGACTTTGTGGTGGACAGTAGTAATTGACCTTAAACTGGATCCAGGTAAAATAGAGGTAAGGTGTGTTTGGAAATGTGGATTGAGCTAAGACCGCAGAGCTGTTGGCTGGATGGGATGTATTTAAGGGCTGAAAACACTTTGGAAATCAACGGTGAGCTCCTTGACATGTATGGTGGGGATGTTCACGCTGGCTCCCTGTCATGCATTCCTTACCTGAGCTTATTTTGAAAAATGTCCAGAAATGCACCCCAAGGAAATTGGGAAGAGCCTTCCCTTCAGAATGTTTGGTACTTCTACACCCTTTGAAACTGGGTCTGCCAATTTGTTTCTAGGCCCAAATTGGAGCCCCCAGCCCACCCCAGGTGGAAAATAAACACGCTCCTGTCCTTGCTTCCGGCTTTTAGGACAGTGTTCCATTTTTTGTCTTTCAGCGATGTTGCTATTGTACTTGTGTTGCTTCAAAAGTACAGCTGTTTGAGGGGCTGTGGGGGAGGATTTAATATGTTTGGTCTAGAGGGGAAGGTGCTGGGCTAGAAACCGGGCGACTGAGAGTTCTAGTCCTTCCTTAGGCGTGGAAGACGGCTGGGGCAGTCGCTCTCTCAGCCCGACTCCCCTCACAGGGTTGTGGTTGTGGGGAAAGGAGGAGGAGGAAGGAGTATGAGGTACGTTCGCCGCCTTGAGTTATTTATCAAAATAATAAAGGTGGGATAGGAAATAAATAAAATAACTAATAATAATAATGTCCTTTTAAGGCCAGCTGGGACTTCACAATCAGTCAAGTAACAATGGGCAGGGGTTACTAGTGCAGCAACTAGCAGCCAATGGGGCTCCCCGAAGGCTGGAAAATGCCAGGGCTTTCAAACCAGATTGTGACTTAGGAAGTCTTGTTCTGGGGTGCCAGAAAGGAGCAGGCAAGGCACAGAGCATGTGATTTCTTGCCTCCCATTGGGACACTTTTATCATTTGTGCTTTCTTCCAGAGACAATCCCTTTGGATATGGCCATCAGCCGGCTGATTTTCCTGGCCCTCGTGGCATTAGTCCACCACCCCCTGATGGTCAGTGACATCAATGATTCGGCCACGCGGGACCGTCTCAGGGAGCGTGAGGTGTGGCTGACTAGGGAAATGGGGCGCCTGCAGGTGGAATTGGATCAGGAGAACTGGGACTGGGATCCAGGACAGAGCCAGGAGCAGTGGAGCAGCGGTGAGCGAACAGCGGAAGACGGAACCCGGGACGGGTGGCCTTACGTAGGGCTGGTCCTCCTCCTCCTCTTCGGATGCTGCAGACGCACCACTGAGGAGGAGCCCGGCTACGCCTCCAGCACAGACAGCTCCAGCAGCAGCAGCGAAGACGAAGACACTGATCTGGAACCCGCATATTACGACTCCAAGCGAAGATTGCTGGAGGATTTTTACTACCACCGCGTTGAGACGGAAGGGAGTGGCATGAGCAGCTTGTGCGATTTTGTGGAGGCGTTTGTGAACGATCTGCTGGAAGGGAGCCGGAACGCCCTTCCCTCTCAAAACACACTTCCTCTGCTGGAGAACTGCATTGGGGTGGGCAGTGCCTTTGAAGGATGGCCCGTGGAGAAGGTTTCCAAAGCGTTCTCTGTCCTTGCGCCCATATCGCCACCCAAGGGCCACTCCTTCCACACTGAAACCAGTGATTCTCAGGGTGCTCCAAGCAAGCACGGGCACATCTTGGTGGAAAGGGATTGCGTGTGCAAGAGAGAGAAGCTGCTGGGGGACGTGGTGTGCTTCCTTCACCACCCGGAGCGACAGCTGAGCCGGGAAGAGCAAGGCGGCTCCCTATTGCACGTCCTTTGCACCCGTTCCCATTTGGACGGGGAGAAAGCCACCCAGTGGTTCCGAGCGCTGGTGAGCAAGGCCTGGAATACCCTTGGCCAGAAGTACAGCTTAAGTCTCACCATCCAGCAGTCCGGCAAGACCTGCCGGCTGAATTGGAATTCCCATCCGGGAAGGGGGTCTTGATTGACCTTTTACTTGGGGTGCAGCAAGGAGACTCTCTGGTCTTCCTGACCCCCCAGGGTGGCAAGAAAGACCATCTAAACGTACTGCTTGGTATCAGAGCTTTGCTGTCCAGGAGCTGCTCTTTTTCAAATGGGTGGGCCAGCGAGCTCCCAGGGACAGCTGCCACCTGAAATGCCTTCAGGTCCTCCTCTTCTTCCAAGCCTCCAGTACCCCAGGAAAGAAGAACCCGGTGCTCACCGACTACCACTACTAGACCTCTCTGATGCACCTCTTGCTTCAGGGCCTCTGTCCTCCTGGGAGCCAGAGCAAACTGCACTGAGACTTGAGGACATCCTCCTGCACATGCGTGGTGCCCTGGAAGGAAAATACCTCCAGCACTTCCTCGTAGGGAACCTTGCCTTCCTATTCGAATTCCTCTGCCCAGGAGCCTCCGAAGTGCTGCCCCCTTGAACCTTTTCGAGCCCTTGGCCCAGGACACGAGCCTTCATGCGGAGGCAATGAAGGCGTTTGCAGAGGTGGTGGAGCAAGTGAGGGCTCTCTGGCTAGCACCGGAGAATAGCCAACGCCTGGCAGCCCGGGAATATCAGGGTGTTGCCTTGGACCCAAAGCAGACCATCCATCTTCGGCAGGGCTTTCTTCAGCAACTTCCTGCAGCTCCAGGCAGGTGAATCTGCAGAGGCATTAATATTTCATGTGGAAGACTGAAACAAGCGTCACATTTTTTAAGTAATAAAAAATGAAATCCTGTTTTGGGCATGTCTTCTACTTGCGGCCTGTTACAAGTCTTGCTACAACATGGGAAGGGATACAAGGTCCGAATTTATCTCACAGATGTCCCAATGGTGGCTTTTATATGGTATCTCCCTCTTACTGGGAGAGAGGAATTCATAACCAATTCATAACAACACATCAATCCATTTATAAGAGCAGAAGCAGAGTGTACTGAAAGCAAACTGCTTTCTAAATCAAGGAATACAACTTGTGGTGCCCTCCACCAGATGTTTTGGACTTCAATCCCCCCAAATTCCTGGTCAGCATGACCTTAAGCATGCTTGAACAAGTGGTATAATGTTTTAAAACATATATTCTGGATTCTGATTCTGTTTTGGCCTTTAGTGATAGTACTCATTACTTGCTACTTATTAAGCTTGCAAAGCCTCCATCTTCCACATGAGATTAAAAAAAAAAGGCCTCCTCTTTCCAGGATGAGTGCTAAGGTAAGAGGAAGGAATCCAGAGATTTAAGAGAACACAAAAACATTGCCCTTGTTCATGCAAAGTTAGCAGCAGCAACAGGGGTGTCCACAGCGTATGGTCAAAAAAGAAGTCAGACAGAGGCCATGATGGTGAGATCAATGTTCTGGCTATGTTATTGTTTAATAAAATCTGTGAGCTGGAAAAGGTGCTACCAGGCTCCTGTGGTTTTGCTAGAATTAACTGACCACAGTTCTCCTCCTACAATGTCCAGCTGAACGTGGTTACCTAGACCGACTCCAGCCGTAGTTCCCTTTGAATCAGACATCCCTTCCTGAGCCAATATTTCCTTGAGTTGCTTCTGGCTTTTCTGGAAGTTCCAAGCGGATGGGGGAGGCCCCCTTCTCTCTGCCTCCCCTCCAGGACCTTCTTTTTGTTCTGCCCCCCTTCAAGATTCTATTCTTTAGGGGGGGAAGGACGTGCCTTTTGTCTTCCCTGGGTAAGTCTGGACTTGCGCATATGTCATGACCACATCTGCCCAATGCACATAGGTGCAGTTCAACGTGTTGATTCCACCAGTGGGAATCGGCTGTCAGCCTTGAGGTGGCTGAAGTGGGCCACGTTAGTGAAGGGGGAGAGGAGGAAGCCTTGCCGTTCCTGGAGCAGGAAAGAGAGGCTTTGGATACTCAGCTGCAGCTGTAGGCCTTTTTCCAATGCCTCTCCAACGCCTTTATCCCACAGGGCCATTTCACACATTGGACAAGACAAATGGGCGCTCCACCACGTATACGCTCAACAGCAGAATTTCTTTCCCAAGAAGGATGTGAACCTCACATTGTAATCCTGTACTTGTAGAATCCAGATTTTTATTCTGAGATATAGAGAGGATACAAATGTCATGTCTACCGGTGATGCTACAGCTTGACCACCAGCTTTGCTGCAATGGCCACGGATCGTTTGGTTTCACCATGGAAGAAATGGAGAGGAAGTACAGTGGCGTGGTCCACGTTGTCTCTTCTTGCACGTATAAGGGAGATCCCGATACCCACGCTTAAACCTAACAAGCCTTGCAGATTGTATGTTGCTATTGTAGAATCACTTCGGAACAACACGTATTCCCTAGTCTAAGGGGAGGGGGGAGATGAGCATCAACACGCAAAAGACCATGTCAA